>NC_047530.1:26009144-26321067 GCF_012275295.1 Melopsittacus undulatus
CTAGTTTTAAAAGCATATGAAGTTCAGATATTTATGGGCAGAAGTTTCCACAGTCTGTGTGAGCAAGACAAAGCACTTTCAAACTGGGATTTGACACCTGCAATATGCATGTATGTCTCAGTTACACAGTAGTCAGGGGGGCAGGCATGCAGAGAGAAAATATTTTATAAGTCGATATCAGTGAACTTCAAAAACAGGGCCAATGATGGAAAGGAAAACTGTTCATAAGGTACAGTGAGCAAGAGTACACCTTTAAAATCTTGGCAAGCAAAAGCCAGAATGTGATAGATGCTGTAATTCAGAACCAGAGGCCAATGCAGCAGAGAGAGCGCTGGAGTGATGTACTGCCTGTTTGTGCTGCCAAGGTCTCTGTGAATAAGATGAAGTTTGAAGATCACATTTCTAGGAGCTAGTTCAGCAATCAGTTCTGGATCCCAGGCCAGATTAAACTGCCAAATGAATAAGTGATCTCTAGGTCTATTTTAATTTGAGTTTATTCTGTGTAAGACTCTAAAACAATTTAATTTATATTTTCATTTTATGTTTTATAGGACACAAAAGATACTTTTTGCCCCTTGAAACACTTACTATGAAAGATTGTTTTTCTGAATGTCCCTCAGGGCAAGTTACAGGTTGATTTAAGGGCATATGATTAAGAACACAGTCCATAGGAAAAGCTAGTTATGTGCAGTGTAGAGAGTGAATCAGGTAAATGTCCCATTATCTGACATTGCCAATAGCAGAAAGTCACCAAAGAGCAAGGTTTCTTAAAGTTTCTAAATACAATGAGTATACTTCAGTTGAAAATTTACCTAGCAATGTTAGAAGAAACAACAATATGTTAGCCATTTTCAGAGGTGTAGTCGCTGTAGTTCCATAGCAAGCTTGGTATCAATCATCCCAAAGAGAATGGATTCAAATCGTTCTTACACAGGGAGATGTGTTTGCCTGCTGAAAAATTGAAAGTAGCTTCACTTTTTCTTCATTCTGTATACCACTGAATGTAAGCAGAGGGTCATCATCTTTAAGGACGATATCCTTGTTGTATGTGGAAACCCAGATGGATGAATATTACATCAATTTTTATAAGAGCACTTCATATAGCATTACTGGAAAGACTATGTTCATTTATTCAGTGGATTTTTGGTGGTTTGATTTTCTCTTTTTGTTTGTTTGTTTGTTTGTTTTCTAGCTTCTCATTTGTACTCAGGGCAGAAGCCTTTTAATCTGTCTGTGTTTGATGACTTCATAATATAAGTGGAAGAAACCAAAAAGAGATTCATCCCCTTCTAAGACTGGTGGGATGAATCATGCTCTAGAGGTGCCTCTCTCCCTTTGCTGGATGCAGAGACAGCTGAGATACTTGGCTTAGACCAGCTGCCCAATTTTTAAATTATTAATGTTAGATGAGGTGAATCTTACCTTAAGAGGGTGGTTTTAAGGGAAGTCAGTGTGTATACAAATATAATTAGTAATGCCATTATGAAAGTCCTCCATTTAATCAGAGAGATTCAAATGTGATGCTTTTCAATAATAATCAGCATTCAAAATCAAATACATTTTTTAGTATGACAAATACTTATTGCAGGGAAGTATGGACTGGGATCCAGTGTCTTGTCTTTTAACATTTTATTTACAGATTAAAAGATTCTTGTGTTCCATTGTTCCACTTCATCCAGTGGTGCCTTAAATGTAGCCATCAGTCAGTCTCCCAACCTACAGTCTGATATCCAGGACTGTTCTACAAACCACAACTTTGAGAAAAGTAAATCGCTGTATGCTGCAGTTGTATTAGAAAACGTGCTCTGGTATTATGAGTGAAATATCTCATTCATCGTCTATTCAAGTTAATGCACCGAAGTCATTGCTGTGAGAAAGGTGTAGTCTGAGGGCATTTTTAAAAAAATAGGTAACCGAGTACTTTTCACTGAAAAGAAACTGAAATTCATAACAGTGCCAAAAACTTCCAAGCATTAGACTAGGACCCATGAGGATTTCAGTTTGCCCATATATTATGATATAAATTGTATATCAACTGATCAGAAGACCTCTACTAAGTTTTCCATCAGTTTATTTTACTGAGGACTAATCAAGTACACACATACTTAAGAACTAAGAAGGCATTGGTCTTTCTTTTGATTCAATTTATTCAATTTATTCTATTACTGAAGAGTGCAAAAAGTAATTTTGAAGTGATCAGGTTAAAAATTATGTAAGCTAAAACAAAGAGGTGGCTTGACTGAATAAGCACACTTAACTCATTAACCCTGTGCCACTGGGACTAATCAGTATGAACCCAGGGTTGTTAATAATCACAAAGGTAGTAAAGTTCTGCTTCTTGCTCTTGCACAGAAGAGGGGTAGAAACAGGCAAAGGGAAAATAAATGTGGTCTGTAGGTATTTCTGCAATAAGAGAAAAGGACACAATATAAAGTTATTAGTTCTTCGTTTTCCAACAGAAAATCCTGCACTATTATAAAGCTTGTTTTCCCTCCCACTAAGAACAGAAGTTATTAGGAAGTGGAGCAGACAGCTGCTGCTTTCATTGTCATGAGTTATGGGAATGTGAGAAAGGTTGGGTAGTTTCAAACAAGAATAAAGAAATACAGTAGATCAAAGACCAGTGATCCCATCTGACCTGGCTTAATATAATGAGGCATTGGAAAAGGCTGGTGTGACAGGAGTCTCAGTTTCCACCATTGCTCAGGATGCAGTGACCCGGGGGCTGAAGGAAGCAGTAGTGGGTCATCTGTAAATATTTGGAATTCTCAAGGGGATATTTAGTGAGTTGGGAATAGGTCGTATCTGCTCCTTGAAGCACCAGTAGGACCAAATAATTTCTTAACCCTCCCAAAACAGAGAATGCCTTACAAAGATCATCCCCTCTATTAAAGATGGAGACAACATTACAAAATATTTCACAAGCTCTCCAAAGCTGCAAATGGGGATTGGTCTTAGTGGTATAACAGTCATAGTTTGCAAAATAGTTTGGAGCGCTGGGAGAAAAAGTATTATTTAAAGGATACATTTGAATATCTGCTACAGTCAGAAGAGTATTTGGTGTGTGTAGGGATGCTTAATGCTGATAGCATCATTATCTCCTTGCTGTTCCAGGGCCTGAATGAGACCAGTGTTCACACGAACACTCTCTGGCTCAAGCTGTCTAAGCAAGATATTAAGAACGCTATTGGAAAAAGAGATGCTTGCCAAAACCAAATCACTCTAGTCAGGTTAAAGGTTCTACTTCACATTCTTAGAGGCAAAAGCCCTACGCCTTGTTCTGCGATGATTAGTATTAATTGTTAATTTACTAATTACGCACTTTATTCCATAATGTTTGATTGAATCAGATATAGTTCCTGGGGAAGAAACATTTTTGATAAACAATTTGACTTGAAAATATTTTAGGAAAAGATTTTGAAGTTGACCGTATTTTATATTTTCTAAGAGAGAAATTGTGTGCTTAGAAAAATAATAAGAATTATAGAATTTTTTTATGTCAAGGTTAATTGAACATTTTAATTTTTAAAACAAAGCACTTGGAATGAATTAATTTTTCCAATTTTTTTTAACAAAATCATTGTGATTTTCTGCTTTCATCTGGAGTCAGGATTGCAAAATCAGCACTGAAATGCAGAGTTGCAGCACTAGTGAGTCACAAAACATTGCTCCGTCCAAGACCATAGCTAACATACAGTCAGCTATGCCTATGCTATCCATTATTGTGATTTACTCTGAAAGACTAAGTAAGAAAGTTTGTAAACTATGAGTATGTGACCTTTTATTACATACCATTAGACTGAAGTTTGTTGGGTTTGGGGTTTTTTTCCTAATGTTCACATCCTGCCTCCACTGTTGCAAAAGGAGCTGCTTGTTTCTTTCCCATCTCTAGTTCTGGAGCTATAGCTAAGGTAGGTTGAGAGGGGGTTGAAATGGTAACAAGGATTCTGCTAGCATTGCTGTTGCTGAAGCCCAGAAAAGGACAGTCTGGCAGCTGGTGTTTCCAGATGCTAGGGTGGGTGAGTTGCTTTAGGTTGGACATGCCCTATAAAACACAATGCCCTGTGATTGCTTTAAACTAGGAACTAAAGATAAACTGAATTAGGAATAGAATGAATGCATTATGTTCCCCCTCTGCTCTCTCTTACCTAAGCAAATTTGCTTCCTACAAACTTTCTTCATGGGTAAAAATACCTTCAGTCTGTCTGTGTACTCCTGAAGTCTACATACTTTGATACACTCTTAAAGGTCGAGAAGCATCACTAATCTCAACCATAATCAAAGAATTACCTTCTCTGCCTTACACAGAGTAGATGCCAAAAAAAACCCACAATCTCTTTGCAATAGCACCACATTGTTAATTTTTATTTTTTTTTTATATCAGTTCTTAGTGCTGTAAGAATATTCAGAACTCAAAAATAATTTCCTACCCAACTTCAGTCTGATTATCCAAGTATTTCATCTGGCAGAACACAAGCTTGATTAACTACAGCTTATCCTGGACAGAATTGCACCTTTGGTATATGGGTAAGAAATAGATAGGGTAAGACTGATGAATTCAGTAAAGGGAGATCACTTGATGTGTGACCTATGAGTTGCCATCCTCTAAGACTGGTCACAATTGCATCATCTTAAAGATATAAGACTGTTGTGATCCCAGTGGTTTACTAATAAAGACAGTGAAATTATATTATTTTTAGATAGTACTTGACATAGCACCAATAAAGGGGTATAGATTGCAGTAGAGAAACATGATAATTTCAAAAAGTGCTCAGTAAAATACTTTCCTTAAAGTGATTAAATTCATATGCTTATTTGGATTAGAAACAGAACAGTGTTTCTTGGACACTGCAGTACTCCATATTCTGGAGAATGACTGACAAGTTATAAATAAGCCCAAATGTAGGGGGAAGAAAATCCACCTGATTTTAAATTTTATGTGGAATACGTCTGTTAGTGCCTTTAATGATCATTAGTAACTGAAAATATGGAATGTGATAATTTCTTATTCAGTAGAAGATGCATGTTACAAGTCAGATGCTGAATGAATTAATGAGTGTTTGCAAAGAGAGTCCAGATAGATACAGTTGCATTTTAAAATTTTAAAGGAAAACATGCCATTATTTATTTATTATCTTAGTATTGAAAAATGCCAAGTACATATTTCAGTAAAACTATTTTTTATTTTAAGACTGGCTTGTTTAAAGAGACTCAACTGTGGCCAGTGTCAGTAAGTGTGCTAATAGGATGGTTGACAGCTCCTGTGGAACATTTTCAGGGCAGCTGCATTATTGGTTCATGAAGCATTCCCTCAAATATTATGAGTGACAACAAACCTGGAAATGGTGCAAGAAAGGCGCTTCCAATCTAGGAAGACAGCTCACGTTTGAATTCTGCAACACCAGACCATTATGCAATCTACCAGCACTCCATCTGTACTGTAACTGCATGTCACAGAACTGCATTGTCTTCCTGGAAAGTGAAATGCATAACTTCTTAGGACAAAATTAAACTGCCTTGAAACTGTAAGATGTTTGTTTTGAAGCTGGTATATGTTAAGGACGACATGGTGTGGGTTAATTATTTTTCCTTGGTTTACATGCCCTTGAGCTACACTGGACTTACTGAGCAGAATACCCAGAGGTCAAATCTGAGTTAGTTTCTCAATTTTCCTCAATTAATTCTAATATTAAAGTGGTAACAGACTGTACTGAACTTTCAAGGGAACTGAGGCATAATGCACTATAGTTGTTCTTAGCATTAGCTGAATCTCTGGCATTTAATCTTTGCTAAGGAAACCCAGGTGGGTGCTTTATTCTTCTTCAGTACTTTGCATCTCCCACCCTTCTGCTTTCCTTGCAGAAAAAACTTCTTAATTCTATATAACCCACCTGGTTTGTGAATCTGAGGGGGAATACTGTTTTCCTCAAATGGGATGACAAAATTAAAGTGAGCTCTGAACTGATGTGGTGTGGCAGTTTAGCACCCTAAGGCAGCTGTAGGAGGATTTGTGCCACCTATCAGTTCACATTACACAAGTGCCTTTAGGCACTCCAGTAAGGCAACTATTTTAGGGATTGAATCCATTTACCTTAGATTCCCCCTGGAGCTGGTGAGAAAGCAAGGCACCTTAGGAGGTCGTCAGGAATCTGGGAGTAGTTACACTGCTTAATATGCTGGAGTGCATCAGTGTGTCAGCTGTACACCAAACAGGGAATCACATCTTACTTTCAGAGCATACTATAGTGTACATCTCAAAACTGGACATGAACTGATCAGTCTCAGGAACCAGCAGTCCTCTTGCAGCTCTGCAGTTCATGTGAATGAAACATTTTCCCGTCTCCTTCAACTGCCATCTGCCCTTTAAGCATTCAACAACAAAGGTTGTTACAGAAACAACTCTTCAGTCTTTGTCTTATAGTGATCACTTTTACCACCAGAGTAACAGTGGGAGAGACACAGAAACTATACATAGTGTATAATGTGTTCTCACAGCTGGTATATTTGCCCTTGAGAAAGTACCAAACCAGAGGGTCACCCACAGGATCAAAATAACAGAGTAGCTGAGGTTGGAAAAGACCCTAGAGACCAGCTTGTCCAAACCATTCAGAGCAGGGTCAACTAGAGCAGGTTGTCTAGAACCATGTTCATCTGGGGTTTGAATATCTCCAAGGATGGAGGCTACACCACCCCTCTGAGTAACTTGTTGCCATCTTAGACCATCCTCAAGGTAGAAAATCTGCTTCTTCAGTTTAAATGTAATTTCATGTATTGTAATTTGTGTCTAGGAATTTCACCATATTACCCAAACTCAGTTTCCCAGAAAATGTTTCTACAGGCAATAATGCACTGAAGAATACATTTATCTGCAGGCTTGTCCATAAGTCCATTCGTATACAGCTTTATAAACAATTATTTTGACTGAGATTGGTTACTTGTTCTAGGTACAGTTGGTTGGTGGCTCACTATCCCATTTAGGCTATAGATGCAGACAGACAGACTATGTGCATTGTGGGCAGAGTAGAAAAGGGACAGCTTATTACTGTAGATTTAGTAAACTCAGACACAGTTATTACCTTGCTAGTATAATTCTGGGGGTGGTACCACCAGTAGCTACTCTCAGATTTGGAGCTGATTCAGCCCTTGAAGAATCTATCTGATCATCTGACAAGAAAATCACCTTTACCTTATAGCTACAAATCTACAAATATAAGATGGAGGAGACAGACTTTGGTAGGGTAGCTCTCTTTCCTCTCTGTAGAAACAAAGGTTAAGATTCTTGGTTCTTTCTTCCTATTATATGTGCTCCTGATTATTTGATGCCAACAACAAATGGGATTGTTATGGTCTGGCAGCATATGAATTCTTAATTCAGTAGGGGCTCTCATAAAAGAAAAAAAAAGACAACAAACAACTATGTCCAAGAGTTAGTTATTTGTATGAGAGGACAGTATGCCTGCGTGCTTTTCTTTTGGAGGTTTGAGAAGGTGGTTATTGTGTGGTATCAGAGCCAAGGGTGTGGAGCTGAGCTCTGGCAAGGTTAAATAAGGAGAGAAATGATTCTCAGCCTAGAGGATAGGTGTGTGCTGAAGGTTTCTGAGAAGCTGTTTGGCATAACTTAGAGGGAGATTTTGAACCATTTCAGGTTGGCAGAGTTTTAATTCAGGAAAGGAATGGAGACAACTGGTAAATGAGTTTGTGGGTGAATAGATGATATACTGGTGGTAAAAGGGCAATGGTAGACAGATTGGAAGAAGATTGATTGACTAGAGCTTCTTAGAAAAAAAAAAATGGTAGGAGCCATGGCAGATTAATTACTGTTTTCTCACACCCTTTTTCATTCTCAAGGAACCATTTGTTTGTCTGCTATTTTCATATACACTTTCTACCTTTGTTTGGGAAGAGAATGTAGAAAAAGTAAAGGCAGGAACTTATAACATCTGTTTGAAAAATAAGCATGTGTAGGATTTAATAATCTATTTTAATGTCATATATGTTCCAGAGGAAGGGAGGAACAGCACAGTCCATGGAAACAAGTGTGATTTACAGCCAACATGGGGTCATGTCTCCTGAGGGTTCTGTTACACTCAGAGAACAATTAAGATGCTTTAAAGATTGCCTGGTTCTTTATTCCTCCAGTAAATTGCTGAAAGGTTCATATAATGCTGAAAGTAGTTGAATAGGCATTTTCAGCTTTCTAAGTGTATTTTTCTTTTTTTATTTTCCTTTAGTGGAGGACTGAAGACTGGGAGAAGCTGTGGGTCCAAAATATAATGGCAGAAAGGAAGGGTTTATAAATACCATCTGGGTGGTAGACAACATCAGTGTATTTTAAATAGATAATGTATGGTCTGAGAAGTAGCCTTTACAATTTCAAGGCAAGTTAGATCCCTAAACTTGTTTCCCTACATATTTTCATTTGGATTATTTGTATTGAAAGGAATGTGGTTAATGCTTTAAAGCAAATATCCAGCTTTTCCTTCACTTCTGTCTTTTGTACCCAGAAATTCATGTACTATATTATTCCAAAAGAACTTTAACTTACTGTTTCGCTTTAAAAGAGGTATTCAAGTGCTTTAACTGCATAGGCACCTGGACATGTGTATTCTGTTATTTACTGCATTTTTAATTCATTTGGCAGTTTGCATTCTTGTCCATGGTTTGCATTTGAGAAGTAGAAGAACAAGATGAAAGAACAATATGGAATTGTTATAAAAAATTCACCATTGACTTTTCAAATGAACTTTGGCTGAGTTTTCTTTTGTGATTTGTCTGTTTGAGAAATGTTCAGGCTTTTGTCTCAGAGAATGTGTATCTTCTTGTTTATGCAAACACTTCTTCAAATGTTAAATGTCACTGTGAAAGTACAGTACATATATGTGTACATATTTTCCTTATCAAAAGTCCTGAAACAAGATTTTGATTAGTCCTTTTTTTACTATGGTCTACTGTCCAAAGCCCAATCCAAATAAATTGTTAGATATTCAGTTTAATTTTAAATGCAGCACACTTCTGTAACAGATCAGAAGATGCTATTGAAGACTGGCCTTCTGTGGAAAAGACTTTAAACACCTTAGAATCCACATTGCCATATTTATGGTGGCCTTATATATTGTCTCATGTAGACATAGGAATGGAGAGTCTAAAGCCAAATAAGATGAGAAGCAAAGTTCTCAAAAATGAAAAATTTTCAGATAAAAATAAAATTAATTAAGGAACCCCATTTTCAAGAAGGGAAAAATGGATGACCCGGGGAATTACAGACCAGTCAGTCTCACCTCTGTGCCTGGCAAAATCTGGGAGCAGATTCTTTTGGAAGGCATGCTAGGGCACATGAAAAACAACAAGGTGCTTGGTGACAGCCAGCATGGCTTCACTAAGGGGAAATCCTGCCTGACCAATTTGGTGTCCTTCTATGACGGGGCTACAAAAGTGATGGACAGGGGTGGAGCAGTTGATGTCATCTACCTGGACTTGTGCAAAACGTTCGACACTGTCCCACATGACATCCTTGTCTCTAAATTGGAGTGTCATCAATTTGATAGGTGGACCACTCAGTGGATAAAGAACTGGCTGGATGGTCGCACTCAAAGAGTTGTGGTCAATGGCTCACTGTCCAGCTGGAGATCAGTAATGAGTGGTGTCCCTCAGGGATCGGTGTTGGGACCGGTCTTGTTTAATATTTTTGTCGCTGACATGGACAATGGAATTGAGTGTGCCCTCAGCAAGTTTGCCGATGACACCAAGCTGTCTGGTTCGGTTGATACGCTGGAGGGAAGGAATGCCATTCAGAGGGACCTTGACACGTTTGTGAGGTGGGATGATGCCAACCTTATGAAGTTTAACCATGCCAAGTGCAAGGTCCCACACCTGGGTTGGAGCAATCCCAGGCACAGCTACAGGTTGGGCAAAAAGGAAATTCATGGTAGTCCTGCGGAGAAGGACTTGGGGGTGTTAGTCAATGAGAAAATGAACATGAGCCAGCTTCAGTGTGCACTCACAGCTCAGAAAGCCAACCGTATCCTGGGCTGCATCAAAAGGAGTGTGACCAGCAGGTTAAAGGAGGTGATCCTGCCCCTCTACTCTGCTCTCGTGAGACCTCACTTGGAGTATTGTGTGCAGTTCTGGTGTCTTCAACATAAAAAGGATATGGTGCTGTTAGAACAAGTCCAGAGGAGGGCCACGAGGATGATCAGGGGACTGGAGCACCTCCCATATGAAGACAGGCTGAGAAAGTTGGGGCTGTTCAGCCTGGAGAAGAGAAGGCTGCGTGGAGACCTCATAGCAGCCTTCCAGTATCTGAAGGGGGCCTACAGGGATGCTGGGGAGGGACTCTTCATTAGGGACTGTAGTGATAGGAGAAGGGGTAATGGGTTGAAACTTAAACAGCAGAGGTTTAGACTGGATCTAAGGAAGAAATTCTTTACTGTGAGATTGGTGAGGCACTGGAATGGCTTGCCCAGGGAGGTTGTGAATGCTCCATCCCTGGCAGTCTTCAAGGCCAGGTTGGATGAAGCCTTGGGTGATATGGTTTAGTGTGAGGTGTCCCTGCCCATGGGAGGGGTGTTGGAACTAGATGAACTGAAGGTCCTTTCCAACCCTAGCTATTCTATGATTCTATGATTCTATGATCAGAAATATAAAAAGCATTCTCAATTTTAATGAAAAAATGTGGATTTATTGATCAAAAGTTTTCCTTCAGCAATTCCAGTAACAATTTTATTTTGATTTTATCTCTTAAATTCTTTATTCTTCCAAGTTATTAAAATCCCAAAACAGATGTAAGATTTTGACAACAATTGTACTTTTTTTCTAACTTTGAGGTTGAAATGATTTCCTCACAAATCCCTTCATTTTCCACAAAACTTCTATAGAGACAACACAGAGTAGTATATCTCCTCTGAGGTATTCTTATACCAGCATGCGGGTAAAAAATATAATTCTGAAGAGATGACACAGAGCATTTCTGGGCCATTTTCTAAAAATATGAACCATGACCTTCAAATTTTCACCATTTTATCACTGTGGTATGCAACCCCAAACAGGTTCTTATGTCGTCCACATGACTGTAGTATCTGAAAGTCCCAGAGCAGTGCATTAAGCAACATGACTGACATTGTCACATGTGATTTGTTCTTCCATTCTCTCCCCTGAGGGAGAAACAGGGTGTGCTATTTTGTTTTGGTGTGTCATTTTCACACATCCATCATCATGTAATACTCCTCCTTCTATTAGCTAACACAGCAGTAGCTTTTGTCCTGGGAGAAACAAACTTCCCATGAAACTGGTACAGCTCCTGAAAGGAAGCCTTAAAACAGGTCACCTTCATTATCACTCACTGTCCAGTCATGCTTGTCTCAGCAGCACCCCTCTGTCAGCAGGCAGTAATACTGAAGTTTTACCAGAAGCTGGCATGTTCATGTGGCATGGTTTTGCAGTGCTGAAAGCCATCAGGCTTATCTACTATATGCTTATGAGAATTCACCATAGAGATGGTCATACAAGATTTTCACTGGGGGCCTTGCACTTTTATTGCTAATGAATTGGCTAAATAATAAAAGAAGCTGAAATTGTGGCATCAGCATTATTGCATCTGCCCAAAACTGCACCTCATTTGTGGTTGAAGGAATGCTACAGCTATTCATCTAGGTCACAGGTACACATACTTTATCCAATAAAGACAGCGTTTGGCCTGACCTGTGGAGTAATTATTGACCCTTCAGGAAGAAAAGAGAGAAAGAGGCCTTGCTGGGTTGTTTGTATTTTTTCATGATCATAGAATCATAGAATAGTTAGGGTTGGAAAGGACCCTAAGATCATCTTATTTCTACCCCCTGCAATGGGTAAGGACACCTCACACTAGACCATGTCACCCAAAGTTCTGTCCACCCTGGCCTTGAACACTGACAGGGATGGAGCATTTACCACTTCTTTCAGTGACCTGTTCCAGTGTCTCACTTGGGCCACTCGGTGGATAACGATCTGGCTGGATAGTAGCACGCAAAGAGTTGTGGTCAATGGCTCAATGTCCAGCTGGAGACCAGTAATGAGTGGAGCCCCTCAGGGACTGGTGTTGGGACCGGTCTTGTTTAACATCTTTGTTGATGACATGGGCAGTGGGATTGAGTGTGCCCTCAGCAAGTTTGCTGATGACACCAAGCTGTGCAGTTCAGTAGATATGCTAGAGGGAAGGAATGCCATTCAGAGGGACCTTGAGAAGTTTGTGAGGTGGGATGATGCCAACCTCATGAAGTTTAACCATGCCAAGTGCAAGGTCCTGCACCTGGGTTGGAGCAATCCCAGGCACAGCTACAGGTTGGGCAGAGAAGAGATTCAGAGCAGCCCTGTGGAGAAGGACTTGGGGGTGTTGGTCAATGAGAAAATGAACATGAGCCTGCTTCTGTGTGCGCTCGCAGCCCAAAAAGCCAACTGTATCCTGGGCTGCATCAAAAGGGGCGTGACCAGCAGGTTGAAGGAGGTGATCCTGCCCCTCTACTCTGCTCTTGTGAGACCTCACTTGGAGTACTGTGTTCAGTTCTGGTGTCTTCAACATAAAAAGTACACGGTACTGTTGGAACAAGTCCAGAGGAGGCCACGAGGATGATCAGGGGACTGGAGCACCTCCCGTATGAAGACAGGCTGAGAAAGTTGGGGCTGTTCAGCCTGCAGAAGAGAAGGCTGCATGGGGACCTCATAGCAGCCTTCCAGTATCTGAAGGGGGCCTACAGGGATGCTGGGGAGGGACTCTTCATTAGGGACTGTAGTGATAGGACAAGGGATAACAGGTTAAAACTTAAACAGCAGAGGTTTAGACTGGATCTAAGGAAGAAATTCTTTACTGTGAGATTGGTGAGACACTGGAATGGGTTGCCCAGGGAGGTTGTGAATACTCCATCCCTGGCAGTCTTCAAGGCCAGGTCGGATGAAGCCTTGGGTGATATGGTTTAGTGTGAGGTGTCCCTGCCCATGGGAGGGGTGTTGGAACTAGATGATCTGAAGGTCCTTTCCAACCCTAGCTATTCTATGATTCTATGTTTAAACAGCTTCTTTCTTATATTTAACCTGACCTTCCCCTGTCTAAGATTATACCCATTATCCCTTTTCCGATCTCTTATAGTCAGTAATGAAGGCTCCTTCTCCAGCATCCTTGTAAGCTTTCTTCAGATGCTGGAAGGCTGTTATGAGGTCTCCACACAGCCTTCTTTTCTTCAGGCTGAACAGCCCTAACTTTCTTAGCCTGTCTTTATGCAGGAGGTGCTCTAGCCCCCTCATGGCCCTCCTTTGGCATATATATATACATACATATATAGAAAAATATACATATATATTTATATATATATATATAAATATATACATATATATTACCACTGACTTCCTTTCTCTGGAAAAAGAACTAATGAAACTAGTTCCTGGCTGAGTTTTCCACACTGCAATAACACTATGTCTACTTTTTTTCTTTTCCTTTAATTTTCCTTAAATGGTTCCTCCTCATTAGGTCAGGGACACAAACAGAGTATTACTTTACTCAGTATTCTCCCTTACATTAGTGACGCTGGTCGTGGATTAGAGGTATTATTTATTGTGACTATAACAATAACTGCTTTACTTTCTCCACCAACATCCATTTAGTTGTATCAGACATACTTGGAGTGAAAGATCTTAGTTTGCAAGTAAGGAATGAGACTGGAAGCAGAGAGGCAAAGAAGTCAAGACATTCCCTAAGGAGATCAAGAAGGTCAATGGAAAGCTGGCGGTTGAGTCCAGATCTTCTCTTGGTCACGTTATTGTCCTGTGTAATAAAGCAAAACGAAGAGATCAAACCTAAACCTCAGAGAGATGTGGAAAATGAGAACAGAAGGGTGAGAAACAAAACACGGTGCATGGTATTTTCAAATTCAAATGACAGTACATAACTGTGCTTGTGTTTTCTTAAGAAGGTGACACAGGTAAGTAGGACAGTTCTGAGTTAAGAAAAATGCCTATGTCAAAACTCTCAAACTGCACAAACCTGGCCTCACTTCAGGTTTTGCTATCATCTCAGAGTCAGCTTCTATCACTAGAGGGTTCTTACTATTTCTTGTCTTAGATGCAGCCAGGGCACAATTTCTAAGAAAACTGTACACAGCATGCTTAATTTTAGTAGAAAAATCATGTGAACTGTGTTCTGAGAAAGTGCTTGTAAACAACAAAATTTCTGTATTTAGAAATTACAATATTGAGTAGAAATGAAGCAAAAAAGAGAGGTGATTAATGCAGTAAATGTCTCAAGGCTATTCAGGGCAAATAGATGAGGCAGTAACAAATAGATCGAGCTTTTCACTATAAAACCAGGCTACCTTGCTACTGGAGGGACTGCAGTGTTGTCAGAGATGTTTTGACCAAATATCTGATCTGTCATGTGGAGTGAAGAATGCTGGAGTCAAGTCAGCAAATTATGTATCAGCCTTCCTGTGCTTGTTGCTGCTTGCACCTGGGACTTTGCCAAGGAAGAAAGAAATGAAAACATCTTCCCTTGTTATTTCATAAATGAGGGAACCTTGCTCTGGGTGTGGTTAGAAGACTTGCAGTTGCCCTTTGTGAAACAGCATTTGGAGCATGAAAAGTGCATACTGGTTTCAGTATGTTGTGGTTCGTGGCTGAAGGGAAATCTTAGGAAGTTTAGCTGGCAGAATGAGTACCTCTGGGATGGAAGTGGGATGGGATTTTTTTCTGCTTGTTGGTGGAAAGCAGGCTGAGTTTGAAATGAGTAGTTGTGCAATTATTAGCTTGCATGCTTCTGCTCCCACATTTTGGCAATGAGATATTCACTTTAGTCAGTGGTGTCTGTATGGTATCATTGGTGTGTGCTCAGCACCTGTTCAGTTTTATAGAATATCTGGAACTGGCATCTGAGGTAACTCTAAGAAATAATTTTTAGCAGAGAAAAGGGTGAGGCAGGCTGAGCTAAGCTTGTCCCAGCTGACTTTCTTTGAACCCAGCCAGATTTCATCCACAGATATATTTGTGATAAAGGGCAGTGCTCTGACCATTGAACCCGCAGTCCCTGTCCTTGGTCCCTGTCCTTGACTCCTCTTCTAAACTCAAACTAAAAGAAGGGAAAGAAGTGGGGTAAACGGAGAAGAAAGGGAAGAAACCTAAATATAAGTTTCCAGTGTAATGTTGTGGCCAAAAAGTCTAAGGTGATACTCTGATCTGTAAACAAGAGACTATGGAGAGAGAAATCTTGTCCTGTTTGAGGTCAGAGACAAAGTTGCAATGACTGCAACAGGATTTGTGATTTTTTCCTCTCAGCCTCCAGTGCACTGATGTAGTCCTTAGGACAGAATAAAGGGGAACTCTAAAATCAGATATTCCTAGTTATAGTCAAATGAAGGCACACTAAATTCTTTGCAGTACTTCTGGCTGAGAAGAAACCAAAACCAAAACCACCACACAGACTATATTTTCAAAATGACAGCCTTATAGCAGGAAAGTCCCTATTTTTTTCCCCAGTTTTTAGTAAGTTAAGGATGACAGGATTGCTGGGGAAGGCTGGGATGGGGCATTGCTTGCATGCATCAAGAAATAAGCTTCTTGTGTCCATTTTATTTGTTTAGGAATTTATTTCTGCAATTCCAGTCCTACAAGATTAAAGTGAATGGAGTTTTATTATTGTGACTTCCACAAAAGCAAGTTTAGCTTCTGACTATGTTAAAGCTAGTTTAAGGGAAAATAATCTTCCTAACCCTTGACCACCACATGTTCATGGTATATAATGCACAAAATGGTGTGGTTAGCACCTTTACTGAAGAAATAGTAGCAGCGTATATTGGAACATTTTACAGTTGCCAACATAATTACTTTATTTTTAACTGTAGTAAATTTGCTTGCTAAAATGGGATTGTTTAGAACTGTTTTGATGACAGAAATGAGGACAATATGAATATATGTTAGCTCTTAAAAAACATGATTTCTTTAAAATAACAAAACAGAAGAAGTTAATATTTAAATTATTTTATTTTGTCAAGAAAGTGCATGTGATTTTTATTTTTTTTTGGTCTGTAAAACACAAGGCATCTGTAAAGTCTGACGGTAAACCAGATATCATTTCTCATATATTTAATTGGATCCAGTGCTGTTGATTTAAAGTAATGTGGGTTTTTTTGTCCCATTAAAAGATGAAAGAGACCAAGCAAGCTGCCTCTACTTTAAAATTAATACTTCCTGGACATACCTTCCTAGGTGGAGCAGCACAGGGAAATAAATATGATTTAACTGAGATTTCAGAGCCAAAAAATCTTTCCTTCAATTTAGCATTGCACTGCAATAGGTAAGCACACCATTAAAATTTTGGGAACAAGCATGAGTTGCACTTGCAATTGAAGAGTTTTCAGATCACAAATCTAAGCCCCCAGTGCAGCAGGACCAAGCAGTGACTGGTAATGGTTCTCAGGCAGGATCTCAGTGCTGTGCTCCCTCCTGAGTACTGCCATCATAAGATCTGGCGTATAGACTGCCTTCCTGGCTGGGGTGTAGGAAAGACGAATTTTAACAAGGGGAGGATGTACCAAACTTTACCTGTCCTTCAACCAGTTTCATGAGTAAAGAAATCAAAGGACTGATTAGTGGCTGAGTCAAAGGAGAGAATTCCTAAACCAAATTTACTGCTGCACAAATGCCTTTATGTAAAAAAAAAAAAAAAAAAAAAAAAAGCCTTTTTGCTTTGTTTCTCCCCATTATTCATGTTCAGCACTGGAAAGGGTGAACACTGAAACAGGGTTGTGCTTGGATACTGGGAGGTCAGATTTCACTTGCAGTTTTCTGACAATGTTTTACAGGTAGACATGCATACCCTATGCCCATTTGCCAAACCTTATAGGTACAATCAGCTCTGAACCAAATGTTGTATGCTTAAAGTTTTGCATGCCACGCTCGGGCAAATAATCTCTGCAAGGAAAGGTGTTGAGAGGCACCACTGTGCTACACTATTCTGTTTCAGATAGTTCAAATCATCAGAATAACCTCTCCAATCTGCTTGCAGAGCAGTTGAAGGCCAGGTCTATGCAGTAATACTTGACTCTGTGGTTATTTATGTATAGGAGATTGGTGGTGGGTACAAACACAAGCCCTCATTCTTGTTTTTTTCCCTTAGGGCTGACCCAAGGCTTGCTGGAGTTGATGGAAACATTTTCACCAATGTGCATGAACTCTGGCTTAGGTCCTTCTATATCCACAGAGGCATGACTCATTCTGGAAAGGTCAAAATCACACCCATCTACGCAATCTTTCTTAAGATCTTGTTGCATGGATCTTATGCATCAAAAGGCTGTACACAGAAGCCTCTTGCACTAATGACAGCAAAGGCTGTAAGTTTATCGAAGTTCCCAGCAGTGATGTGGAGGTGGAGCAGATGATTTAAACAGGATTTACCAACCTTGATTTCACTTGTCCATTTGTATTCTGAAAGCTGTGAACTAAACTGTTAATAGCCAGAGGCATGGTAACTCTACAGGTCTGAAATAAGCAGGTGTGGGTAAACCTGCATGGGCAGACTGCAGATTTGACATCCAGGTTTTGATCAGATCTGAACAAGAATTTTAATGAATCAGCACAGGTATTTACCACCTTTGGACAGTTATATCAAACATGCTTGGGGCTAGTTAGTATCAAATATGTACCTTCTAGAGAAAAATAAGGGGGGGGGGGGGGAACAAGAGAGTCACCAATCCTTCTTTTGAATCTCTGACAAATTAAAACCCAAACTTCGTTAAAGAATAAACCTCTGTTAAAATGTCTTCTTCAAGATAAGATACATGTAACTGAAGATCATTTGTATTAATTACACTGAAACTCACCTACCTAATCCTAATACAGCTCACACAGAAGATATTAACAATATGGTTTTGCTATCAAAGAAAACTATGTTTTATACCACAGCTAATAATGAGAAACAGTATTACTAGTACTGTTATTAGCAGATGTTATTTCTGTGTCTGTACCTGTGAAATATTAATTCTTGAGCTTCTGGCAAAATGGTAGTTTGGTGAAAAACTGGGGTTAATTTGCTGAGCAGGTTCTTTAATCATCTTTTTGTAAAATCTTTTTTGCTTTTTCTTTCTTTTTGACTTCAACATAAATAGTTCTTGTAGAATCTGCCCCTGAGAAGAGCACTGTATTGCTAACAACAGCAACACTGATGAGAGGATCAAATATTTTTATCTTCATTTGTATATTTTTTACTTTATTCCTCCACTTATATGCTGACAGCACAAAGCAAGACAGCAGTCTTATTTTCTTAAACATTTTACAAACATAAAAAAGTCTCTCACACAATGATTTAATAGCATTGACTTATATATTACTTATCAACCTTATGAATTTATGATGTGAAAGGTCTGCAGCAGCCCAGTCCACCTCCAGTTAAAATTGTCAATGAAATGCCTTTTAGCAAATGAGGCTCTGGATTTCTGTCAAGACATGGGGATGCTTCCTGTCCTTTTGGCTGCTCTGTGGAGCCTCAAAGCATTTTGCAGGAATACTCTTGTGAACATAATGAGGAATAAAGAAAAGGCAAGTCCAAGAAAGGTTAAAGCTGAACATTTCCCCTATATTCTGAGTAGGGAACTACCTCAAGAATACCTACTTCTGTATAGCCCAAGGTCCAGCCTCCTCCTTAGACTCTGCCTCTGTTTCCATTCCTAAGAGATATTTCCTATACATTCACCTCCTTGGTGAAGAGCATAGTCCATAATAAGGGAGATGTAAAGCTCCTGGGATGTGACGGTTTAGAGCAGTTTTGCTGGTAATTGTCATGGATCCTGTGTCTTGAAATGTGCACTATGGACCTGACATACAAAAGTGCTGGGTCACTCTGTGCTCCTCAGTTTGTGGTGAAGTACAGAGGAGAAACCCAGGAGAAGTTAGATATAGCCAACTTTAACTTACATAGAACAAAACAATGAGATGACATGAACAATTTTCCGAATATCCAGAATGGAAACACTGTGGTTTGCACATTCAGAGTTAACTGGCAGTGTGTGGCTAACACAGTTTGGAATAAATGGACAATGTAAAATATACATGATCTGTTGGTTTCTCTGCACAGCAATTTCTTTGATGTTTGGTATAGTGTCTATTTATAAAATTTGTGCTTGCAGGCAGGACATCATGTGATTCCTTCCCTCCCCCTCCCCCCCTTCAAGGATTTTGTTTCCTTATTAGATTTTCTTTAAACTTAGGAGAAATGCAAGAAAAAAAAAAACCTAGCCCTCCTGGGCCAGTTGCAAGGATCCTTTGTGCGTGTTTTTATGCTGCAGGTTGATCATACAGCTACAGTTTCTATTCTGAATAAAATATTTAGACTGTATAACAAAGGAGACAAGAGACAATACTTTGAGTGTCACTCTCCCTGTACAGAAGAAGAGATCTTTTAACCCTATGTAGTGGACTGCCCTATGTGATGATGTCAAGTGCCAATATAAAATGTGTTTGTTATATGTCTATATTGCTGTAGGTCTCACCAGCGTCAGATGAGAAAAAAAATTATGGCTGGCAGAGGAATTGTTCTGTGTAATAGTTAATAAGGAAAAAAAAAAATAATTAAACTACCAACCAAAACTTACCATTATTTTGAAGGAGAAAACACAACAGGAGAGTCAGGAAGAAAGAAGAGTCAGGAGGAAATGAACAGGGAAAATATCTTTGCAGAAATTAATAAAAAATAAATAAAAGGGGTTTGATTATATCAAGGTGTGCTTAGAAAATAGTAACAACAGTACAAGGGGAAAAACAGTTTTAAACAACAACATCATAGCAAGATGCACACTTAAGAATACTTAGAGCTTGAACATAAAGCTCTTCTGGGAAATTACACACTGGAGTTACTGCCAATAATGCCCTCTTCTGGCGATGCTATTGCATCTAAGTTCGCGTGTCAGTCGTCTCAGGACCCTGCATTTTCAATGTGCAGGGTGAATTCACTGTAGTCAGGGGGAGAGTTTTATCTGAGTTAAATGCCACACCCCCTTTTTCTTCTCAGTTCCAAAGACTAGCTGTAGGTAAATAATTTTAATAAAGTAAGAGATACCACAGTACAGTTTTCTTTCTTTTTTTTTTTCTTACCCCAAATAATGCTCTCTATGTCATCTGTATATTTATGATAGCTCAAAGACATGGGTGTGTGGATCTAATTAAAAATGTGAAAGGGTTTAGCAGCCTGCTGCTTCCCTGTGAGTCTCTTGTTGCCAACTCTTGGCAGCTCTGCTGTCACTGAGCCAAATGTTTAGTCTTCAGCTGAACTACTGCCAGTGGGCTGCACTGCATTCTGGGACCGTAGAGCCTCGAGGTACAGTGTTAAACTATCTCACATAAGGATGTGCAGTGATCTGGACTTCATATTCAATCACCCAAAAGAAAAGTGAAGGAGAAAGCCGACTTTTGCCTGATGAGCCTCAACAGTGTCTGAGACACAATGACCAATTCCTTCAGGATTTTGTATCAGGGAAAGTGAATAGTTTCTTGAGGTGGATCAACTTATACGTTTGTTTAATGTGCCTATGCAGCAATGGTGCTAGTTATATTTAGCAAATTTAGTTTAAATTTGTCTGCTCTGGATATGGAATTAAAAAAAAAAGAAATATTAAAAACATGTCTTTTTGCAATGAGAGTCTGGCCTCCAAGCCAATGGCTTGTGCTAAATAAATATATTCTGACTTAACTCCAATACTCCTTGACACATATAGGGCAGTTTGGTCCAGAGTAACAAAAAAAAAAAAGAAACAGATAAATTTGGTACATGTGCATTCCAGCCAGCACCAGGAAAGCTACATTGATAGAAACATGCTTAGCACAGTTGCATTGCTTAATAAATTCAGGTATAATGTGGAGATAGATGGAGTTATAGGCTAAGCTGGCCTGTAGGCTTTGATCAGTGCTCCAACTCACTTAGGGCTTAGAGTGGACTGGAAGAATTGCCAGGTCTCATGAGTCAATGATGGATTTCCAGCAGATCAGAATTAAATTCTCCTTTTAGCTGTTCTCCCTGCACTCTTTTCTGCAAGGGAAATTGCTTCTACTGACGGCAAAGCTGTGTGTGTCTTCCTGTTATTTTCTTTCTCTGTTTTATTTCTCCACTGTCCCATTTCTATCTTTTGTTTCCCTGCTCTTCTCACCTTCACACCATTCTATTTCCTTTCCATTTCGTTTTTCATTTTTGCTCCTCTCCTAAATTTTTTTGTCTTGTTTGCCTGAATTTCACATCAACCTTTTTTTCTTAACTTTTACTATCCTTCCTTTACGACAGCTTCCCTTCACTGTCATAATGTTCTACCTGGGAGAATGAATGAGCCACCTCTAATGTTAGTCCAGGGACTCAACAAACTGATTCTGCTGCACTTTATTTCTGGAAATATTTTCTTTGTATGTTTCTGAAACCAGCACAATGGTGAAATAATAACAAGATGCTTCTGATTGAACTGTTTCTCCAACTTTTGACATTGGGTATTTAAGAATAAAACTACAGAAAACGATTGTTGGCTTCATATCATATACTTGTCTGCATTCATTCATAATGCTAACTGCAGATTAGACACACAGCACTAAAGGGGCAAAGAGAGAGAAAAAAAATAAACATTTACACTACTGATCACTCCTTTATTGTAAAATTGTATTTAAAGAAATAGAAACAGGCACAAGTGTGCAACACACCTGAACTCCATGCCTTTGGTCTTTCCTCTGGGGTCCTTTTTGTTGCAGTGGGCCAGCTCTGGGAAGGAGGCAGGACTCAGAAGCCGCTTGGCATCCTGCCCAGTCTTTGTGGGCCACTGGAGAGATGGATAGCTAGGTGCAGAAGTGCCCTGAGGCAGGTGTTAAAATGTTGTTCTTAGTTCCTTGGTGGTAATCATTGCAAAACAATCCTGTCTGCTCTATTCGTATCAACAAGCTGCTTTCCCTGGCTCGTTGCTAAGAGACAGGACTGTTGCTTACAAGTTGCTTAGTGCCTTAGACTTTCATAATTTATAATTTATTATCTTAGCATAAAAAATTGTGGTTTTTTTTTTAATTTTGTTTTTCCACCAACACAATAATTGTCATGTAAAACAAAGGTCATGTATCTACCAGAGTAGCAGTTGCTCTTATAATATACTTCATTTTTGTATGGTTTAGGATTCTGTGAAAAGAAAATGCTATTATAAACTGAAGATGAATATCATTTTTGTCCATTAACTTCTTGCATTATATGACTGGTTAGGTCAATGGATTCCCTCAAGATTTCTCCACTATTGAAAACATGTTTCTGTCCAACCAAGAAGGAAATGAATTGAAATGATTTCAATTATCACATGAAAGACGTCAACTCTTTTTGCTCTACACTTCAACACCTAATAGTTCAACTCATCAATCCTACTTTCATGAAGTTCAGTGATAGAGATGTTTAACCAATGCCAGAAATTACTCTTGTGCATTAATGTAGCTTTGTGAATATACAAACCTTACCTTGCTAAAGTGTTTTGTACTTAACACTAGTTAAATCAGCTCAGTGAGGAGTAATGGCAAAGTGGAAATGAGAATAATTTGCAGACTTGTTAAGCTGCAAAATAACTCTGTCACAGTTCACCAGTTTTAAAAAAAAAAAAAAAGAACTTATTATTATACACTCTTGTGGAAATTAAGGATACTGACCTCGGGTTAGGGGGTTAGGACTTACTTGACTGTTTAACAGAAGAGCTGTACATACAGCTGGTGTTGTGGTGTTAAACTAAAGCATATTTAAGAGCTTTACCAATACACAACCATCAGCTACATTGCCACTGTAAATGCTTTAAAAAAAATGAAACCGAAGTTACTTTTCCACCCTGATTTCAGTGAGCTGTTTAAGCCTGTTAGAACCAAGAACGGCATCATACATGGATGTAGAAATGCTTATGGAAATGTCCTGATACAAATAGTGCTTCCCCTTCAAGGCTTGTGAGGGAGTGTCTACCCAAAAAAATCAAGGTACGTTTTCCACCATAGCTGACTTTTTCCATTCAGCAACACCAGTGAGGTTACACTTGCAAGCACAGGGCAATATAGCAAGGGTTAATGCATGTATCAGCACATCTTGTTGTCCTAGTTGGCTAATGTAAGCAAAACGTAAGCAAAAAATCATCTCCTATGGTAACACATTTTGTGTTGGGTATGTATTCTTGAATACTTCAGTAGCTTAATTCCCTATTGGCTATGTAATAAGCATTCCACCCAAGGGTATTTTAGTCAGTCTAAATGAATTCAGGAGTTGGTCCTCTTACAATTTAAGGTAACTCATGGGGTGGCCTGCTGATCAATGCTTGGGATCCCTATCAAAAGCTCATCCAACCTACAGTCAGAAATTTTCCATGACTTCCAGGAGTCATAAGAAATGCAGTTTTTCTTAATTGTGTACTGAAAGTTACTACCTTCAATTTTAAAAAACAATAAAACTGCAGCATAAATAAATGGGATACCAAGAACTTCTTGTATATTCTTGCAAAACCCTGAAACCCTGCTCACTGATGCTGATGTTTCTACCCCTCACATAGTTAAGAAAAATGAAATCCAAAACAACAACAACAAAAACCTTAGTGAGTTGCTATTCTGTTATATGTGGAATTTGAGTGACATGGAGTTAATTTGAACAATTTGAGTGAATAGGACATCATCCTCTTATTTTCTTGTTTGTTAATGTCTTTAGCAATAGTACGTCATTTCCTATAAAACTGAGGCACATTGTAACCATGCTGGGGTAAAGTCATGCTACATGCCTCCTTTATATAAGTTCATGTTAAGTAATTATTACTGCTGCAACCATTCACTCAAACATCAGAAGAGATGAACAGGGAGGAGGAATATAATTTATTCATTAACTTTCCAAGCAGGGCAATCCTGCTGACTCTGTACATGCGTCACAGCATTCTACAGAACCAGCTGGAGGATACAGAGTCCAATGAAAGGTTGGACTCACATTCCTACAACCTAAGGAATAACTCTGACCAAAAATATCCTTTCAAAACCAATATATATTTAGAATTATATAATAGTTAGGGTTGGAAAGGACCTTCAGATCATCTAGTTCCAACACCCCTGCTGTGGGCAGGGACACCTCACACTAAACCATATCACCCAAGGCTTCATCCAACCTGGCCTTGAACACTGCCAGGGATGGAGCATTCACAACTTCCCTGGGGAACCCATTCCAGAACCTCACCACTCTTACAGTTAAGAACTTTTTTATATCCAGCCTAAACTTCCCCTGTTTAAGTTTTAACCCGTTACCCCTTCTCCTATCACTACAGTCCCTAATGAAGAACCGCTCTCCAGCATCCTTATAGGGCCCCTTCAAATACTGGAAGACTCCACTCAGCCTTGTCTTCTGCAGGCTGAACAGCCCCAACTTTCTCAGCCTGTCTTCATACGGGAGGTGCTCCAGTCCCCTGATCATCCTCGTGGCCCTCCTCTGGACTTGTTCCAACAGTTCCATGTCCTTTTAATGTTGAGGACACCAGAACTGCACACAATACTCCAAGTGAGGTCTCACAAGAGCAGAGTAGAGGGGCAGGATCACCTCCTTCGACCTGCTGGTCACACTCCTTTTGATGCAGCCCAGGATATGGTTGGCTTTTTGGGCTGTGAGCGCACACAGAAGCAGGCTCATGTTCAATTTCTCATCAACCAACACCTCCAAGTCCTTCTCCACAGGGCTGCTCTGAAACTCTTCTCTGCCCAATCTGTAGCTGTGCCTGGGATTGCTCCAACCCAGGTGTGGGACCTTGCACTTGGAATGGTTAAACTTCATGAGGTTGGCATCATCCCACCTCACAAGCATGTCAGGGTCCTTCTGGATGGCATTCCTTCCCTCCAGCGTATCAACTGAACCACACAGCTTGGTGTCATAAGCAAACTTGCTGAGGACGCACTCAATCCCACTGTCCATGTCATCAACAAAGATATTGAACAAGACCGGTCCCAACACCGATCCCTGAAGGACACCACTCATTACTAGTCTCCAGCTGGACAGTGAGCCATTGACCACAACACTTTGTGTGTGGCCATCTGGCCAGTTCTTTATCCACTGAGTGGGGTCCACCTATCAAATTGATGTCTCTCCAATTTAGAGACAAGGATGTTGCGTGGGACATTGTCGAACGCTTTGCACAAGTCCAGGTAGATGACATCAACTGCTCTACCCCTGTCCATCAGTTCCGTAGCCCCATCATAGAAGGCCACCAAATTGTTCAGGCAGGATTTCCCCTTAGTGAAGCCATGCTGGCTGTCACCAAGCACCTTGTTGTTTTTCGTGTGCTTTAGCATGCCTTCCAGGAGAATTAATCCTGTTTTGCCTGGCAGGTGGTGGAGATGATAATTAAGTGGCAACAGCCACTCACAATTTCTTAAGTAGCATGAACTGGAAAATGCATCAGCAATGGTATGTCTAGAGGTGGTGACTTGACCTTCTGAAAGAGTTATTAAAAACTTTGAAGGACTATTTCCTGGTTTTAAACTCTTGTGGCTATAGGAAAAGAAACAGATTTATGGCTGACTTCTACTGTTTAGGTTCTTGGGTGAGCAGCAGGCACCAAAAGTTTGGAAATCATTGTAAAAGCACAAAAGAAATAAACTGAAAAGAGTGGAGTGAAGTATCAAATCCACCATTTTAGTCCTTAGGTTAAGTCTGGTGGGAGCAAGAATCACAGATATGATCTTAGGACTGATTTTGCTGAAACCCATGTGTGAAAACATTCAAACGTTCTCGAGGGATTGTTATCAATTGTTCACTCAGGTATGTCAAGTTCATAATCTAATCTAGAGTTTAATCTCTGGAGCTCTGCCAGAAATCTGATAAATTATTCTGTTATACAAAATCAATGTGCATTCAACAGGTCAGATCTTGGGGTTCAAAGGAAGGGCTGATGGATCATTATCTAGGTACAGTTCATGCATTAATAGGTTCATTTGTATTTTATGAGGATGGTAATAACTGATCAAACAAGCCATGTGAACATTTTAGATTAAACAACCAGCAAAAAGTGAAAATACCCTGAGTTTTCAACAGGTCAGTTTGAATATTCCTCAGCTACTGATACTTTTTAAAAGCTTTGATTTACCCCCCCCCCCCCTCCCACCCCCAACCTATCTCTTGCCCTGTTTCGACTAAAATCTCATTATAAACTGGACTGGAACAGGCTGCCCAGGGGGTTGTGGAGTCTCCTACGTTGGTGATATTCAAGGCCCACCTGGACAAGTTCCTGTGTGATGTACTCTAGGTTATCCTGCTCTTGCAGGGGGGTTGGACTAGGTGATCTTTCGAGGTCCCTTCCAACCCTTGGGTTTCTGTGATTCTGTGTTTCTGTGAGGGAGGAAATTGGTCTGAAGGTCTGTAGCACAAACACACTGCTGTTTTAGGATGCCCTCCTGGCAGCTTACAAGTTTTGGGTGAATGAAGGAAATGTTTCTCTGTTGTTTTTAGATGCTTTGTTTTCAGAAGCAACTAGTAGTATTTATCTAAAGTCAATAAAAACCTTGATGAAAATCAAAACAGTTAATAAATGGAAGCATTTGGTTGAAGCTCTGCTTTAATGGATTAACAAAAAAAAAACAAACCTGAAACCACAGTTTCTTAATCACCTGATTAATTTTTCCTAGGGGTTATAGGAGCTCTCCTAAGAAGATATATGGACCTGTGTTGCCCAGTGGGAATTCAGCATCTTGAATGTTTACCCCCCTTTTCAGGGAAATGCTGAAAAAAGACAAGGGAGAGCTCTTCACTGCTCCCCTCTCAGGCAAAATGCCCACTGAATTAAATGGGATTTTTTCATGAGTAGATCAAGCAGGATTTGGCTCTGGAAGTACATAACAAGACTGAACAGACTTGGTTCCTAGTAATGGCGTCCTATTGTGCTGTGGTATGGTAAAACATGCAGTGCTGGAGTGCATTCTGTCAGTGCCTCTGACTTCCAGAGGATATTGTAATATCTTATTACTGTAAACTAGAAGAAAAGGATCTGGTAGAATTAGGACTGGAGATTATTGTAGGGGTTTTCAGTAATACAAGAAAAGTGAAGAAATGTAGCCATTATGAATACAGGATATTAATAGCTTACATTTTCTCTGTGAATTGTCTTTAATTCCCAGCAAGTTGAGGCAGATGACATGTTCCACAGTGGTGCCTAGTGGCTCCATTCTAATTTACAGATACATTACCAAAAGTCTGACTAAAAAGGCCCAGCTTGCAAGTTGTTGATTGTCTCTTCTTCCTGATTTCACTGGCTCTACAAAGCTGTCATCTTGTGTTGGATTCAGGAAGTGAGGCTTCTGAAACAGGCCTTTACAAAGCACTCTGAGGTCTTGGCTTAGGCAACAGGGTGTATTCCCTGGCTCAGCACTGCATATTCACATGAGCATCTATTCACTGGACACTTCTATTGCAGAATGCTGCAGTCCAAGGGTGATCCAAGCTCAGGTAACCATAAATCATAGAATCATAGAATCATAGAATAGTCAGGATTGGAAAGGACCTCAAGATCATATAGTTCCAACCCCCCTGCCATGGGCAGGGACACCTCACACTAAAACATCACCCAAGGCTTCATCCAACCTGGCCTTGAACACTGCCAGGGATGGAGCATTCACAACCTCCCTGGGCAAGCCATTCCAGTGCCTCACCAATCTCACAGTAAAGAATTTCTTCCTTAGATCCAGTCTAAACCTCTGCTGTTTAAGTTTCAACCCGTTACCCCTTGTCCTATCACTACAGTCCCTAATGAAGAGTCCCTCCCCAGCATCCCTGTAGGCCCCCTTCAGATACTGGAAGGCTGCTATGAGGTCCCCATGCAGCCTTCTCTTCTCCAGGCTGAACAGCCCCAACTTTCTCAGCCTACCTCTTCATACGGGAGGTGCCCCAGTCCCCTGATCATCCTCATGGCCTCCTCTGGACTTGTTCCAACACTTCCATGTCCTTTTTATGTTGAGGACACCAGAACTGAACACAATACTCCAAGGGAGGTCTCACGAGAGCAGAGTAGAGGGGCAGGATCACCTCCTTTGACCTCCTGGTCACACTCCTTTTGATGCAGCCCAGGATATGGTTGGCTTTCTGGGCTGTGAGTGCACACTGCTGGCTCATGTTCTTTGCAGCCTTCAACCTCCAAACCATTTCTGGAAGGGCACCAGAGCTGACATAGCTGCTTCGAACCACATGTTATGTATGTTATATGAAGGAGCCCTGCACATTCATAGAGCAGGCTGTGGTGTGCCTTGGGCTCATGCCAGGAAGTAGATCAGGCCATGCTTTCTCCTGGGTATCGCTCAAACCTTCTGCTTGGTCAAAGGTTTTTGTCTGTGTGATAGAATTAGAAGAAGAAAATGTTTTCGCAGAATTTGGTTTAAACATGCCCAATTTGCACCTACAGGCATGTAAGTCTTACTTGCTCATATAAATTCTAGACTGAAGCATTCACAAATATTGGGTATTGTGTAAGCAATTTGCTCTAGACTTCTGAGAGATACTTGCTGAAAAATAAGTGTGTCTGGCTTTGCTAGATCACCCTGGTACAAATGGGAAGAGATGCCAGATTAGGGGACATCTCTGGAAGGCAGTAGGTGTTCCCCTAAGCCCAGCTCAACTGTGGCCATCCTCACCTTTGATCCTGTTTATTTGAAGGAGGTGACACAGCCATAGGAGCTGCAACAGCCCTCAGAAAGCTGGAATTTACCTGGAAGAAATACCTCTAAATGCTGTAGACTGGGGGAATCTATGTGATTTTTACGTCATCCTGGTACAAACAAAAATCAGTGGTTGCCAGTTGATACAGTTATTGCTGTTCTCTGCACACACAGAGATTTTTTTTTCTGAAAAACACTCTGAAAAGTAATTTATACAGAGTTTATATGGTGTATACGGGATGTGTACATGTGTGTGTACACACACACACTGCTAAATATTGGTAAGCCAAAAAGTGGAAATTACCAAGTATGCAATGAAAACCACAAGGGCCAATATGACTTTGTGGTATTATTTTAAAAATTTACAGAGTCTCTGAGGCTGTCAGTGGTACCTGGAAGGCATAACGTGAACTTTTATTTAACACAGACCTATCTCCAATGAGCATTATTAATTGATATTTATAGAGAAGTGCATTAAGAGTTATCTGGGTATGGGCACTGCTATAAAGCCATAAATATATTTAGCTAGTTTTTATAGTTCCTGAAGATCAGTCACCAGAGACAGAGAATAATATATATTTGATATGAATAACATCTGTATTTGTGTCTAAATAGAAGAGGAAATGCATCTGTCTTCAGTAGGACTCTCTTTTTAATGTTTCAGCCTGCAAGAAATGCACATTAATAGCAGCTTCTTCCCTGAGGAAGGTTTTGAACTATAGTACTTGAGAAGAAACTTACAACAGAGCAGCCTAAAGTGCCACCCAGTCCCTTTTAATTAGCACATATAAGTCCCCCTACATCCAAGATATGATTGAGAATTTCTGCCATTTCATTTTAATATCAGTGTTATATGCTAACGTTTGTCAGACTAAGCTAAAAAGCCACTTCTTTTTATGTTGTTTCCCACATGCAGAGCAGACCTCTTACATTTTTGTTGGCTGCTAACGTACTAAGCGTTTTCTGGCAGCGTGCGGTTCTGGATTGAAGCCATGCATGCAAGTCTTCCACAGTAAGTATGGCCCAAAGGATTAAAGATCAATGGATTTAGTTATCTGGTGAAGTTCCCCTGCCTCTCTGGTGCTATTAAAAGGTTTTGCTATTGTAACGAGCACCAGAACTTTTCATTTTAAACTTGCCCAACTGAGGCTTCCACTTAGGCTGCAGAGCATAAGAAAGTTACTGGACTTCTGTAGGCAGCCTTACTGTGATGCCACTGAAATGCAAGTCCAAGAAAAAACCCAAGCACATATTACATATGTTTGAAGACAAAAAATTCTGCGGGGGGGGGGGGAGGGAACCCTAAGATTGCAGTGTATTTTCTCAGTATAATCAAAAGACGCTGCCTTAGAGAAAATTGTCTTCTAATTAGTTCATAATCAAATCCTGAGAAATGGGATAGAGACTGAAAAACTCTGTTGTCTGAAGCACCACAAGCTGGAGAGAAAGGAATCCTCAGTCCCTAGAGCTCAGGGGCCTCCAAACCACAAACCTGGCCCATGACTGAGCTGCCACAGGCTGTTGGCTGAGGACTAGTGGACACTACCCATTGCTCCGCACTCCACCACTGGCTCCAGCGCTTTCGTGTGCTGTCCAAAGCTACTGATTCAGGCCCCAAAATACCTACCTCCTCCTTGTTCCCTTTGTGAGACAATACAAACAGCTGCCACAGAGATTTTCCCTGCAGTGCACGTGTGGAGATTCGTCCTGTTTGGCGTCCCCATGCAGCAGAAACATGTCATAAAACCCTTCAGGATTTGGCCCATGCTGTGTGTGAATATCTTGGCTTTCAGGTTTGAGGGACTAAGCAGTTTTTTATTTTCTTTTTTTAGCCATGGAACTTCCTGAGGAGAGAAAAAGCCTGAACCCAGCTGATTTAGTCTTGTCTTTTTTTTTAGGTGAACAGAATAAACCATTCCAGGCATTTTCCTTCATAGTGGACTCTTGTTAGTAGGTAAAAATACAGTTCAAGTTTGTGTCCACCCTGTCTTATAGGAAGTGGGAAGGCAGAACTCCTCTGCACTTTCCCACTATCTTTATCCATACCTCTGTACAGCTTCAGGCACTATTCCTATACCTACTGAGCTCATAGGGCTGATTTTTCCAAGAAGGGAAATGAAAAAAACTATAGAAGAGTAAATTCAACCTTCCTACCTTTGTATTAACAAACTGAAATTAATGATACATATTGCACTGTTGCAAGACAGGATGGTAAAAGCCAGTAAGTCTTTCAGTGCACAGGACAGATTCTAGCTTGAGCCATATGTTGACACAATATTAATTCTGTCTAGAAACATTTTAATGTCTGGAGCTGGAGTTCACATTGCACTGTATATTTATGAAATTCTTTGCTGCTGAAGTGACCAACACACAATCTTACCAATGTTTGTAAAGTTGTAATGATACAATGTTTTGTAACACAAAATCTTACCAAGATGACCCTCCCACCCTGTGTTTAAAGCAAGAATAACCTATATCAAACTACTGAATTAACAACTGTTAACTCTGAGTCTTGCCAGGGTGACAGCCAGGTTAGCTCAAACATTATCTGACACCCTAAACTAAAATAAAAACCTCCCAAAGGGATTTTCCAGCATATAGTGGAAGAAGGCACCAAAGAGATGATCTGCTTTTAATAAAAAGCTCACTATTGATTTCAGGATTTTTTTTGTCAACTGCCCTCAATTGCCAGCTGTCCAGAAAAGCTCTTCAAACTTACTAAGTGTGCCCAGAGACAGACTATCAGGCTACCAGGCTCCCTAGTGAAGCCACATAGTTCTGTAGTGCAGAGAACAAATTGTAAATGTATTTTTCATAATGGCAGCCAGATAAAATAAGAACTAATCCAAATACCAAACTAAGTTCAAAACCTTTGTGAGAGCTCAGGTAAACACTGCCTAACTTATGCAGGTAAAGGATCATTCAGCACAAAAAAGATCCTCTCATTTTGCTGCTAATGCAGACTCCAAAAAATCCTGTCCTGCAAGCATCTGTCATGCTAGTTTGACACAGATATTTTGGAGCTTCCATTCACATGAGCTGAATTTTTAGAGCCATATCCAAACCGAACTTATGAAACCTCCACAGTTTTAGATATTCACCCTTCAGTGTTTTTTTAAGTGCTACTAGATTTGCCATTTATCAATAAAAAACATGCCTAGAAGTCTTCATATTAATTTTAATTTTCAGAGCTTTCTGAGGCCCTGAAAATTGTTGCACACATACAGGATGCTAAATTAGTTAGTTTTCCTGTAGCTAGAGTGCACTAAAAACAGTTCTCCTCATGACAGTCTCTGTTATTGCTAATGGTTTGAAGCCAGGAAGACAAATGGAGATCTGAACTTTCTCAAAATTGGAACTGGTCTGTGTCTGAGGTTTATCCCAATGCAGTATAGATGTAGGAGCCAGCCAAATACCTCACATCTGAATGCTATCTGCTTGGGGGAGCAAGTGTGCCCTGAAGTCTCTATTCCCGTCCATGACCCTTTCCCATTTGTGTTTCCATTTCCAAGGCAGCACCCAGCTCGTTACACAGCTCTCATTGTAAGAATCTGCAGGTGTTTCCAGGTAGAGCTCATCTTGGTTTGTTCTTTTTGCCTGTTTATTTGTTTGGTTTTGGTTTTGTTTGTTTGCTTGTTTTGCTTTGTTTTGTTTTCTCTTCTACTTCATCTCTATTTTAAAAACAAAAATACTCTTTGTTTTAATAATCTTTCCACCACCCTTTCGTTAGGTGGTTGGTTTGAACCTGCCTAACCAAGCTCACACACACCTATATTTACTAGTTTTCTTTTTTTTGTACTTGTCCTTTTCCTCTTGCTTGTACTGCAGTGATGTTAGATACCTAAACCATGCAAACAGGCTTAAGAGACATGCAGCACTGTCAGGGCTTGCAGACAGTGACAAAAGAAAGCTAGTCAAAGTCAGCCTGCCAACCACTTTCTCCAGAGCAGGTGCTGCTAGAGGAAGAAGCGCAGAATTAGGGCCACAACACAGTGGCCAGAAGTGGGGTTGTTATATGATCTGTACAAGCATAAAGGTTTCCTCCTATTCTTCATTAGGGTGAGAAATAGTGTCTAAAAAATAAAAAAAGAAAAAAAATATAGCACATGTAGCATCACCTAAAGCAAATGGTTTAGTAAAAAGGGGGTTGTCTGGTCTTTAACTAAATGTCATCTACAACTTCAAGTTTTCTTTTCTTTCTTACTTATCTGTGGGGGTATTGCATTTAATTTAAAATATTTTCCAACAGCTTGCAAAGAAAACAAATCTAGAAGAAAATGTTTTCTTCCAGTAAGTTACTCATACTGATATTATTCTCCGTCTGTGTTTATATGCTAATGCAATCATACCTATGTCCTTCCCCTCATTTCTCGGCATGTCTTCTTTCACTACTCATCTTGTAGCACTCCCCAAAGGTTTGCCTGTATCAGTCCACAGTGACTGATTTACACACTAGAAAGTCTCTGAAAGCATAAAGATGCATCATGCATAGCACTGCCTCACTTTAGAGCAGGGACATGAACAAATTAATTCCCATGATATTTATGGGAACTTAAACACAGAGGGGCAGAGAATTAAAAACAGGGATGCTCTCTAGTAGGCAAGGAGACTGCTGGCTAGTATAGTCCCTTGGATGAAATCTCACCAGGAAAGTGTTTGGAGCCTAACCCTAGATTTCACATGCCAAGTTCTTCAGTCTGGTGCTATTCTAGATGTACCAGTCCAATCTGTGGCAGTGCGTGACTCAGCCAGACCTCACACAGCTGAACCAAGCTTGGAAGCCTCTGCCTATGAATTCCTGGTTTAGACTTCACTTTCTCTGTCTGTTTTCTATTAACTCTGTGGGTTTTCAGGCTTTTATGGCAATCCTCTGACTGAAAATTACTGCTGCCCAAGACAGCCTGACTGCCAACAAGGTTGCAAACACAGAAGATCTTTTTCAGTAATTGTTTGGGGCATGAAAAGTTGGTTATTTTCAAACTTTTCATTAAATGTACATTTCTGAAAGCTGAAACGTTAATTTCCATACACTTCTCTCTCTTTCTCTCTCCCTCTCACTTACTCTCCTTTTTAAGCTGACATCAAGAATTCAGGCACAGAGAGAGACAGAGTGAGTACAAATCTATTTTTCATGTAACTCTACTGAAGTTGGGGAACTTACACGAAGGAAAATCTGGGGCTGCTCTGTTTATTTTCTTACTCTTGTTTTGCTTAATTTCATGCCACTTAAAATTATATTTAATTGCAGCAGTTCTCTATTTCATTTTCAGTCACACTCATTTCTCAGTGTGTTCCCCAGGACATTGGAAGAAGAGAAAGACTGTATCAGTTTGGAAAAATGAGAATATTTCTGCATGTGTGGACACTTCTCACTTCTCAAGTGTGGGAGGAATATTTTACTGCCCACCTACCCATCACTCAAATGTCCTGGTCAGGTTACGGAAATAAATTAACCTTAAGAATAATTACCTGAAAAGAAGAATTCTCTTCCTGACTCAAAAACATATCTACTACCATATAAGCTTTTTTACGCAGGTATCATAAACCCAAGCTGGTTTCAGAGAATAAACTGAGGAATGCCCAAACCCTCTGAGGCACTCACTTCTCAGTACTTGATTGATCTGAAGTTGTATTACTGGAAATAAAACTACTCACGCAAAACCCTCATTCTGCTCTAGCTGCATTTGAAACAACAGCTTATACCAAATGAAGCATTTGTACTCTGAAAGACAAGGCCCTCTGCTGCCAGCTCTACCTGGGCTGGGGGGAAAACACAGATTGAGGATTTTGTTAAAAAGCCTCTTGCTGGGGTTCCTTGGCACTCACCAGCACAACCTCTTGGACCATGTTCACTCTTACTTTCTTTTGCAAATTTAGTAAACAATCACATGGTGGAGCTTAATTTTCTTGAAAGTTCATGGCCAGCAAATTTCAAAGTCACATGCAGGCATTCACATGCATGAGTAGTCCCATAGAAGACTGCTCATTCACCAAAGAGCAAAACAGTACCATGTGACTTATGGAAGCACTCGTAACTCAGTTACACATCTTGAATACTGTATATGGAATATTTGGAGACAGCTGTTCATGATTAACCCAGAAGGGTTTTAAAATATTTACATTCTTCCTTGTGGGCTTGTTCAGCAAGGTACACAGGCATCTGTGTAACTAAGCAAATAAATAGCAGAGCATAGTAAGAAAGTACAGTGTGAGAATAACCGAGATGTTTTACGTCTGTCAATGGATATTCCCTTTAAGTGGATAGATGGCAATAAATTTGGTTATAGAAAAGATATGAGTAAGGACAAGACAGTATCATGGAAGTGGTGTGACCTGTTTATTGCTGGTCCTTAGAAATATGGAAGTCACACAAGAACAGAAAACATGGGGTAACTTTGAAAGAAGTCCCAGTTTAGTGTATTTTTTAACAACAAAACATTTTGTTGCAAATAAGTTTTGCTTGTGGATTTTTCATGAGCAGAAAAAGAAGATATATTCATCGGGTGATTTATGCATTTCAAATTATTTGCTCAGCTCACTGCAGAAAGAATTGATATGCTGCAGAAACCCATATTACATCTATTTCACCTTCCTGTAGCTTTGAGGATACATGGCAAAACAGCTTTGCTTAATGCCATATTCATGCATCCTGTGGGAGAAAAAAGATTTTTTTGGTTCTTTTTATGTGTCTGTGTATTCATTAAACACACACAAACACACGGAAGCACTGAAATACGAAGAGATCCCCAAAAGCAAAGCAAGCTGAGTTGGAACATCTTTCTGAATTTGTTTGCAAACTCAAGACAGTGAAGAAGTCTCAAAAAACAATACAGGTGAGAATGGTCTGCATTTAAGTCTCTTCAGTGGGACTGGACAGAATTAATGGAGAAAAAAGTATGCTGTATTTGTGTATAGGATTACCTGAGTAAGCTGTACTGCAAGAGATACCTGTACCATTTCCCAATGGAGCAAAGAAACCACTAGAGCTCTGATTTTTCTCCATTGCTAACTGCTGGGTAATGGTGTGACCGTTCCCTGCCTTGCTACCTAACGAGTCAATAAAACTACATGTTTTAATTGCTCATAGAATTTTTTAGACAAAAATTGCAGAATATGAGATCTCTTCCTTGAATGGCTACAATGGCATCAATAATGTGGTAAAAGTCAATTTTAATAGCTAATTTGAGAAATATGCCTTTCTGAAGTGTTGAGTTTGATTCTCTGTGGGAACTAGTGTTATGATGATGAAAGTGAGGTGTGGTAGCACCTAGATGTGGTGGGATCTGAGCACCCATGACTGTCAACAGTACACAGAATCACAGAATCAAGTAGAATCAGTAGAGTCAACTAGACCTTTAAGATCATCAAGTCCAGCCTTTACCAGAGGACTGCCAAGTCCACCACTGATGCTGCCCCTTGAGAAAGGCAGAGGGGGAGGAAGCCAACCAAGGAGCCTGGAATCTCCCAGTCCAGAGAAGAAGGGTCACCTTTTTTGTGCCAGTAGAGGGGGATTGCAGTGGTCGCTAAGAGATGAAACACGGTTGGTCCCACTGAGGTGTCCAGGCCGCGTTTTGGGAGTTTGGGCCCGATGTTGCAAGAGGGAGTTGTCTCGCATCCACATGGGCCTGGCGTGGATGGAGCTGCTGCCACTTTCCAGTGCTGCAGAGTCAGAGGATGCTGCCGATGGCAGATGCCTGTTGGTTCTCGGGCTCCTGGTCTCAGATATTGGACGAGCACTGGGACAGCCTCTCACTGCCTGGCTGTGGGTGCTCTTTTCACTATGTGGTGCTGGTGGTTGGCTTCTCTCCTGCTGTCTTTTGGGCTGAGTGTAGGCAGTTTGGGTGTGACAGTTCAACTGGGAGCACGCTGGGGAGTTGTGGCATGGCCCGATTGTTGCAGTGCCAGTGTCTGGTGCAAGGGAACTGTGGCATGGCTATAAAGCCTCCTGACTGTCAGTTCTGGAGCTGCTGCTCCCTGATGACTCCTGACTGTCACTGCTGCAGCAGCTGCTAGCATGTGCTGGGATAGCCGCGACACAGCCTGTCTGTGTGTGCTCCTCTTTGCACGTGGTGCTGGCGTGTGGCTGCTCTAACAGCACCTTTTGTGCTGCTTGTTGGGAGTTTGGGCCCACCATTGTGAGCGGGAGCAGTCTTGCACCCACACGGGCCCAGTTGGTCTTGAGGCACTGCGTCTTTGTCATGCTCAGGAGCCATGGGATGATGCTGATGACAGCTGTCTTTTGGTGCTGTGGCTGTGGCTCTTGCTTGCTGGTGAGCCTTGGGACAGCCTGGGCACAGCCTGTCTGCGGGGTCTCCTCCCAGCTCGAGATACTGCTGTGCGGCTGCCCTGGGAGTGTCTTCTGGGCCGTGCATAGGGAACTTGGACTCGACGCTGCAGACGGGAGCGGTCTCACACCCGTATGGGCCCACCGGATCTGTTACTTCTGCTTCTTTGCAGTGGTGCAGAGCCACGGGATGCCACCGATGGCTGCCGCCCGGTGGTGCTGTGCCTGCGGGTATCATGTGATGTGGAGCATTGTGACAGCCTTGGCACCACCTGGCTGCAGGTATTGCTCGCAGTGCATGTTGCTGGCGGTCGGCTTCTGTCCTGCAGTCTTCTAGGGCATGTGTAGGGTGTCTGGGTCTGACGGGTGCACCGGGTTTGGTGTCACCGTCGGTCAGGCCCAGGGTGGCTGGAGTGGCTGCTGCTGTCATGGTTTAAAACCAAACTGCACAGCTCGTCAACTCATTCCCCCCTTTGCTCCCCCAACTCCCGGAGAGTTAGGAAGGAGAATCCAAATAATGTATTCCCCACGGGTTGAGATAAGAACACTTTAATAGCTAAGGCATAACATAAATCACTACTGCTACCACTACTACAAATAATAATGATAAAGCAAATAACAAGTAAAGAGAATATAACATCTCACCACCTACTGACCCATAATTCACCCCACCCTGCCTGACCGAGCACCAACCGATACCTCCTCCATACCCCCAGAGCTCCAGCCCTTCCGGGTAACTCTTGGTTACATCCTGGGTATGATGTGCTATGGTATAGAATACCTCTTTGGCTAGCCTGGGTTAGGTATCCTGTCTCTTCTTCCTCCTAGCTTCCCCTCCTCCCTGGCAGAGCATGAGGCTCAGAAAAGGCCTTGGACAAACCAAACATTTGAGCAGTAACTCAAAACATACTTGCTATCAGCAACCGTTCCCAGCCCGAAAGTCAAAACACAGCACTGCACCAGCTACCAAGAAGGAGAAAAATGACTGCTACTGCTGAACCCAGGAGAGCTGCCCTCACACACTGGCCAACCATGCCATGGTGCTGATGGCATCTGTCTGCTGCTGCTGGGGCTACTGTAATCCTGTGCCTGAGGTTACAGAGTCTGCCCTGATACTGCTTGGCTGGCAGTGCTTGGGCTGCTGGAATCCTCTGCTTGAGATTCCAGAGTCTGCCCCGATGATGCTGTCTGGCAGTGCTGGGGCTGATGGTCTCCTGTGTTGCATGTCCAAGTGTCTGCCCTGATGGTGCCTGGCTGCTGGGGCTGGGGCTGCTGAACTCCAGTTCCAGAGATCCAAGAGACTGCCCTGATGCTGCTGGGCCAACAGTGCTGGGACCAGGAAGCTCTGAGCTGGCACTGGAAGCTACAAGGGAAAGCAGGAACATTAAGGGCTTGGCTCCCAGGCCTGGGGCAGGGTAGGCCAGAGTGATGCCCCAGCCCTCCTGGAGCATTCAGGCTCTGCCAAGCCCACACCAGGAACATACTGCCAGGCCTTGCCTGGCCCCTGGCCCCAGCCCAGGAGCAACCAGGTGCTTTGACACTTACAGGTGCCCAGGCCAGCACAGCTGTCACAATCCCATGTGGCCTCATGGCTGTTCCCCAGGTTGGAGCAGTGTCTGTGAGTGCCCACAGCAGCACAGGAGCGGCACAGGAACAGCTGCCAGGGCCTGGGGAAAGAAATGGGTTTGTGTCTCTAAGGATAAAGTGCCCACAGCACGGGATTGTCCAGCAGAGCTCTTGTTCTCAGCCCTTCTGTTTCAAGCCCTTGCTGAGACGGAGATCCCCTGCCGAGCCCCAGGGTGCATCTGTGGCAACTTACCCGTCTGGCTCTGCCTCCTCCCTGCCTTCTGGACAAAGGCACTCCCTGGCATTGCAGCTCCAGTGCCTCTGATATAGTTCTGCGTATGCATTGTTGTTTTTCCATGATGCTTGTCTGATGTAGAAAGGAAAATTGATGAGCCCCTGCTGCCACAGCATAAGGCATATGCAGGGCCCCCGCGCTCTTCCCCCGACACCCTGTTTCCAACTCCTGCATGGAGTAAAGCTTCCAACTCCTGCATGGAGTAAAGCTTAGACCTGGGGCTGAGCAGAGGGCCACAAGGCGTGGCACAGTGCTGGCTGGGAGAACACCAACCTTACGGGGATTCAGATCTCCATGTGGAGCATTTCTGTTAGAAAGAGTTTCCTATTTTGACACAGAGGGCACTGCAAGCCAAACTTGCCAGCACGCGTAGCTGGTGTCTGCAGGAGAAACAGAAAGAGCGTGAGTGAGGCTCTGGTGCTGCTGAGAGCTTGCTGTGCCCGCAGCAAGGGAACGGCTCCTACCTGGATGCAGGCCCTGTGGAACCAGGCATGTTTGCACACTGGGCACATCATGGTCCCGTAGGTTGTTCTGCCTTCAAGTGGGTCCATGCAGATGAGGCACTCGGTGTCCTCTGGAGCCTCCAACTCTTGCTGCTATGGGCGGTGCTCCCAGCAGAAGGAACTAGGAGAAAAGGGAAGGGATGGACGAGACGAGAAGCTCTGGGTCCTTCCCTGGTGATGGGGAGAAGAGTAGAGGGGGTACCTGTACGGCAGGAAGTAGCAGGTGACGCATCCACCTTCCATGACACAGGGGAGATGGAACCTGCTGTCGCAGCCCATCCCCTGGCAGGAGATGGTGGCCCCCCTTTCGCCACACACAAAGCAGACCTGGAAAGAGCAGAGGAGCCGCCATCAGTGGTAACGTCACGGTCTCCACAGCCAGACCCACACCTCAGGGCAGAGCGCAGGATGTGGCCCCAGCTGGATCACAGGCCACAGATCCACCTGGCAGAGCAAGCTCCTGTGCTGGAGCCTCTGTGGAGCTGCTGGGATCAAGACTTCTGCCCCAGAGCTGGGTGGAAAGGCTGGGATTCTGTTCTTGGAGTCTGTGCTAAGGTCCTGCAAACCTCTCCTGGCACAAATCACCCTGATCATCTCAGATCCTCACCGTCTGGGCTGCCTGATCGACTGTACGTAGAATATCCGTAGAAATAACTCTCATTTGTTCTTCCCTTTCCGCCCCTTGTGGCTGAAGGTCACTGGCAAAAAGCTGCAGAAGAGCAGAGACAAGTAGCTGATGTGGTGCATGTGGCAGGGCAGGTGCATTGCAAAGATGAAAGCAGCCCCAGAGGACCTCACCAGGCAAAAGAGATGGGCACAGACCCATGGATAATTCAGTTTTTGCCCGCAGATGTCCGTGTCTGCCTCTGCGTGGCGACACAGCATGCATGCTGGAGGGAAGAGAGCAGATGCCACTGAGAATGAGCACCTTTGTTGGGCCAGGGATTTGTCCCTGAGGGATTGCCCCCAAGGGCTGCTCTGTCCCTGCCTAGCTTGCTGCTGAGCAAGGCTGGAAGCTTTGGAGAGGAAAGGGAACTATAGGCATGGGTGTCCCGGATGGTGCACACTGCCCAGTCCTCATCCCGCTTGCCAACAGAGGAGCGGCCCTCCCCCAGGGTGGCTTTGGAGCTCCTGCCTCCCCCTGCCAACGTTCCCTGTCCATGCCAACAGCCTTAGGAGTCCCTCTGCCAGGCCATAGGAGGGGGACTTTGCTCTCATCCTGCTCCATTGTGTTGGGGGTCCTACACCTCCTTGCGGACGTGTCAGACATCAAAGGTGGGCGTTTGGCGAGTCCCTGCCCCAGCAGCGCTGGGGCTTCTTCTCCAAATGCTCCTTTGCTACCTTTGAGGCAGAAGAGCGATGCGGGTGAGTTTGCAGCACAGACCGGAGCTCTGCAGTGAGTAGCCCCCTTCCCCCTCGCCAGGTCCCCGAGAGCCCTGTCCCTGCCCTCTGTTCCCCGCACCTCACCAAGTCGCAGGGATGCCTGTGGCCTGCGTTCCGCTTTTTACAGGCCTGCCCCCACCACCAGTCACAGTGGCCTCTCTGACGTGAGCACTGCTGGCCCGCGTGCACCCCAAATACGGGCAGGGGCACCCTCAGCCACACACCACCCACTGGGACCCGGCCACTGCATCATGGGGCTGGCTGTGAAGCACATAGGCAGGGACCTGAGCACTTGGCACCCAGGTCAGTGGGGCGGCTGCTCCATCTGCAAGTGCAGAGTCAAGGGCCAGCTTAGGGACATGGTTTCCTGGTGAACTTGGCAGTGTTAGCTTAACGGTTGGACTCGATGACCTTTACGGCCTTCTCCAACCTAAATGATTCCTGTGACTCTCAGTGCCATTCCACTATTACTTTATCACCATTTGCTTACACTATGATTTTCCTTCAGTTGTCAATTCCTTACCATTTGATAGTTGCTTCATTATGAAGAAAGCCCTTTTAATTAATCCACTAAGTATGATTTTCCTGACTGCCCAGAGAGGTTGTGGCCTCTCCATCCTTGCAGCTGTTCAAACCTTGCTGGACATGGCCCTGGGCAACATGCTTTAGCTGACCCTGCTTTGAGCTGAGGTTGAACTAGGTGATCCTCAGAGGTACCTACCAGCATCAGTGATTCTGCAGCTCTGTGGGAAGCCACAGTCCTTCTTTTCCTTTACATTAGTGAGGAACAAGGTACCTGATTTCTGGTGATGTACATGGAGTTTATGTGGAGACAAAAAGCGGGAATGATTTGCAGCACAGCTTTCCCAAAGCATATTTACTTTTTGTGAGTGAAATAATCTACCTTGAATTGCTTAATTATTGGCAATAAAAGAAACCACAAGGCTGACCTGCAAGTTAAAGGGAAATGATGGACAGGGATGGTGTAATTGATGTCATCTACCTGGACTTGTGTAAAGCGTTCAACACTGTCCCTCATGACATCCTTGTCTCTAAATTGGAGAGACATCAATTTGATAGGTGGACCCCACTCAGTGGATAAAGAACTGGCCAGATGGCCACACACAAAGAGTTGTGGTCAGCGGTTCAATGTCTGGCTGGAGACCAGTAACAAGTGATGTCCCTCAGGGATTGGTGTTGGGACTGGTCTTGTTTAACATTGTCGGTGACATAGACAGTGGGATTGAGTGTGTCCTCAGCAAGTTTGCTTATGACACCAAGCTATGTGATACAGGTGATACGCTGGAGGGAAGGAATGCCATTCAGAGGGACCTTGACATGCTTGTGGGGTGGGCTGATGCCAACCTCATGAAGTTTAACCATGCCAAGTGCAAGGTCCTACACCTGGGTGGGAGCAATCCCAGGCACTGCTACAGGTTGGGCAAAAAGGAAATTCAGTGCATCCCTACGAAGAAGGACTTGGAGGTGTTGGTTGATGAGAAAATGAACATGAGCACCTCCCATATGAAGACAGGCTGAGAAAGTTGGGGCTGTTCAGCCTGGAGAAAATAAGGCTGCGTGGAGACCTCATAGCAGCCTTCCAGTATCTGAAGGGGGCCTATAGGGATGCTGGTGAGGAACTATTCATTAGGGACTGTAGTGGTAGGACAAGGGGTAATGGGTTCAAACTTAAACAGCAGAGGTTTAGATTGGATATAAGGAAGAAATTCTTTACTATTAGGGTGGTGAGGTACTGGAATGGGCTGCCCAGGGAAGTTGTGAATGCTCCATGGCAGCGTTCAAGGCCAGGTTGGATGAAGCCTTGAATGATATGGTTTAGTGTGAGGTGTCCCTGCCCATGGCAGGGGGTTGGAATTAGATGATCTTAAGGTCCTTTCCAACCCTAACTATTCTATAATTGTATGATTCTATGAATGCAAAGTTTTGGGGAAATACTTTGAACACTTGTAAACATGATGTTTGTAGGCAAATGTTTAACTTGCCTTTTTTACTTCTACAAATTATATTATGAAATCAGATATCTCTGACTTCTTTGGAATGTCAAATCAATGTATTCCTTTAAAACACATAATTGCAGGGAACTGCTCTGCTGCTCAGCTTCTGTAGTTTTGATTGTTCCACTTTCAGACTGATAATGATCAGACACTTCAGTTGTTTTAGCAGTTCATTTACATAATATAGGTAGTTTGGGAAACATCACCTGCAGCCCCAAATATAGTATGTTAGACACTGCAGAGTCTGAACAAAAACGTAGCAAACACATTGAGTTCATGTAATTAGAGGACAGAGACAAGTCTTGTGCTTTCATTCACTGCCCTTTGATCATAGGCCCGACATTTTAATCCATCCTAGATAGAGTCATGGAAAATGCATTTGATCTTATATCTGTATCAGCACTACTTTAACGTGCTTCTCTCTCAGGTTCAGGATTGAAGCATCTAGATTTAAAATGTTCTTGTAGCCCCTGAAGAGATTGAATTTGACAGATTAGGATTTATGAGTACTGCTAACATGTAGCAGAGGTCACTTGATATGGTCACTCTATATGGTCACTCGTCTATCGTTCCTATGAGAGAATGCATTGTAGTGCTTTGGAAGTAGTAATATGGAAGATATAGTGTGTGTCTTGTTACCACACAGATAATTAGGATCCTAATGAGAAGCTTTCTATTAACATCATATTAGAGCTAGTGACCTAGAGTGATACAAAGTCAATGGACCCATTACGTTGTGTGACATACTGTACAAAGTCCCACTGAAAGCCACAGAATATTGAAGGGCCATCCATATGATACCCTCAGGGTCTATTCTCCCTTCAATGCATATGTATAACTCTCATTAATGTTAATAGAAGTTACATCTGAATAGTTTGGGGAGTACAGATCCTCTTTTTAATATGAAAGCGTACTTGGATATGATTCCACAGGAGCTTTGGTATCCAAAACAATGTCAGTGAAATTATTACAAATCATTAGGTGAGCAACAAGGCAAATCAACGGGACATGGCACACAGTCCATACTGTGTGCCCAAAATGCACGGGGCACACAATGTTTTCCCCCTACAATACCTATGGTATATTTTAAAATTGAGGCAACCTAAACTAAACCTGTCGTACTCCTTATTAATCTCTTCCTATTATGTAATAGGCTCGGGAAGTTATCTGCATTTTACAGAGGAGAAACTGTCTCACCTAACTTTCATAATCTGAAGATCAGTTTAATCTAGTTTTCTAGACTCTTTTTATGATTCTTAAGGACCATCAGACACCTACACTGGGTAATAGATTCTGATTCTGTTGAGACAAGATAATTTTTACTTTAGGGGTGCAGATTTCCTATGCTAACTGCATGGGAAGTATAGACTTAGCTGACTCACATTACATGAGGTGACTGCAACCACCTCAGTATGTATGTATGTATGCTGAATGAAGTCTTGAACTTTGATTTTCAAGAGATAACCCAACTGCTCTAGCCACTGTATGGCTTTTCTTTCTTGATAATGATTCTAGACCCTTGAAAATCTTCCTGTCTTTGAAATAGTAGTGTCGGCATTAAAATAATCTCTGATATTCAGCAGGTTTTCTCTGGAGAGCAGCATATTCTCTATGCAACTGTAGGCATAGCTTCAGAGGCACTGCCTAGCACATGTATACTATGAAGCAATGGTTTAGATTTATTTAATTAAAGAGTATATCTCTAAAACTCCCAAATTTCTCAGCACTGGCCTAAAGGGTCCCACTGAAAGCCCTGAGCAGAGCCTCTGATCTCCAAGTAGCAGCAAGAGCAGGTCACTCTGATAGCAGAGGGGAGATGGGAGCTGGGACCTGATTCAAAACAGCTTCGGGGGCAGCAGCTTCATCAATGTGAGGGGCAGTCCTACAGCATCTAAGCAAGAATAGCTTCAGGTAAGGAAGGTTACTGGGTCCAACTAAAGTCCAGTAATCTTCCTCAAGTCCCTGTAGTGAGGCAGGTCCAAAGTCAAGCCAGAAAGTCAAACCAATATAGCTCAGGAAGCAGCCAAAGGTGAGGGCCTGAGCTTAAAGGTGGTTCTCAAGTAAGGAGGAACTGGCCTCCACTGACTGCAGAACAGACATCTGCACCATATCTACACTGATCCTGTGACTAGGCAACCAAACTCCCAGGTAGGAGTGGGGACCTGCAGTAAGACTCAGGACCCTGAGTGCTGTTGCAGGTCAGGATCCTGCAATATTGAGCACCCAGGACCCTGTAATATTGAGCACTTAGGACCCTGCAATAGTACAAAAGGAGTGGAAGTGCAATAGCACTTAGAACCCTGACAGCTATTGCTTCAAAGTGGAAACTTCTAACTCAAATTTCTGAAGTGTTCATGCTGTTCCAATTGGCTTTGTATTTGCAATGAATTGTTCAAAGTAATTCTAATTTTTTTTAAGAAGATGTGGGTCATATCTTTTACTGTAGCTAGAGGATAGCCTTATGAAGCATGCATCAGCCAAGGCACTTTTGAATTGCAGTGAGCGTGAGTCAGCTAGCCCTGGATCCCCAAAGCTTTATGTTATAGCTCTCTTCTGCTAACACATAGGCTGGCAATGAACCACTGTATATTGTGTCATTAGACCACCTAGGAGCTAGGACAGATGCAAGGATAGATTAGAATTAGTGAAGGATGACAGAGTGGGAAGGTACTCTATTGTCATGCCTTCTCCTTACTTCACCAACGTACCTGGCTACAACCACTTCATTTAAGTATCTTCCCATCCCTCCGGCAATGATTTATCTGTAATTATTCTATGACCATTTTATCTTTTATCAGACCACTCTCTGACTCACCTACCCTGCTCTGTGCCCAGAAGCATGTTCCCAGGAAGTAGGGACTAATCATCAGCTTCAGCACACCTAGGTTCAAACACACTATTAACACCCCTGGGTGAGATCCTCTTACTGCTTTGTGTAGCCCCTGTGCATGAGAGCAGCCATCAAGTCTGCCACTGTTGTCAGACTGAACCCCTACACATTAAAATAGTCACTATAATCTCTAACATGGCTGTTAGGACTAAATAAGTTGTTACCCTATTGTCACACTATATCTTTACTTTTTCTGGTGCAAATACAAATATTTGTGAAAATGCAGTCTATTTATCCAACAGACGACAATGACGGAGGATTAAAACCCTAGAAACAAGAATTTCCACTACAGCTAAAAAAAGAAATCTGTGGTTTGGAGTTTTTCAGTGTTTCATGTAATCACAGTTCTAGTGCTTGTACTGAAAAACATATGCAAGACTGAAATTTTTTGAACAAAAAATGATTGAGAAGGAAAAGGACTATGTGTGGATAGGTATCTATGCACAGTCATACCTAAATTGGGCAGTGTATGTTTGTAGATATGTCCTTCTATCTCTTAGAATGACTATACATTTAGATACATGCAGCCAGTGTGTGTATATACTACATTTAGTTAAAAAATAAAGACTTCTATTCATATCTGCCTTGATAAATGCATAAATGTACAGACAGTTTCTTGGCCACAACTACTGCATGCTTGACAGATATGGTCACCTCATACCAGACCTCACCTAGACCTGGGGCAAAGACAAATCCAGTTTGATTGATTGGGATATTGTGTATTCATTCATTAGTCCAGGCTTTGGCAGACAAGACCTGGCAGGTATCTTCTTGTAAGCAGACGGCTTTCCTGGTGTGGTCCTGGATTTTCTGGCAGCTTAGCTGTGAAATTTTATACACTTCTGTGGTGGGGATTAAGGCTATCAGGACTCCAAGATTTCTCATATATTAGACAACATATGCAGACTGAACTCTTGTGCTATATTCCCTGTCCCTAAGAAAATGAAGTCTGCACTGACGCTTCTTGGATTTCCTATGTAGGGTGTGCCTGGGGCCCACTTTTCAGTCTCTTTTTATAAAGCACCTAAAATTTGCAGGAAGTTTCATATAAGTATCTCTTCCAATTGATTTTAGCACAGTCTCCCAAAACTAAATTGTTTTAATATTCTCTCCGGAGAGAGAATTAAAATGAAAAAGAGAACCAAAAGAGATAACCTGAAACCAACTCAAAACTTTCAATAGTAATGCCTGGTTTATAAGCAAATTATGTGTCAGAAGTACAAGTTTTCAGGCTTTAGAGATATCTCATACTTCAGGTTAGTATTAAGATGTGTAAGCTGAAATATTTTGGCTACTGAAGCAGGCAGCAGAGGAAAACCCAGCTTATACTGACCATTTAAATTCTTTTTTAATTTATTATTTTATGTAGATCATAAATCCACCACTTTGTAAATTCACCAAGAAAATGTAAATTTTATCACACTGCAAAGGACAGGATTTGTTCAAAGTGGGCAAAGTTCATTAGTTAAAAAGGGCTAGTGAGACCAAATTAAAATAACTGTTCTCAACTCATATTCAGAAAACACCTGCTATAGTACTTAGCTGCTAAAAAATACATTCACATTCAGTAGAAGTCTCTTTATGTATTGCCAGAGTGGAATAAAATGCCTTATTATAAGTAAAAATCAGGCCCAGAGTTTTGAGGTGGGTTTCTATAGGTATAGATTTCTGATGTGTGAAGGGCAATAAATTTGGCCCTTCCTTTTAAAGAAACAGTTGGTAAAAATTACTCATTTGCACTTTCGTAGTGGTCAGATATATTAGGCTTTGAGAAGGAAAGCAAAGCATGTAAATACTGCTGAGCTGCTCCATTTTTATTATTCAGGCAATATGTAGTCTTTGTTTTTAATTAAATAAAGCTGACAATATTAAAGTCTCTTCACTCCCACCCATCCAGTGCCAGAACAGAACTAAGCACAGTTTTAGGCTTTGAACCTGGAAAAGCTTAGATTCATGCTTGACTTGATGAATATGATTTGTCCCATTGTCTTCAGTGGCTTGTCTTTAATACACCTTCTCATTCTGTAAGGGGTTAAGCAGGTCTGTAAGTAATTACAAGCACAAAAAGTGAATACATTTATTGAGGTCACTATGACATGGCAGAGGAGAGAGATCAATATTCTTTTGAGGAGACTCAGTTGTATTATTATTAAATAATTAAAAATTACTAAATGATTCATGCTTTGTTTTCCTTTATACATTCCATGTTTAACAGGTAGGATTTTCTGTTACTTGATTAAAGATAACTACATTTCCTGTGAGACCATAACTAAAATTATATTGTAGTTTTATCAAATAAAAGATTTTGTAAAATAGACTTTTTGGAGCTGAACATACCTGATTTCTGTCAGTGGGATGTTTATTCATTTTTTTTCCTCTAGTAGCTTGGATGAATAATCTTCCCACTGTACTAGCAGTGGCTGTTCTAAAACTACTTACTATTTTGTTTAAGTAAATTTTGATGTATGATTTCTTACATGCTATTCTTTTTTCTGGTTTTTGTGGGTTTTTTTTTACATCTCATGCCTTAATCTTTTATAGTTGAGAGAGGAAATCTTCCATTAGCTGTGACTGATGCTGGGTCACACATCTAGAGGAAACCTAATGGCGTCTATTATAATTCATACATAAATGTGTTAACTGAAAATTTTGCCAGTTGCTGAGGATAGCACCCATCCCAGGCACTATATATATTAAAAAAGCTTCCAAAATACAATACTGTCGCACACATACAATATAATACCAAACCATACAAGGGTTGTCACAAGAATCTCTAGCATTAAGGCAGCTAGGATTATTTTTTAATTTATTATTGTAATAATGTATATCAATATTTATTTAGATAGCAAAGAAAAATTGAGAAAATGGCTACCTCAGCAGCAAACAAAAAATTAGTGTGATTCATTATTTATTATAACTATCTTAATTTAAAGAATACCACCTACATGTTGTAGTTGTTTTAAGGTAATAGTAGGTACAACTGACTACTTACACATAAAGGACATTTTAAAAAATAGCTAGAGCAGTTGCCTGTGTAGGTAATAAGATATTTCTGCATCAAAGAGCAGACAAGGCCACAAATTAAATGTAGCTGTATAGATAGCAATACAGATAAGTATAACATACTCTGTTTATTAAATACTTTGGTAGATAAATGTTGCATTCTGAAGTCACATTTATGTAAAGCCCACAGAAGAATTCTTTTACAAACCAGATAAAAGTACTCTAGTGTGCTTGTTTAACATTTTAGCTTCTCTCTTTTTTAAGATGACTAGCACAAAAGCCTTGTTTTTCAGTGCTGCACTAGGGTATGTGTAGCTAGCATAGAAAATGCTATGTAAATAATGGTATAACAAGGATGTGTTTCCACAGTAAAATTGGACTCCCTGCTATATGTTTGTATTTAACGTGGTTCATTCTGGGCATATGTTTTTAAAAAAGCAGCAATTCCAGGGAATGGATGTTTGACAGGCAGGACTGTTCTTAGAATTGGCTACCCCTTGGAGTACTGAAATGAGAGAGCTCTGGTTAGTGAATGTCATTGCATTGCCAGTTCATCACCTATTATTATGTGAGTGACTTATCTAAGCAAGGCTGCACTGTAAGACAGACCCCATAGAGAAAAATAACATCCTGACATGAGCAGAATGGTTTATTGTGTACCCAATCTAAATAAACAAAGTTGAAGAGAAATCAGAGATCTCCTCTCCTCCTCTACTACCACAAAATATAGAAAGCCAGCAGTGCTGACTTTTTTTATCTTCACTGCTTTTCTAAAGAGCAGAGGCTTTTCTGCAAGAGAGTAGGGTAAGAGGACAACATAGGTCTTTTTCACCTTGTGAATACAGATGAGAACCAAGCAGACCAGTTAGATGGGACATTAAAACCTGCTAATTCTGCCTGGCTGCCAATGCTAGCTCATTCTAGAAGAAGGAATGGACCCTGATCAGCAGAGCTAGCACAAGCACAGTCCTGTTTTTAATGGTGGCATGGCAGCAGAGTGTTAGTGCATCATGCCTGCCATAAGCACCGTGTCTGCAGGAGGTCCTGTTACTGTGTCTCTCCTTCTTCTTCCCCAATCTGCCTAGTTACCAGTTATGTGGACTATGAGTTAGTTAGTGCCATATTTGACCCTACCTAACTAATCCTCTAAACACCTCTGTCTTGAGTGCATTAGTAGCCCTATATTACAGCTGGTGAAAATGAAATAAAGTGATTTGCCTGTAGCCTCTGAAGACTTCTCTTCTGCATGGGATCAGTTCCAGTCAGACATGCAGAACTGACTCCAAACATCCAGGATACTGCTACTCAAACAGTTCTGTAAGCATGGATGAGAGCTTAACTTTGTTCTGATATCAGCTTTTTGGTGTTTCTTCCTCAGCTAAAATTTCCTATAGAAATGGAAGCAGGGAAGAAACTTGTGGAGACTTCATGGGAGAAAATCTTGATGTAATATTAGTGAGCCCTGTAAACAGAGTGTCAGGCCATCATTACTTAGGAAAGATAGTAACTTCCCAAGGTCAAAGGCTAATTCTGGACTGAGAAATGAGGTACAAAGAGATTTAATGGCATACCCTAGAGAGTCTGTGGCATTACTGGGAACTGAACCCAGAATTTCTGAATCCCAGTCAAGTTCCATAACCACAAGACGACTCCAGGACTAACTGTAACCTACAACTGCCCCTGCCCAAGAATTCAGCCAGATGCCTCATAATCAACAAGAAGTAGTTTATTGCTCTTTATGAAGCACAGATAAATCACTAAGTGGATGAGTCAGTAGGAACCAAATAGTTTTTCTCCAGTGAGACACAACCTGGCATGTAATGTTTTACATTGCCTTCTCATCCAGAGCAGTTTGCTTCCTTTTCTAAACCTCTGTGAATTTTTGAAGCTCTGTAGAGTCTTGAAGGCACAGGGGGAAAATCAATCCCCCTTGAATCAAGATAGAGATTAATCTTCTTTAGAGAATGACTATTTATGTTTTCTTCTGACAGAAATAATTTTTCCAGGATTGAGACTATGGCAAGATATTTTTAGGAAACAGCAGCATTTGCCTGTGTGCTTTATGACCTTATGGTGAGGCCTTCTTAAGGTGCAAAACATCAGCAAAGAATGGTTTAGGTTTCTATTAGAGAAGTATAAAAAGATATACATGGTTAAGTATTGTGTCAGTAGAGAGCAAAACAGTGCATCATTAATAAGAGTAGTATTCCTGGGGAAAAAAATACTGAAACAACACACACACAAAGAAATAATTTTCCAGAAATGGATTTTATAGGAGTGCTTGCCTCTACAGAAGATTTCTTAATCTTCAACTGTGTCTGATACAGTGTCCAGCTTCCTTACAATAAACTAAAGTGATATAGCCCCAATGGAACCAACTACTACAGCAAATGCCTGGCCTTGAACTCATGAATACTCCCATCCATTTAATATCATGCTAAATTATTAAATACCATGTTCAATTGAGTCTGAGTAACAAGCAGCAACAGGAATAGGGAAAACAAACCAAAAAAAAGAAGACACCAAAGGGACACACTGAAACCCTGATTTTAATACAGAGCTTTGAGGTTGGCCAGCCTTGGACAAGGCTTTGAGGAAACTCATCTAGTAGAAGGCGTCCCTGCTCACGGCGGAAGGGTTGGAGCCAGAGGATCTTTAAGGTCCCTCGCAGCCTAAACCATTATATGATTCTATGAATTTTCATTAAGAGTCTTTTTCCTTTCTTTTGGAAAAAAGAAGTAGCCTTTAGGCATGACAGGATTGAAACTAAATAAAATTATTCCATGGTTAAGGTACAATAGGAATGCTCCAGGCCTTTTTTGTCCTTCAGATCCATTTTCTTGGGAAATAGAATTGGAAGAATAGGAACCTTCAGTAAAAAATCATTGATAAATCTTATTGAGTCAAATTACTTTCCTTTTCACTTTAATGTGCACTAACACTTCTGTGCATAAAGGATAGAATCTGTTTAAGGGACCTCTTTGAATACATAAGGCAAGGTCAGCCTTCACAAAAAGAGGTTGCAAGTACCAATTCTCTCAAGTGGTATAAGACAGTACCAGGGAAAGCCCAGGCATTGTTTAGTGCTGTAGCTGAAATATGAATTAGAAAATAAGCTCAATTTCTCCTAAAATGCTTTCCATGCATAGTATAGCGGAGATGTTTACATCAATAGTGATGCTTCCAATACTCCTAAAAATTAATATGGGAACCTTTGCGGAAAAGTTACTGAAAGTAAGGGAGGAACTAAAAAAGGAAGGAAAAAAAATGAAAGAAAATTATTATATTCTCCAGTCCAGGAAGCACTGTTTCACTGAAATACTTAAGCACTTGTTTAACTTTCACTGCATATGTGTTTCTATTAAATTCAGTACACTGCTGAATAAGACAGCTTGTTTCCACAACTTCAATTTGTGATGCACTGTAAGAGAGAAACATTGAAATTCAGGTTTGCCTGGCACACCAGTCTGTCATTAATCTCACATTGCAAGGCCACAGTGTCTTTAATTAATAGAATATCATATTACTAAAGGATGAAAACTGTAGCTTTTTGACTTAACTTTCATATGATACCTGACCACTGCTACAGGGAATACTTAACTGGCAATGAGTTCTTATAATAGTCACAGATTCAAGAGATGAAACAAATATTTGATCAGATGAGTATGAAATATGCTTACCAAAACATATTTGCAATATTTTTAATAACACCGAGTTCTCATGAATAATCAATTGACATTAAAGAAGACAATATAGATTCAGTACATACTCATTCTACAAAATAGTGTACTTGAGTGTCTAGATGCAACTGAATTTTCACCAGTGCTTTGCATAAGAAACTGTGCTGTCATATATTCAAGGTTACTTAATGGCAATGCTCGCATATTCTATTTAGTGTAGGTTCTATGTACATGCATATGAGGCTCATCAAAATCTACTTTGGAGTGACTGATCCACATTTTGGCTGAATACAAGAGCAACTGAACTTCTCCTGTGATGCTGTAAAATGGAATGAGTAATGTTACAGTCAAAAGTAATTTACGGTCTGCAGATTTAAGCCTTGTTTATATACATAGTCGCTGCAGTTTAATTAAACTGGTGCCAACCTCCATTTGGACATCCTTCTGTGTTAGTTGATTTAGTTTAAGCCTATTTTAAGTGACTTACAAATAATCCAAAATATGACTGTCCACACAGAGCCTTCTGTACTATCTTAACCAAATGTCTTCAAAGTCAGATTTTTAATTGACACCAGTAAAACTCAACCTGATATAGTACTGGTCTAGTCTCAAATACAGAAGGGATTATATGAAATGCTGCAAAAGATGAAGTCCACCTGATATCTATTAGTGGTAAGTGCAATGCAATAATTTAGAAGCAAGTGCTAAAAGGAGTACAGATGGAAGACATTAAGTGAAACTAACAATAATTACAAAGACTAATAATGAGAACAGAAGAACTCTAATGAGACTGAACCAGACTCATGGCTTCGTGTATGTCTTCTGTATGGTGGTAGGTATGTTGGGGTATCTTCTCCAGACTTACATCACTGCCTTCCATGCTGATAAAGGACAATTTGGAAGATGGAGGAATCTGTGATAGGAGCAGCCAGCACTGGAATGAGATTTCACTAGGCTCCACTTTGTTATCCCTGTTTAGCACAGCAACAGCACCTGCTGGTAGCAGAAGAAAAAAAGCATTTACAGAGAGGAAGCTTTTGTTTCTTGCTATCTCGCAGTTCCCCTGGGGTGGGATGGAGGATAGGTATTTATAACAGGCAATTGCACGTATGTATAAGTCTGTCAGGGGCAGGCCAAATTCATTTTATTAAATCAAATTACTTTGGATTTCCCTGAGAAATCTGTAACTCTGTCTTCCCTTAGTATATCAACACAAATTCTTCATCTTGATGGCAATAAGATTGTTCTATGTATGGCTGCACAAGAAGCTACTGAAAGGTTCCTACAAGCTATTACTTCTCATGAGCTCATTCACTCCCCTCATCCCATCATCGCTAACTGTGGGAGCAGGATGCCAGCACATGATGTCAGAATTTTCCAGAAATATAAGGACTGGTGCACTTTCTACTCCTGTCTAATTCAACAGTGGTGGTTTGCATTTGCTGCCAGGTGGCAAACACGGTAATTTCCATTGACGTTAGGGGGAAATCATGCAGGCTCAGAATGCAGGAGAAAGGAGCTACTGAGGCATGGGCTGAGATGTATTCTAACAGGGCCTTTCAGAGGCTGATCAAACCAGAAGATCTTTTCAAACCATTAGGAAAGCGAATTCAACCAGCTGGACTGTCCTGATAATTTATGATATTATATCCATCCGTTAGGCTTATACATTTTATTTTAAGTGGTAGCAATTAAGAAGTTGAAGAGTTGTAATATGGGTACTTCATATCATCATTTATACACTATAGGGTGCTCAGCATGCCTTGCTTCACAAAGGCTATGCAAAATATGAAAACATTAGATTGTATCAGTAAGGCTTATATGAGCTTACATTCATCCACATTGATGTAAAAATTTAAACATCTACATAAATTAAAGCATTTACTTAAGAATGAATCTTAGATGTTTTCCTAGGAAATACTCTATAAACTTGGAACAGAATGTCTATATCATATATATATATGTGTGTGTGTTTCTAAAGACACAAAACATCCTTCAGATTATCACTCAATGGTAACTGAAAGGGCACACTAGCTAATTAGTCTTGAAAGTTGCTGGTTAGACAAGCATTTCTGCAGTAAAGATTTCTAAGGAAAGTAGTCAAATTTAGAATCATGTTGAGATCTGTATGAAATCAGACCCTGATACTCTCTTCCTTGCCCTACTATAATGTATATAATGTATGTATTTGGTAGCCTGGCCCACTACTGCATACACACATAGCAGTGGTGTCCGAAGCAAAGAAAAAAATTAACCCAGGTTTTATAAGTATTTTCTTTCCTAAGCAACAAGGAAAAGGTGATCAAATCCTGTCATTGTATTGACCTTAACAATAAATATGCCAGCATATTCACATATTATTCATGTGTAATGAATAACAGAATGCCCTGCTTTAAATAGATAAACAAGTAATGGTTAATGGCTCCTATGGAAAGTCATATGTCATACAAACACAGTCATAAAACAATATTGCAGGCTTTATTTTAATCAAGACTAATGTTAGGCCATATGCACTCTTTTTTTCAAGACTGCTTCCTACTGTCTTCAGGCAATTGCATTTTTACACTTGTAAGAAAAGGAACAAAAAGGATATTGAACTGATTAAAGTTTCTTGCCTATATTATTCTTTCAGGCATATTCAGTACATGTAAGCCACTGCGCTGCAAAACCAAATATTAACCTATGTTAAAGCAGGACTGAATCAAAGCCTAGTTAATATATGCCAATAAATAGAAGTTTGGAAAAGTCTTAGCTCTAAATGTTTACATCCATTTCTACAGACCCTTAACATAATGTAAAACAGGACATGGTTGTGAGTGTCCAGACTGAAGAGGTAATTTTATTCCATTGGCAAAGGAGATAATCTGTTTTGTGTCTGGCTCAAACTTCGCTGTACATGTATCTACTTTTTGAATGAGTACGTCATCCTTTATAGAACACAAGACTGTGGTGCACATCTTCTTGGCCATGTGGATGCCTACTTCAATCCAAAGCAGGATTCCTAAGGATTATACTATTGTTCCTCTTTGGCCACAACAGCAGTAAAACTGCTGACTCCCTCCAAATCTGGCACCAGAGAAGTGTTAGCCCAGAGGCAATACTTCAAGAATGGAAGGTGAGAATTTTGGACTTTTTTTTTTTTTTCTTCACAGGAATATTGAGAAGTGGGTGGAAATTATTTTACCTCAGAGGATTTGCATTCATGATTTTGGGCTTGTCCTGAAACAACCAGTAACATCCAGGAAAAAAATAGATGGGTGCATTGTCAGTCATGCTGACTCACCCTGGGCTGTTGTTTTCCATGATTCCCTCTATAAGTCTGTTTTACTGTGTCTTATATTTAGACTGCAAGATTTGGTGGGGAGAGGCAGGGTTGGAGAAACTGACTGTTCTGTGTTTGCACATTGCCCAGGACAAGGACAGTGGGGTACCACGTTACGTCACCCAGGGGCTACTCCACCATTATCTCTGTTGACAACAAGGCCAACAACAGTGATATTATGAGAAGGTGATTGAAACATAGAAAGATTCAAAAGCCTGTGGAGCAGAGTCATTTTTGCTCCTCTTGATTTGAATGAGAATGCTACAATCAACCAAAGAAACTCTCAGCCTGCAAACTTAAAATATACAAAAGGGAATGTTCATTTTCTATAGCACAATAATTAAGTCATGAAACTCATTGTCATATCAAGTAGGGATACCTAAAAGTAAAAATGAAGTTAAGAACAGATTAGACAAATTTATGGATGATAGGGCTGTTGATGTCTGTTAAGTGCAGTGGGGCAGATGCAAACCCAGACTCACGAAATTCCTCAGATTATGCCTGTGGGAAGGTTGTCAGGAATACCTCAGGAACAATCCCTTTGTACAGATCCTGAGGGTTTTTTTTTTCTTTCTTATGTATCCTCTACTCACCACTGTTGTAGACAGAACAGCAGTAGACTATGTTCAGACTTTACTCTGAATCAATGTGGTTTTATATACTTAAATGCATGTACCTAAGATCTAGTCGGATAAGACCAAGAAAGGCATTTGTGGGCTTTAAAACTGGATTATTTGCTTACTTCTGCTATAATCTCAATCTTTTTTTTCTTCATACATGTAAGTATTGTACCGTAAGTGTCCTAGAATCCCAGTATAGCAGAACAGTTGAGATACGAAGGGATGTCTAGAGGTTATCTTGTCCAATGCTCCTGCTCAAGCAGTGTCATCTGGAGTCAGTTTCACAGGACTATGTCCAGATGGCTTTTGAGTATCTCTAAAGATAGAGAGCCCACAAATTCTCTGTGCAATCTCTGTTAGTGTTTGGTTACCCTCACAATGAAAAGTAATTTCCTGATGTTCAGACCAAAACTTCTGTTTCAGTCTGTGCCCACTGCCCCGGTCCTCTCACTGGGAATCACTAAAAAGAGCCTGATTCTGCTTTCTTTACACCCTCTCTTCAGATATTTGTACACATTGATAAGATCCCTCTGATACTTCTCCAGACTGAACAGTCCCAGGTCTCTCATCCTTTGCTCATGAGAGGCGCTCCAGTCCCTTAAACACCTTCATTGCCCTTTACTGGACTCCCTCCAGTAGCTCCATGACTCTTTTTTATGGGGGATATCTCTGGTACTTGGGAGCCCAGAACTGGATACAGTGCCCCAGTGGCCTGTTAATTGCTGAGTAGAGGGGAAGGATTACCTCCCCCAGGATGCTGGAAATATTTTGTGTGATGCAACCAAGGATACCTTTAGCCTTCTTTGTGGCAAGGACATATTGCTGGCTCATGTTTCAAATGATATAGGTAACATGTAGGAGAGCACAAATCACATAGATAACCTGTAGGAGAACACACATGGTCTTAAACATTCAAGTTGGCTTTTTCTTTCCGTGTGTGACCAACAGTGTTTTTGCAGTGATAATGCAAATATGTGCTGTGCTATGCTAAGTTGTCAGCTCAGCTACAGGAGGTGTGCAGAATGGTCAAATATTGCCCAGGGGCATAATTTCAGGGATACAGTGAGCTGCCCGTTTGCATATATTTAATCCTTGGCCTCTACGAGGATACTGCCAGCAGGGATGACAATTAGTGCCAATTGTGGTGGACTTTTGAAGTTAGCCAGTAATTTAATTGCTGGCTAAGAGGTGCAACTTGGAAGTCTGGGAACTTTGTGGTCTCATAACTCTCCCTTTAGTCCCTCTTCTAGCCCTGCCATTTCACTGGGTTGTTTCATCAAGGGAAGCAATTATAAAAGCTGATAGCAGTTTTCTCTAAATTGTTGGCAGGGAGCCAGCATTATGCTACAGAGGTGTGGTGCACTGCATCAAGTGGTTGCACTGAGTGACGCTCTGTAATGATGTGATGTGGCTATGTGATTAAATACTTGCTTCCTGCCAAATCATTCTCCCTGGGAAACAATTGTCACTGCACTTAGCATCTCTCCACATTTGAGAGCAATGTGCTCTGCTTTCCTCAGAAATGAAAGGCTTTTATTGCTAAGGGTGAAAACCTGATGTCTTTGGTGCCTTCATTAGATACTCTTCCTGAGGCCAAGAACATAAAGGTTTGGTCTCAGGAAAATTTTGTCTTTTAGCAGGATACTATTAAACATAGTGAAGAAAACCTACAGCTGGGAAAACACAATCTGAGCTTTTTTCTAACCAGCTTTTCCACACATTTTCCTCTCCCACCCTCTGTATGCTTTCCACCATCCTTAGTCCAGAGCCTACTCCACACACTTTCTGAGGAAGACTTTTTTTTAAGACCTGCTTCTGTATTTTCTAGGTCTCAAAGAAACCATCCAAATCAGCTCCAAGCAACTGCACAAAGTATGAGGCAAAGCCAACTCCTCTGAGAGGCAGTGTTCCCTTTTCCACCTCTCCTATCACCAGTCACTCTCAGTCCCCCAGTCCTCTGACAGACTGGCTTTGAAACATCAAGGTAGGAGATTCCTGTATAGGTGAGAAAGAGCAGACTTGGTAAAGGGAAAATCTTCTGGGCAAAGGTGAGAAAATGTCAAAATAAAACCAGTGATCCTCTGCTTATCTTAAAATCCCTCAAAAATACTACCAGAATAAAAGATATACTTTGGTTTTGTAAGAAAACTATATGTACATGCAAGGTAAATCCAAACCTCTGACAAAGCAGCTACTCTGTATTCCCAGGACTCAGTGGAAACATACCTCCTGTACTGAGCCAAAACACCCTGGGTCCTTGACAGAGCGAGGTCTGAACTGGAGATGGAAAAGAGGGGGACACCTCTCTAATACAGATAGCACCATCTAGTGACAGCTACCAAAGGGACCTCCAGTGGGCTAGACATTAGAACTTAACAGTATACGTAAGAGCCTATTTGTGGAAATAAAAGAAATGCAAAAGTTTACAGAAAAAAAAAGAAAGTTTCTATCTGCCTACATTGTCCTATCTGTATTAAAACAAGCCCCACATACATTGTTTTATGCACATCTTCTGCAGTCATAAGTTTCATATGTGATCAGTGAATCCTTCCCACAAATGCACAGTGACCATATGCTTCCAGTATAGTCAGGCAGGTCAAAATTGCAATGCACACTGCTCAGGTATTGAGCAGTGCAATAATTCCTGGAGGCACTGATAGGTATGTGCAAATGTACAGTACAAAGAAAAGATCTGAAACAGAGCCATAAGAAAAACCTCTGAGGCTTACACTCTATGGCATGAAAATCTACATTTGCACAGGCTCAGAAATGTGCACAAAACTGTACTCCATCAGTGTCCTTTTAGGATACTGTACTCTTATAGATCAGTTAAAAAGGACATTTATATGAACACACATGATTTCTAATTCTCAGTGAAGAGTATCTCTTTTATCAAGGGGCAATGGTGAAACGTGATGGAACATAACAATCTAGCGGGGTCATATTACTAACTGTTGCCTTTGAAAATTATAGGTACAGTAGATATTGAGTTGATGTTTTTCTTGGCAAGTTCTTTGTTTTCTGCTTGCAGTATTCTCCTGAATACTCTTTACTAAACCTGCCATGATAACAACAGCAAGGAGGTTTTTCATGCAGTCAAACAAGCAACACTCTCTAGAGACTTCCTTCACAAATAACCCTTTTTTCTGTTAAACTGATATGAGTCTTCTGAAATTCTGAGTTTATTTGAAAAAATATTGTTATATCATTTTAGAATTCTATTCTTTTCCTCATGCTACTTCAGGAATTAAAAGGCACAGTGCCCCTACCCATTAAGAAAGTTTAGAACATTGTAGTTTGCTTCACAGTTATGGTGAAAAATGTGGAATATATTCTATTGTTGTAAGCTTCATATATACAATACCTGAAAGAAAACTTAATAAGTAGAAAATATGTACATGTATTTTTTTTTATTTCTTCTTACTTTACCCATTTCAGACAAATTCATTGCTTATGAAAAATATCCAGCCAGACAAAAAGATTGCCCACTTCTTTAAAATGGGTCAGATCCTCAAATAGGGTTAACTGACATAAGATGCCCCATGAGAATCTGACTTCATTTTCCTTGATTTGGGAATAAACCATTTACTATGAATAGATCACTATTTTCATGACATATATTTATTTTCATTCAGGCTCTAAATAAATGTGATTTTTTCAATATTTTGTTTTGAGATTGTTGTACAGTTTTTATATATAAAAAAAAAATGATAAATATGTAACATCTGAATAGGAGGCTGCCCTAACACACCTTGGGGCATATATATGCTCAGAAGAGCCCCAGAAGCTTTAAGATTAGCTTTATAGCCTGCAGTCAGTTTGCTGACGCTTATGATGCATGTGGGATCTAGCCAGTACACCTTATTAGAGATAGGTGTTCACTCATTTCTAATGCAGACTTTTGTAGACTTCCTCTGAATTTTGCACACTATATTTTAGTTGAAGGAGATACCCATCCAGTACTGGAAACTTGAGACAGACATACTGGATTGCTGTGATATTTTTGTCTTAAAAGGACCTCTGGAGAGAGGGAGTACCTTCATTTTTTCAACTTGATCCTTGTAATTCCAAATTAATGGCCTTACCAAATTGAGAAATATGACTCAGCTTCTATCAGGACTTTGCAAGTACATGCAGTGATGATTCTGAAGGCAAAAAACAGAGGTGAGCCTCCAGCTCTAACATTCTCTCACGTTGCAGTACTTTGCCATGTATCTACATCACTCCATGCATTGTGCATGAGCAGGATTGTCATTCCCTTTGCAACATTAAAAATACTCCTTGGTCCCAAGCATTTAAACCAGGTGTCAATGATAAAAAAAAAAAGGAAAGAAAATTATATCCTATTTGACACTGTATTAGAATACACAATAAACTCATTTGCTATTGATTCCTTTATTCAGAACCTTGATCTTCCTTATTAATTTCTCATACATAAATAGGAACCAATATGCTTATTCTGCATTTAAAAAATAAAAAATAAGTATTAATCAAAATCAGATAAATGAGGCAAAAAGCTCAACCCTGCTCTTGTGCCTAACTAATTATTTTGAACAGCTCTGATCTGTTCACCTCTGTGTTGAGCTGGTAATGTATCCCCCTTTGGTTGACTCAAGATCTCTAGCAACACCTATGGGAGAGTATTTAATTAATCCTCTGTTACAGTTGTAATTGCATTATCCTGAGGGAAAGCCTGACTAGCCAGGAATATTATTTTAAACGTATACTGTAAACAACATATGTCCTCCGGAGAGTTCAGTTAATACAACCATTTTGACCCTTTCACTGCTGAATGCTTAACAATTTATTTTCATAACCACTAAACAGGACATTTTCCCTTTCATGTGGGGTTATTTAGACTTCATGCTTAAAACCTGCATAGTGCAATTACGTATTTAGTCATCAAATAAAACAATTGCTTGCAGGCTGCTCAAAATATTTCCAGCTAGATGAAGAATGTATTGACATTGTGCTCTGTTCTCGTCTACTGTCCCATTATGAAACACAGCTCTTTCTTTGTGAAAACAGATTTCTCTAACAGTGGCATAACCTCTGTCTCTGCTGTACCTTCCATATATGCTAAAAAGCAGTATGATATAGCCCAGAAGGATTACCTAGTTCTCCACATTTCTCTTATGTATTTGATATAAAGGCAGGAGCAGGAGAATGGGAGCCTGGAGTGACACTCGTGGTCTAACAGTTCCTCCATGAATTTTGTCAATTGTAAAAAGTTAGTTAAATTTCATATGCCCATGTATAAATATTTTTATTTCTAAAAATATAAAAACTTCTTAAATAGTCCAAAGTTAAAGTAAAATTATAAAGGAATTCTATTTCATTGAGCTTTCCAATGCTTCATTTCACAAGCTTTCTGTTGTCAAATGAGACATACAACTTCATTTGCTTTCATCTACTCAAGGCAGAAATGGCCAGAGCATTGCCTGCTATTTCACCAGCACTCTGTGAGGCTATGCTCAAATCTGGGAAGTCTCAGAGATTCTCCTGTGGAAAGTATCATATAAGTGCAATATATTTTTAGCAAGGACATGAATAAAATAGCAAAATAGGACCTTGAGGCTTTTTTTTATTGGAATGCCTTGTCTTTTATTTTAAACCACCTTTTTTACTTCCTGGGTCCACAGACAGCAGGTATGACAAGTGCAGTGTATTGAGATCAACATGTTATATTAAAAGCACGAGCTTGTGAAAGCTCGGTCTCTGCCACAATTTTTAAGGCCTTATCTTAATTTAGGCACTATCCGATGATATAGCTAAAAGTATGGGTGGATTTACCTTGCTTTCTGTTTTCAAGGAATGATATGACAGCCACAGCTGATCACTGGTTTGTGCACATTTCTCCTCCTAAATATTTATCTTTCTAGTTTGTGAGTCAAGTGCCTTATAAACAGCAGCTATCTTGTGCAGCTGTCGCACCAGCTCAGTTTATGCTCTTCTTCTGACTTTGAAATCTCAGCCTTTCCCAGGACCTGAAGAGTTTCCTAAGATGTATATTCGAATGAATGCTCAAGCAAACCTTTTTTTTTTCTGTTTTCCTAAAGTGTTTCAATAAGCTCTCCTGAAACTTCAGAATTCATATTGTTTGCAGGATGAACACAATGAAATAAATCTTCTCACTGGACCAGTTTGGGAAATTGAACATTGATTGGATTGCACCCAGAAAAGCATGAGGAAAACATACAATTAGAGACAAACAACACAAGTGACACAAACTCATTACCTATAATAAGTGGATTAAAGGCTCTTAAGCTCAATAGGACCAAATTGAGCCCTTTCTCATGACTGTCCCCACACAAGTAGTATCTGACCAAGAAAAACAGTGACAAAAAGCAAATAACTTCAATGACTTGTATACTGCCAGGAAGACACAGTATATCAGAAAAAAATAATCACATTTTCCACAGTGTGAGAAAAAGAACATGACCACAGTAAAATCATACAGGATTAGACCATAATGTATGAAAAACCTCTTTAGAAACAGAAATATTTTCTCTAGATTTTATAGAAGGTTCAACTGTAATTAATTTATAAAATGAAAAAGCAAACAACAAATTTCTTAAACTAACAGTCCTGAGAATATAGTGTATCTTGCTTCTGGAAAATCTATTAAGCATAGGGCAGAGGGAGACATTGAGAGAGAGAAAGAGACAGACCAAATTTAATCTCTCTGTTCTTGCCAGTGTTTGCTGCTGTAGTGAATTATCGCAAACTTCATAAATGTAAGTAAAACGGGACCCTTGAAGTCTCAGTCACTTTATTTCAGCAGAATGTAACCATATTCCAATTTGCACTTGAATTAATGGGAGACTACATAGCTTTGAAAGTCTTAAAGAGCATGTCACACCTATTATAACACATTTTATTAATCAGTGACTTATATTAAGAAAGACCATCCAGCCCAGCTTTCTGCAACTCTTTCAGTTGAAAAAAAAAAGAAGGAAAAAGCCCAAGCCAATAAACCACCTTTATTTGTTCTTTGCATACAGTAGCTTAAGAAAATTACAAACTGGTTCTGTTAAGTAGACACATTAGGAATGCGCTATCTTGAACATTCAGCTTTACTTAAATCAACTTCACTAACAGTTAATGTTACAATTTTTTTTAAGAACGCTAAATGTTTGTCTTTTGTTATCGAGGGCTTCTTTTCTTCCACTCCTTTTTTCTATACACCATCCCTCATGTCCAAGTTTCATCAGAGCAAACACATCCTATCTCCCTCTGATGTTGTCAAATATTAGGATTGGCTTTTGATAATGTTGATATAGTGCTATTAGTCAATATTCATAGATGTCACATGAAATGTTTGGGAAGCCCCTGATACATAATGGGAACACTAGTGATACACAGTGTGTACCAAATGAAAAAAAAAACAAAAAATCACATACAACTCAGAGCAATCCAAGCATCAACACTTTGGGTGCCCCGATGCTGGTATATTTTCATGAAGTAGAGAAACATAAACAGTTTCTTTTTGTTCTTTCCATATGAGTGCCTGGAAGATCAGGACTATGCAATTGCTATGCACGTAATGGCAATAGTATTAATAACTTCTGTGAGTATATATTATCCATATTCATTATAACAAATATAGAATAGAGAAACTATAAATAGAAATTTCTGCTTCGCTGGAGTGCAGTGGGAATATTGGATCTACATAAGGAAAAGAGCAATATAAAGAGATTTAAATTGGCAAAAAGTCCAAGTCTGGGAATATTTATACACAAGAGCTTTGTCTGATAATATTTATGTACATAAAGCACAGCAGCCTACAGAACTCTTCAGAAACTTTAGTGAGCCATTCAACATAGAATCATAGAATAGTTATGGTTGGAAAGGACCTTAAGATCATCTAATTCCAACCCCCTGCCATGGGCAGGGACACCTCACACTAAACCCTACCACCCAAGGCTTCATCCAACCTGGCCTTGAACACTGCCAGGGATGGAGCATTCACAACCTCCCTGGGCAACCCATTCCAATGCCTCACCACCCTAACAGTAAAGAATTTCTTCCTTAAATCCAATCTAAACCTCTGCTGTTTAAGTTTCAACCCATTACCCCTTGTCCTGTCACTACAGTCCCTAATGAATAGTCCCTCACATCACTTCCAAACTAAAAATAAGTCCTATTACCTGGACTCTTCCTACAGGTTTCTCATTTTCTAAGACACACCAGCAGCATTCTTTGCAAAATGATTCAATGTGCTTTGTCTGAATGTTTGTCTACAACCATCAGGTTAAATTCTACTCTCCCAAATACATGAGTGGTGAGGACTCATAGACGCTAGCCTGTAGAAATGAGAACTGGAAAACTCTCAACAGCATGGAATGTCCCACTACTACACATCTGAATGTTACATTCACTTCAAGTTTAATTTGAAGCAAGCAACAGGACTCTACTGTTCCTTTGGGACAATTTTCAAAAGAGTTGAACAGACTTGTCTACAAAAGGGCCTCCTGATACTATTTCTAAACCTTCCTATTTTCAGGTTCTTTCCACAACCCCAAGTAGTATCAATAAACAACAACATACACAAAGAACCCGACCTTCCAAAACTGTAATTTATAGCACTTCCACAATACAGAGTGCCAAACAAACAGACTATAAAGACAGCAATAGATGTTTTTAATTTTGTTTATTATTCATTTGTTCAATCTATGAGGCCTCACATAATGTCTGTGGCTGACCTCGAATTAAATCGTATTCTCACTCTGCTCACATTTCCCTGATACACCAAACAGAAGAACAGGGAGCATGGTATTTTGGCATGTTACCTCTACATACAGCATCAACTGAACCATTGCTTCTTGTGGAACATTGACAAGGCGTTGAAATCCCTTACATCAGACAAATGGACTTTATTATACAAGAGAGAGCTTCATAACTGCAGACCTTTTGGGATGACAAAACCCCACTGAATTTTCCACTTTCCACCAAAGCTGCCAGCAATTTACTGGTTTTGGCAGACTTACTAAGAAAATTCTGTTAGCGAAAGCAGAAACTCTAAGCCTAGGTCCAGTTGCTGCCAGTCTGCCACACACAGAAAACAGATCTCAACTTTCCAAATCTGATCATTGTTTGAAAGGGGCATTTAAAAGCTTACATTCTGGGGATTTTTTTTCTATAGTCAGAACATTTAATCCTACTGATATCCAAACCATTCTGAAAGAGAAATAGGTTTATGGCAAAGTCACTTCAAATTAAACTGATGTGTTATTTAATTTCTTGGGTGAAAAATTAGAACCTGATCCTAAAATATGTCAATCATCCTCAAAACTGAGGGCTCAAAACACACTGCTGAAAATACTTAGCACCTTTCAGGTTAGATTTCTTAATGTTATTAAAAATGTTTTCACTTGCCACACATACAGGAATATGAGTGCTTTAACTAGTGTTAGACTTTCTAGGAAAATATTCAGTACAGTTTTAAAGTGATTTATAATGAATAAATTACTCTGTTCAACTTAAATTGCAAAACTGATGTCAGTGAGTGAGGTTGGAGATGGGGATCATGGCAAAATCATAGACAGAACAGATCTCTAAACACTCTTTTCCACCCAGGGCTCTCACCTTTAACATGTAAACAGTGTGTTTTGAATGGTCAGGTAGTTCTTATGTGCTCAGACATACCAATGAGTCATGTGTGTCAGAAGACAACAAAAGAATATTAATTTCCAAGAAGAAATGTAAGAATCATTTTGAGAGAAGAGGTCTTTATTTGTTACCTAGAAAACCACTGAATAGGTTGGTTTGTTTACTTCCTGAGGTAAGTTACAGAATATCTATGCCCTTTATGAAGAAGTTATCTTTTTTGCAAGGATATGTCCTGAAAGTTTCTCTACATGTAGAGGTCAGGTTACGTAGCAGCTACTCTAGACCTAACCCACTATTTTTCTAGACAGCTTATGGCAGTTCCCTATGAAGCAGACATGCCAAATTTTGTTCATTAAAGACTGTCAGTCTTTTTTGTGACACAACACACAAGGAGTATTACTGCATCCATACTTCATGCACTGCTATTGATTGCACTAAATGTAGATATAAACTGTGATATGAATCAGTTGTACCACTAACTGGGTTCAAAAACAATGCCATATTACAAGTTATTCAATGCCTAAACGAATTGATAGCTAAAGATGCAAGAGGACAGAAAGAGTTCCAGGATTAAAAATAAATCCTAAGGCTTCTCTGGCAACAGGAAACTTGAGTGGAGCAGCCTAAAGAGACATAAAGTGTCTGCAGAAGGAGAATGGCCTGGAATAAAAATGCAAGATAAATATTTATAATATCATGGAAAACCTAATATAAGGTATTTCAGTTAGTACCTTAACATATCTGCCAAGGTTAATTTTTATTTCTTGAATTCAAAAATGTGTTGCTGCCTAGTTATGCAGAGGGGTATGTAGCTCTCCAAATGTGTGTAAAAGTGTAAGTGACAAATAGTAAGAGTTTGAATACAAAAGACAAGTGTATTAACTAAACATCTCCCAGATTGATGCATTTTGGATTTTTTAAAGGATGAAAGAAAACTCCAAGTTCAAATTGTTTAAGGCTCAGTGAATGGGGTCCTCAGGAAGACCTGTCAACTATTTGGCTGATGGATCACTAGTTTATTTCATTTGGGCTCAGGATTTGAAGGACTCTTTTTTTGCAGTCTTCCTAATACACTGGAATTTGTGCTGAATTCTCTATATCTGAAACTCAAATAAACCCCCCCTTCCTTTTCACCTATCAGCTGACATGGAAAAAATTAAAATGTAAAATAAAGACCAGGATGCATATAAAATCTCAGGGTTTATACTTTATAAAATGCTTCTATCTAAATGCAGATTTCTGGGAAAATATCCTAGAAAATTTACATCTAGCATGCAAATCTGTGCTGTATGGAGAATTTCCAGTCAGAGTTCTTTTAAATAGAGTGAAACTTGCATTACGTTTTGATTTGAATACCCAGGAGATCTGAGAAATGTCCTGTTCTCTAGTTATCTGTGGCTCAAGTTCACTGTAGCCAGCGTTGAGCTTTCCTGTAATAGCCATCACTTGTATGTTGGTTTAGAAATAATTGGACCCATTCTTAACATGGTGATAAATCTGTTTCCATACATACTATCACATTCAAAAGCAGAACTATCAGTCACACAAAAAATTTAGTAAAGAAATAATCAGTAAAAGTTATTCTTGTCATAAATATATTGGCTTCAAAGCACTTAGAACAGGTTCAAAATTTATCCAAGGTAATTTTATTATTTAATATTAGTAGCGCAGCACCCTATTTCAACATAGCAGTACCAGAATACCTGTCAATTTGTGAAACCAATGGACTTCATGGTGTGCTCATTTGCATAGTAATACCCACAGTGCCTTTTTTGCTGATACCTCTTACAGGCTACTGCAACTACTGGTCACTTCCTTGGTGTCTTGCTAGCATGAATTATGTTCCCAAACTTTCCTTACTTTTTTATCCCTCACATCTAATTCAAGGTAATATTTAGTGGTCTGGGCACTGTCTTGGACACAGGAGTCTCCTGGGTTCTATTTGCTTTGATAGCTATGATTTATTTGATGGCTTTAGCTATTTCATAAAATGACATAAATATCTACAACAAGTTGTGGGTGTGTTGTTGCCAACGGGCTGCTACATTTGTTCATATAAAAGGCCACTCATCTACAAAGCAAGCTGGGAATATCTAGTCCTGAAACCCCAGATGTCTTCCACAAACAGTTGCAAGAAAAAAGGAGGAGGAGGGGAGGTGCTAAATATACTGAAATACTTATGGTGAAGGACTGTAGAGAACAAATCCTAAGGTGGAGGAGTCTTCATGGAGAATGGATATAGGGCTGGTCATGCTGGTTTTCAGTTGTGGCTTGTTTGAAAGGCAGTTTAACTGAACTGACATTGTAAATATAGTCACAAAATTTCACTGAAACATTTTTAAAACTACCTCACAAGGTTCAAGTAAGTTTATTTCACTCTGTTAGAAAACGTCTGATGTACACAAGTCAAGCAAGAGAAACATCTAGCAGAAATACCGGTGGGCTGGGGTAGAATATATTGTCCAGTTAGTCTCCAAATAGTAAGTTAAAGGTTCTGATTTTTAATAAAATTTGGATAATATGCCAAAAAAAATCCTGTGAAAGTAATAAAGGTTGGCTCCCTATAAGTGCCTGTAATCATTAGATCTTTCTCTGATCATGTTATGAGCTACTGCTCAAGTGCCCCCAAAAGCCTGATTATCTTCACAACTTGTAACTGTGAGATACACAGAAAAACTAGCTTGGTCAGTGCTGACTCAGAAACACGTTTAATAAACAGACAAAATAAAAAAAAAAATAAAAAATACTGTATGAAAGCAGCTTTAGTTTAAATGGTTGAAGCTTTCAAGCTCAAATTAAACAAAGCACTTACGCATGACTTTACTGGGGAATAAGCATATGCTTACATGGTTTTGTTCAGCATAAGTTTATAGTACAGTGTAATATTCTTCTTCAAAGTTCTCAAATAAGAACAACAATTTTATTAATTTCCTTTTTTTCTCCCCTGCTTCTTTAATTAAGGGTTGTGTGACTCTGCAACCAGTACAGCTTGTGGTACTGCAGTGATATAATAAGAAATCCATGCCCAATTGGACATGATAACTTGACAATTTTGCTTTGAGTGTGAAAGTGTTCATACAGTTCTACCATCTAACACCACTGACACTCGCTTATTCTATCTCACACTGCAGCTGTTTGCATGCTGTTTCTTCTCAGCTTCACTGCTGTTCTCTACTTTCTGACTAGCTAACTGGTGTTGGACCCAACTGCCACTCGAATGCTTTTCCCTTCCCTCCACTGGCAACAAAGGCAGCACAACCCAGCTTCCAGTTTCACATTTAGTATATAAGTCTGAAAAAAATCTAGTCTGACTATAAAACGATGAGTGGGCTTCATTGCTGGCATCCTGTGCAACTGCTTCTGAAGTTGAAGGAACAATATGCTGTAACTGAGCACCTTGTTTGTCCCTTACTGCTTAATAAATATATCTGATCTGATACCAACTCCAAGACTCACCCTCTTTCTGAAAATTGAATAGTTCCTCTTCAGTGCACTGTGGGTGTTTATTAGGCTAAATATATGTAACTGCTGTATACTTACGTGGGAAAGAGAGTGTGATAATCACTTCAGTATTTGCAGTAGAGCATCCACTACCAGCACAGGTTATACTTTTTCTGCTTCTGAAAACTGAGAATCAGGAGAATACATTTTGTTTCTCTTTTGGATCTTCTGCAGTGGATACAAGCAGTCATTTTTTAAAATGACACTCACCAACTGTCATCTTTTAATATTCCCACCTCCACTCCATTTCCACACAATACACGCACATGTACACACATGCACACACTCTGCAGCCCTTGGAATCCACAGTGAGATTTGGTTTTACTTACAGAGGATACTCTGCCATGACTGTCACCAAAGTTATATAATTGGAAGGAAACAATAAAATGACAGATTGCTTGTTCTAAATAATTGGATAGACAGGGTAGCAAACAGTGGGTTATGAAAAATATTCCTCAAAGGATGTCAAACTTCAATAACTCACATAACAAAAAGACACTGATATCTGTCCTCCTGTCACAATGGAATATATTTAAGATCGAGTTATAATTTTCTACACCAATTTTTAAATCTTTTTTTAAGAAATAGAGAGGGAAAAGGCTGAAAATTGCTGCTGAACTTCTATTAAAAAATGACAAAAAAATGCTCAACTGTGTGTTTAGGGCAGAAAGTTTCTAACCTTTAAACAATGTGAAAATATCAAGCTCAATACTATTAATTAGTTTTCAGTCAGCAGAGCACACAGACTGAAACTGAGCACACCCTGACTGAAATCACAATTCTGGTGTGAGAGGTGCTATCCACATACTTTGCAAAAGATAGTCCTTCATTACAAGAGATTTTATCTTCACTGTTGTAGAGGTCAAAGAAAAATAAGTGTTGTATTCCACTCAACTGTATTGGTAAAAGAGCTTACAATAAAACCCAGTTTTCCAGTTGCCCTATCAGCTAAACCACACTCACTAGCTGTCACTGGTTGCTTATTTTTGTATATCCTAAAAACAAGGACTTATACAATATCCACCAGGATAAAAGGTAGCATAGCTGAAAGGAGCAAGGTATATCCATCATCCAATTTTACTGTTCACATTTTGGAAACAAGCCACACAGGTTTCCATTTTTAGTTACATCCTTCCAAGCACTACAGAAAAAATCTGGAAGCAAATTTCACATTCCAAAACTGTCTTGCATGGTTATTTGTACCAGCATGACCAACTGGCTCATTACTGGAAGCACTTGCTGATCCTGGACACATTCACCTTCCTTAGCTGGAAGCTTATTCCCTTTCTGATTGCTCCATCATAGATTAGCAGTTGTCTCCATTTACATACACACAAATCAAGAGTCACTTCACTGAATCCATGCTCAATAATTAGAAAATGTAAAATCTGAATTAAGATTGTATCTGTGATTTTACCTGGGTCACAAACCCACAGGAATGTATGCAAAGACTTCCACTGACATCAGTAGTATCCAGATCAGTTCCTACTCCAGTCTCTGTGCAGCATCAGCCTTTTCACTAATACAAGCTTACTTATTCACCAGAAAAACATGTTATTTCAGCAAATTGGTGGGTTCTAGTGTTGTTCATTTACTATTACTCTACAGTTTGAAAGTGGTACAGGCTTTAAGACCATGTTCTCATGTTCTTTACTTCTTCATTGATATTTTCTGTAACTGTATAGTCTTACACTACATTCATTTCAGCAGTAAATGAGCATGGGAAGTGCAGAGTCTCTCGCTGTCATCTTTCTCTCCCACACGTTCACTCCTTGAGTAAATCTAACTTGAGTTGAAATTTGATATGACCAAAGATTATACACAGTGTTTCCTGTAAGCAGCTGTTTCATATAGATTTTGGTTTTCTTTATTTCTTTTGTTTTGTGCTGTGCTGTGTGATTATCTCTAAAAATGTGTATGCTGCTGTTTTATTTGCAGTTCTGCATCTTCTTATTTGAACAGAATTTACAAGAAAACAATGTAAATGGTGGGAAAAAATATAAAATACTGGTTTTCAATAGGTTTTCATGTTCAGCCCATTAAGGTTGAAGGTTGTCTAAAGAACATATGGGAGAATAGTTTTCAAAATTGCATCAAATTAATTATAATTTACAAATCAGTGAAAATAAACTTTTATTATGATAACTCTTAGAAAAAGTCAAGAATCATAGAATATCTCAAGTTGGAAGGCACCAATAAGGATCATTGAGTCCAACTACTTGCTCCTTACAGGACTAAACCATATGATTAAGAACATAATCCAGACAGTCCTGGAAGTTTTACAGGTTTGGTGCCATGACCAGTCCCCTGGGGAGCCCATTCCAGTGACTGACCACCTGCTCAGTGAAGAACCTTCTCCTAATATTCAAACCTACTACCTTATTCTGCTGCACTACTTTTTACCTGTAAAATTCTGTACTTTTCATGGCTTGGAGTCTTTGAATCAAAATTGTACACTGATGTAAAAGTCACATTGTAAGTTATACTCAAGTTATAAGCATTATACAGTAATTATCTGCTGTGGTTCTAAAGACTGTGCAATTCCAAATTGTGGACAATGTAATTAATATTGATATTACACTATGTGTAACCCAAAGCAGCAGCAGCTTCATGTAGACAAAAATATTGGTAGAGTGTTCTGTAGGCAACATTTTACCAGAAAACCTCATTTGGGTGACCACAAAGAAGAGCATCATAATTCTCCTGGATTTAAAAGCAATGAGTCTCAGAGACTTAATCTATCTATTGTTTGCTGTTTGGAGATTCTAGTAAGAGATTCTATTAAGGGAAATAAATAGTTCCATTGCACCCTGCTATTTATATCTATCATCACTGCAAAGCAACTTCCAGAAAGGGAAAAGAGAAAAAAAAAAAAAGAAAAAACAATAGAAGAAAAGAGGAAAACAGAAGAAAAAAGAAAAGAAAAAAAAGAAAGAAAAGAAAAGAGAAAAGAAATAGAAAAAAAAGAAAAGAAATAGAAAAAAAAAAGGAAAGGAAAGGAAAGGAAAGGAAAGGAAAGGAAAGGAAAGGAAAGGAAAGGAAAGGAAAGGAAAGGAAAGGAAAGGAAAGGAAAGGAAAGGAAAGGAAAGGAAAGGAAAGGAAAGGAAAGGAAAGGAAAGGAAAGGAAAGGAAAGGAAAGGAAAGGAAAGGAAAGGAAAGGAAAGGAAAGGAAAGGAAAGGAAAGGAAAGGAAAGGAAAGGAAAGGAAAGGAAAGGAAAGGAAAGAAAAGAAAAGAAAAGAAAAGAAAAGAAAAGAAAAGAAAAGAAAAGAAAAGAAAAGAAAAGAAAAGAAAAGAAAAGAAAAGAAAAGAAAAGAAAAGAAAAGAAAAGAAAAGAAAAGAAAAGAAAAGAAAAGAAAAGAAAAGAAAAGAAAAGAAAAGAAAAGAAAAGAAAAGAAAAGAAAAGAAAACCCAACAAACTTTCCAGGCAGAAAGTAAGGCTTCAACAGTCTGAACATGTTTAAACTGCTGCTCTGTGGTAGCATGAATGATGTAAGGTGGTGGTCCATATGAATTGCTCATCCCTCTACAAATAAAGTGCAGTTTCTGCCAAGATATCATGGTAGTTTGTGTTAACTGCCAACCATAGTTGTCTCTAATAGGTTACAAAAAACATTCATGTTTAAGATATATTAATGGCACTGCGTTATCTCATAATAAAGTACTTGCAAATATGTGTCATTGCTGCACACCCACATGGCACCCTATTCTAGGGCATATGGTACTGTATGCTTTTACTAGTCAGTGAGTGGACTAATTAGACTGTGCCTTAAATAGGTATTTAATTTTAAAGGGCTTCATGATATTTAAGTATACATTTGGTTTAGTGAACAGAAGATGCATTTTCCTAACTGAGTTCCAGACTAGTAATTCATATTTCTGACCGTGTATTTTGGTAAGCATCTCAGAAAAACGAGGTGTTAATTTTTAGAAACAATTATCATCCTGACCTTGATGATTAAGTATGATAATTAAAAGACGTTGTGAGTAATATGTTTTATATCATAAACATTCTTTTCTGATTTACTTACTGAAAAAAATGCCATTTTAGAAAAGGAATGAGTATTTTTTAACATGATTAGCAAGCCATCTGTTGACATTTCAGTGCAGTCTCTTATGAAAGTCCCTAGCTTACTGCTTCAGTTTTAACATAGGAAGAACCCAAAATAGTAATGCCTTTTGCAGTTAAATCAGAATAAGGTGATTTTGAAAGGGCAGATTTAAGAGAACAATAAAATGCATAGTTCTTCAAGCTTTCTAAAACTTTCATAATGAAGGTTGAAGGCAAGGGGAATTTACCCCATTTGGTTATTTTGGGATTTTTTTATTTGATTTTTTTTTTTTTTTTTTTTGTGCTGGAAACTGGTCCAGATTCCACAAAAAGATTAGCTGATGCTGCCAAGCTTTTCAGCTAACCTCATCAGAGTTTCAAGACATCTTTGCTAAGTTAGTTTCAACCTGGGTGATACTTGGGTGAAACCCATGTGAGTAGAGACTTACACTATATTTTTTTCTCTTCAGCATCGCCCATGCTGAAGGGAAGGCAAAGGTGTTTTATGCTTCTCTTTGAAAGTAGGACAAGCTACCTCACATTTCATGCTTGCTGAATATGTCCTCATGAAGCACTTGCACGATAGCTGTATAGCAATTCACAACCTCACTTAGCACACACAGACTTCTCCCTAAACACATGCTGTAGATGAATGAAAAAAGACTGAAGTCAGTACATTCTTATTCATCTCATAATTACACACCAGTATTATCACAGTGAAATTAATTGGAAATTCCTCAACTCTGATTCACCATTTTGCTAGTCCACTTACGGAAATAGGGACTGTCCCTATCAAATTCCTGTCAAAGACAGAGTATTTAGCCAAGTTTTACTTTGAAATTCGGGGTTTATTTGAACCTGAAACTCAGTAATATCTGAACAGGTGTATGCTACCGGTGTCTGCACAACCCTGGCAAGCACAATTTTATAGGTCCAGCATTTAACATTTGGGAATGAACTCGAGAAAATCAGTCAGAACTGACTGATGTGAAACAATCCAAGTCTGACACACCCCACCACCTAATAGCAGGTTTCCAGTGATGCAGTTCTTTGTTCTGGGGAAGGGCAAATACATCCACAGAGCTGAGAGTCCTCTACAGAGCTTGGATCAGGAAAATATGGCTTGTTTCACACCTGCAGGGACAAAGATTTTTCTAAGGACCCACAAGATCAAAGCAAACATGGGAGCAAAATCCTCTTTCATGTATTTCAAACCCATCTCTCAAACTGGCCCAATTCCAGTTTAACTTGCAATAAACAATTTATTTTTTAACAATTTTATGCAATTTATCTTCTCCCACCTGCTTTCCATCTCCCCTCCCCTACTCCTGTTTCTTACTTATGTGAAGTTATGCAGGAAAGGAAAAAGGCAGTAAAGAGCTAGCCACAACTGGGAAAGGAAAATAAAGAGGAACTGGTTATATTTTTTATTCATTTATTCATCCTATTTTTTCTCAAAAGCATCAGTTAAGCAGAGCTTTGCAAAACACTGTTGACTTCCCTATTGTCTGTGAGACTTTTGCAGATAGAGAATAGCTCCAGGGCTGCTCTAATCTCCCCAAGCCACCCAATTAGCATTTGACCCATTGTGCATTGAATTTTTGGTCACCTGGGCCTGGTGGACAGCTGTAAATGATGAATGTTTGTTTGTTCTCAGTATATAGGGGTCCTAAACAAGTGGACAGCATATGTACCATAATCTCCTGGCTAAACATTCCAGTTCTTTGCTAGTTATTAAAGATACAGAAGCTTTTTTCTCTCTCCCACTCTGTCTCTTCCTCTGCCTTTCTCACTTTCTTTATGTCTGTTGTGAGCAGCAGCTTCAGCAATGGAAGAACAACAGTTTAGACCCACAGTGTCTTGCCTGATTGAAGCCAGTTGAGTACAGAACCTTCAGTTCTGTTATGTCATCATATATATGTTCTTCATCATAGAGCAGCCAGAACATTTCTTCTGTCATTTCACAGGCACTATCTCACCAATATCTTCTTGTATAAAGTAAGCAATTAAGATTGCACTGAACTCCTCTAAACCACTGATTCCCCTACTTTGGGCTTCAGCATCTCTTAGATCAAATCACCTTAATCTAATAAATTCTGTGTGTTTGTGTTTGTGTTTTGATTTATATATATATATATATCTTAAACTAATTAAGTTTGATTTATTTCTGGTTACTTTTATAATTCAATGTACCTGGGTAGAATGGGATTTTAAAAAATGTTAGACAGACTAGGGCAAAAGGATGAGAGGACTTTGACCCAGTGCATCATTTCAGTCATCTCCCACTTTTAATCTTTTCTTCTGTGCGCTTACAAACAAGAAATATATCCTAAAATATAAAATGAAGTAAGCATTAAGGGCTCATTTACAATCCTCAATGCACAACCAACAGAAAATCTAACTTGCCTTTTGTCCCATGTGTGGTTGACTAGAATCATGACATCTTGCAGAATGGCAGTGAGATCAGTCACCCCCTAGGAGGAATGGGGAAAAGACAGACAGCGGATGAGCTGTAGTCCCACCCCTCCCCACCCCCCCACCCCCCCCCCCCCACTGCTCTGGTCCTTAACCAAGAGCTAGGCTATGGTTTTTTAATCTGATTGCCACTCTTTACCTGCTGTTATAAGATTGCTGTGCTCCTGTCTGGCTTCCATGAGATCTGTGCAAGCTCTGCCTACTCTCAACCTGAGGGGATGGTAGCACCCACATTGCCACCGGGGAACAGGCATCATACCTCCCTGGAGCATGGCAGGGACCCATCAGCAAGTGTTTTGTTCAGATTCTAAGTCAACTCATTGCTTAAATCTTTGTAATGAGTAGACCCATGTCTTAGCGTATTCCACATGTACACCAATTTTCAAACCCAGAAGACTGTAAAGAGTGAATTCCACTGAACTTTTAATGTGGTCTTTTGGTTGTGGTCAGAAGTAATGCACTCCATTTAGAAAATGTTTTGAATGCTTTCCATGTTCATTGTGAAATAACAATGTTCTCTGATTAAAAAGCCATATCAAAGCTGAAGGGGTGGGTAGCACAGCTTTCTCCAAACAATGTTTCAATTAGATTTTAAATGGTATCAATAAGAGAAAAGAAATGACCCATGCACAGAGATTTTCCTCTCTGCCTGATCCCTTGCTGAACCTATGCAGTTACACAATCCAGAGAGACTTTCTTCATTCAGAGGGGTTTGTGTTTGTGTGAATGTGTGCATGAGACTGGGAGTGAGGAGGGGGAGGTTAAACTGCACAGAAGCTTAGCCAGAGACTGAGCTCCTTTGAGGAATTTAGATGATTGGTCTTCTCTATTTAGAGTTTTTAAAATTATGCACTTAACTTTTTTGAGGTCTAACAGCATATTTTATTGTTAAAACAATAACTTTCTAAAGGAAATGCTACAGTACCTTTCTTTGTGCCTGTGAAAAAATGCTAGTAGCTGGCTTCAAACCAGCAGGATTGGTGCATATGACTGTGGGCACAATTACCACTGTTTCTGCAAACACAGTGATCTGTCCCTTACCTTACAACTGACCTGCACAAACAATGCATCAATCAGAAAGCAGATCTGTCTATGTACTTACTTGTCTGACTCTTATGGCTGCATGGCTCTGATCATCACAGTAGTATGAAACCTTTCCTAATTCACCTGCTGTCCCCTCTTTTCTTATTTTTGACAGTGATAACTGCTTGAGCCTTTCGTGTTGTCATCATTTGCCCTTGACTCTGTGGAAGAGTTTGGTGATCTTTCAAAGGCTTGGCCTGTTGTTAGCATCAGGCTGTGGCAAAGAAGTGGATGGTAACATACAGAAAGGTCTGTCCTCTGGAACTTGCTTTGCAATTAATTCATCTACTCTGCCTGAAAATCAACAATCTATCTAGGAGCAGAAGCATTTCTGAAAATACACATGATATTGAATGGACTTTAAAAAAGTCTCTAGGACCTAGCCATCAAGTAATGAATTCTGTTTGTCTGGAGATTGTTACAGCTTATTAAATAATTTTCTTTATGATATACCATACAATCCTATAAGTCCACCTTTGTTTGGAATCTTTGACTTTTTTTTTTAGATGACATTGCAGGTTATTGCTGTTTGATGCAGTTGGAGTTGGCGTCTTAAAATATTCATTTCAGATCAGAAGTGATGTATTTGCTTAAGACGTGAGTGGTTTATAACTGCCAGCATTGACTTTAAATTTAATGACACAAAGAATGTCACGTACATGTGACACAGTCATCATTCCCTTCATTGTAATGCAACTTTGTGGCACAGACGACATCATTTGTATGCGAGTTTCCATGCAAATAATGTCATTTGAATCCTTTTAACAGGAGATAATGACACAAAATTCCAGGAGAACAGGGAACAGGCCATGAAATAAGGACTTTCAAGTGACAAATGGCAAGTTACCTTCCTTATTTACATTTCTCTAATTTTTCTCCTTTTTCTTATTGCTCGAGGCCAGTTGCACCCAAAGGAATGGTCAGGCAGGGAATTAGAGCTACAAACACCTTCATGTCCCCACTAATACATAATCTGGATAGAGGGGCACTCCCACTGGGCTGCACTCAAAAGTTGCTCTGATAGTTTTATTCCATTCAAAGTTTAAATAAAGCCTAAAAATCCCCCCACTTTTCACCTTTCACAATAGAAATGTCACCACTCTCTACCAACACAAGCTCAACGCACACAGCCAGGATCTCAGCCCACCTGGTAGAGGCAGTAAGTACCTCAATATATGGTAGTTCTCCCCTCTTTGTCCTGTCTTTATCTCATCACTCACAACACAACCAGATTTCTTGGACTTCTCTAAAATCCCGACCCCCACATTACTGCCTGACCTTTCCCAGGAAATCAAGTGACTCCTGGCCCTGTTTTATGCAGCCATACCCCTGCTGCAGTGAACTGAAGACTTGGCCGGTCCAGACAGATCCTCCCTGCTTGCCTTGCAAAGCAGCCTGCAGCTATCATTCCAAGGTTGTCACATATAAATAAATACCTTCAATGTCCTGGACTCCTTAATCCAACATTGAGAAGCAGAGCTCTCTGTGCCATCATGCTTAGACAGTGCCTTTTGGATAGACTGTTCAGTTAGTTCTTTTTTATTCATTCAAGTATGTCTCTTCTGAGTGAACTGAAGTGAATGAAAAAATAACACATAAAAGCATGGGTTGGTTTTTGGGTTTTTTTTGGATTTGTTTGGTTGGGTTTTTTTTTCCCCTGTAATTTTGTCACCTTTAAGCAGTGATTTGTAGCTAATATTACTGAACAGAAGCACTATTTTGGAACTTTTCTCCACCTTCCTCTTAATTTATAAACGCATCTTTCTATCCTTAGCTATCTTTTAAGCAGAAGGCTGGTTATATCGACTCTTGCACTCTGCATCCTGAGATGGGATTTGACACTAGGAATCAAACAGTTGATCTATCATGCCCCTCACAATGTTTCCAGGGGTGCTTGATGTGTCAGTGCTTGCAAAAGAAGATGAAGCTGCTCCTTTTGTCCGATAGCTGCATGTTTAAACACCGTGCCCCTCTATGGACACATATATCGTCCATAAGGAGCCACATTAGGGGCTCGACACGGCAAGTCTCAGCATTCAATTTGCATATGTTTCTCCCACAAAAAGTAGCTTTCCCTATGGAAAGTGAAGGGGTCAGAGGATTACATGGGAAAGGCCATTATTCACAAAAATGGGTTTGCCTGTTATGTCGTGTCTTTCACTGCTTTAGGCTCCAAAACTTCAAAAGTAATGAGAAACAGCCCTCTTGAGGTAAAACACAAGGGTCAGCACTGACTCTTCATATGATGAGAGAATAAATCACTTTCCTCAAAGCGGTACCAACACATTCCCAAACTTGAAGCCATTTTGAGTGTTTACCTGTTATTTTTGCTGAAATTTTCACATCCCTGCAAGAAACATCTCTTGTTGTCTGCACTGTTTGAATAGTTACCTGAACAGCACTGACAACTTATGTGGGTAGCTTGTCCTCCCTCTGCCTCACACAACTGTGCATGGGAAGAGACTGGGCATGAGGTGCCCAGAACTGGTGCAAGCAACATCAGTGCCACTGCTCTGGTACTTGTAACTTCCAAGGTATCAAGCACCCCTGGAAACACCAGGCCAAGCAGAACAGAACAGTGTTTGAATCCTTGTGGCAAGTGACATCTCAGGGTGCAGAATGCAGACAGGCGACATCAGCCTGTTGGGGAGGGAATGGCTGCAGCACACTGCAGTTCGGGTGTTGGAAGCTTCCAGTTTACTCACCAGGTGCCCTAAGGTGATGCTCAGGGCTGGGCAGAAGAGGAAGGAGGCATAACCTGACAGTGCCTGATCTTGCTGCACTAAACTGGTGGCTGCCTCTAAGCTGTGAAGCATATTTGCCTTGCAATGTGCACCAAACCGCAAATATCCAGTGGAGAAACCTGGCAAGATTGCAATGGACTCATTTGGTCTATTAATTTAGGTTTTCTTCCTGAGGAGGTCATGGGTAAGTGTAACCAAGAGCTAGGGTTGCAACATTAAAATCACTTATGCACAATCAGATCCCATAAGCACAATCGGCTTTAAATTGGAAGCATATGAAATGCACAGATTTCAAGGCAGAGCAGTGTATTTCCAATTTTAGCTTGTAGCGCTGGGGCAAGTGTTGTAAATTTTGAAATCTGTATAATCTGTGAAACACATCCTTTTTTTGCTGTGGAGATAACAGTGCAGAGCAGCTCATATGCACCGATCTATAGTAGCGTAAGGTAAACTCATCCTTAACCTACAAGTCTAGGAGTTTCCCCATCTGCTGCCAGCACCAGCCTGTATGAATAGCCTTCTCACCAAAATGCAATTAAAAGTGCCTTTTTTTGAGGTCTGTTTGAAACACAGATATATGTTGCCTCTCAATTTTTTCCAGACTTCAGGGTCAGACATTGACCAGACACGCAAAAAAACAGTCAAATTACACAGGAAGTTGTCAAAAGGGTCCTAGCACAGGCAGAAAGGACTTTTGACCTTCCTGGGTGTCAAAGGTCTGGTTCAAGTTTCTTTATAGTAATCTGTAGCTGTGGCTATGAAAACAGACCCTTTGAGTGAATCAGTTTGTAGATTTTGCTTTGAAAGTTTCTTTGACTTTCATATTTGAATTGAATTTTAATTAAAAAAATTGCTTAAAGCTATAACCCAAGAAAGGCTTTATTTACAATAGAAAAAAAACCTGCATCTGACAGCTGGAGGGTGGAAAAAAAATAAAAAGAACAAAAAAAAAAGCACAATAATGCCTCCCCACACCAGAATAAGACTGTGTTCTTTTTTTCTGTGTCTTTCTCCCTCTGTCCATCTTCCCAACCACTTAAAGAACGGGTTACCTGCTTTACACTTCCATAGACCCTAAAAATATTTTCAGAGATGTAAGTAGCCTGTGAGAAAATCAGTAGGATGTGCTGACAATGTTCAAAGTCAGACAGAAAAAGTGAAGGTTAAAGGCAAATTAAAATGATCTGAAAAGAGCAAGGAAAGGGCTGGCTTTTTCCTTCTCCATGACCACTTGTCATAATCAGAACCATTCTCTTTTTTTTTGCTGTTATTGTAGTAGTAGTTGTTGGCTTGCAGATTCATTAATGCAAGCATAGGAAAAGATTAAAAGAGTTTAGATTATGACACAACTATCGATATTGGTGCTTGACAGCAATATTATCACCTCATTGATATAAATGCTGAGCATAGATGATTTTAAAAGTATGACTGATTAAAGCAACATAAATAGTGGTTCTGAAATTAATGCTGTCAAGCATAAATTTGGGACCTCAACAGTATCCTGTGAACCCAGGTTCTGACTGGCCTGAAACCCTCCATTTATGCCTCACTGAGAATATGCCTGTCATCTCTCTTTTTTCACTGTTTTTAACTGAGGACAGCAAAAATATTTTTTCCCTTTTAAGAGGACAGTATCAGAAGACTGTCCCTTAGAATCTACTGTGTCTTTCCTGGTATTTTTTTTTTTAAGAAAAAAGGAAAAATTGTAGTAAATGTTCTGAGGAGTTGCCAAGACTATGCTGGCGAAAGACTGAGAAAGAATTTGATGCTGCCATGTTTTGTAATCAAGGCAATGCTCATCATTAGGTTACTACATGTCTTTTTTTTTTTTTTTTTTTTGTGAGATGTCTTTCTTTGTCCTCCTTGGAATTTCCCTGCAGATAGCTACCTGAGCATGTACAGATCATCTCAATAGTAGAGATGGCCTGTGTCCAATGCATCATGTCTTTGACCCATTAGATGTATTAGGTGCATGTAAGCCCTCTCTACAGTACATGTAACCGTCTGAGGAATATCAGGGTCACAGTGCATGTTTTCTCGAGAAGAAATTTAGGAATATGCTGTGCTGAAGACACCTAGGTTTCCCTCTGCAGCTTTCACCACCCTCCAGCCACAGGAAGCTCAGGTGCACAGGGAGAACCTCAGTGAGTGCTGGTGGGGACAATAGGGAGCACCCTGTGCTCTCCTTGCTTCATACCTTGGGCTCAGCAGCTGTTTGCCAAGTGCTGGGTGAAATCCATTTTCAAGACCAAGTATATCCAGAAAATATATCACACACTGACATGGAAGGGAAGCATTCAATGGCCAGATGGCAATAACATTTCACCCATTTGGTCCAGGACACTTGGCCAGATCTGAGCTCATCCTCGGTAGGGAAAGGATACTTTGAGCCAGAGGTAGACATGGGCCTCAGACAGCCATGGGGAGAGAAAGAGATAAGTTAGGATTTCTACATCTGCTTTTGTGCTCTTTCTCACCTCTGTAGATACAGAAACAGACCGACAGTGTCACCTGTAACATGCCTAAGATGATAGGGTTGGAGTGGAGATTAGGAGGATAGTTTTCTATGAAATAATCATCCAAAGCTGCTCAAGAATATATTGTAACAAGGCCTGTTCTTTATTTCCCATTGCTTTTAAGATTAAGTTATGATCCTACTGTTTATCACATTCACCCTCCAAAGATAGCCAAACAATTGAATCAGACACCCAGATTACAACAAATGCTGGAAACCGCAATATCCGTGCACCATTTGGCACAGAGGAAATGGTATTGCTGAGATTAGTAGTTCTAATAAGAAGGAAAATGTCATGTTATAGTAACATATACACACAACAGGTTCTTTATAGTGCAAACATGCCACCAGGTATCTAAATACGCTTTGCTCTATTCCATGTAAAGATTTAGTATAATTCCCACTTATATTTTACAATAATTTTTGCTTGAATATCTCCTTATAACATTACAATTGCAAATGAAATTGTGTGCCCATACACCCTGGAATGGTCATTGTTATTCCTTGATTTGCATATAGAAGAAAGGCTTCTGACCTCTGTTATGCCAGAGCACTTGAATTATATCAGTGGAGTAAGAGATCTGGTAGTGATGGAGACTTGGGCTCTGACAAAATGAAAGGCAAACCAATTTTTTTTCTTTTTTCCACATTTCCAGCTGAAATGGAATAATCTGTGTGTGTGCCAAGTACAGTCTTGGAAGACACCATCCCAAAGTACCAAGTTTTCATTGAAAACAAATAACAGAGAAAAATATCTTCATCAGAACTAACCAATATTTCTAGATGGTTTTTATCGAAAAAAAAAAAGGAAGAATAAGAGCACACTAGGACTGCCTTTACATTCTCCCTCCCCGTTCAGAGTATCCTTCCATTACAGAACTCACTTGGGACACTGCAGATTCATGTTCAGATCTCCTTAGTGCCTGATATAGTGCACTGATTTTAATCTAAGTCTGTTCCACTTTGGTGAATAACCACTGAGTTACAGATTTTTGTAGGACAAATCTCTGAAATCTTCTTCCCACAAATTCTACCCAGAGGAGAGAAACCTTTCAGCTAATCAGTATTTTGGGGGGCAGCAGAGGAGGAAATACTCAAAAAATCCTAACCAGCTTCACTTTCAATGTTTGAGAAGATTAAAAAGCCCTCCAAACAAAGCACCACACATATCTAAAAATCAAAGGATATCATTGCAAATCATGGAATACAGAAAAAAAAACAAACCAAAACAAATATTTAGTAGATGAACGCTTAGACCACTGGTTTTAAAACTTAGATCTGTGCTTTTTTAAAACACTGTATTTCATTTTCTATTTTGTAAAGTTACTGAACAGGAAAAAAAGAAAACACATGACTAATGTTATGACTGACTTACTTTTTAATTCAATTAATTAATTTTTGCCTTTATTTAAGCATCATTCCTGATTTTCCTTATTCTAATGCAAACAAGCATGGCTGTTGCTTTTCAGACTCTTTGTGGCCTTTTATTCCAGAACACAGTGAATGAGAGATCAGCAAGAACTATCTTCAGTCAAGGCAGGTGGACTGATAGGATACTCAAGAGCTCTCATGTTTCTCTCCCTTTTATTTTTCTCCAAATTTTAGAACCAAGTTATGTGTTGCAACCTGGGATTTTAATAACTGATAGTGGCAATGTGATTATATATATTTGGTTGGAAATTCATTATAATTCTTCCTGGTTCCTCTCAATCATGCAGTCCCAACATTTTTGCCACTGCGAGAAGTCACCTGTAGTTGATAAATCGTAGATAGTACCTGTTTACATCAGGAAGAAAGTTAGTGAGAGAAAGCAGAAAAAAAAAATGTGTTTTGGTTTGTTTTGGTTTTTGTTTAGGGATTTTTTGGCAGGGAGGGTGTTTGTTTGTTTAGGAGTTTTCTGTTTGTTTTGTTTTTCTTTTTTTTATTGTCCCCCCCCCCCCGCCCTTTTTCCATGTACAGTGGATAATTGCAATTTGGCAGGCAGTATGTGATGGTACAGACCTTATTTATAGTGCCCCAAACATCCTTCCACTGAGCAAACAGTAACTGGGATTAAAGGAAATATTTTGGTCCTTGTGCCAAAATAGAGAACTGATCATATTCAATTTATCTGAGGTACTAAACGGTGCTTGGCCTGGTGGATTTGTCTGCTGCTGTTTTGCAGGAGGAGAGCTGTCAAGTACAACCTGGGCTGCTACATCTGCAAGAATCATCCTTTGAAAGGGTGGTTAAATCCAAACACACACTGATTAATATCAGGCAGACAGCCCAAATCCCTAAAGTACTAATTTTGCAGTTTGAGAAGTAAAAGTGATGCTGTGTGTAGTTCCTGTAAAGTGGAGGAGAGTGCAAAGCCCTTTAATTTCAAACTTAAATAAGAAACTAGAATCTAAAATTCCTGCCCTTCCATTAACCTTTATTATAAGAATGTACAATGTGCATTAAGCAAGAGTGTACATAGCTTACAAGTTCCCAACCACCTAATGTAAGCAAAATAATCAAGTAGGACACTATTTTTAAAAAAATCTCAAGTCAGTGTTTTAATTTGAATCTGAGAAAAATGTGTCAGGCACCTTTCAGTCTTCTTGGTCTGTTAGATATTCTAAGTGTACAGAAGGATTCATTTAAAGAGAGGTGTCATGTGGAAAACAGACCGGTAGACAGACATTGAAACTGAGGGGACTAAGGGGTTTGTGGCAGTGCTGAAATTCTTCCCTCATTTGATTTTACTTTTTCCTCTTTTTTATAAATAACTGTTAATACTAGGGTGAAAACTGATAGCAAAATCTTCAGTGTAGGCCTGATCCTGCACTGCTGCTTTCTATGGGAGCAACCTTTATTGCTTTGGGACAAACCTAAATCCTACTGAAGTCAGCAGAAAATTTTGACTTTGGTGAGTAAAAGGTCACTTAGTTTGATTACGTTTGCTAGTGTAGGGGTTTACCTGTAGAGGTCTCCAAGGTCAGTGTCTTTCTCTTTCTGTGCATCTATCAGTTTACATCATTCTCATTATGTAGTATCTAAGCATATTTTCACTGTCTTCCAACACAGCTCAGACTTCTTTATTTTTCGTTTCTTTCTCCATCTGCATGACTTTTTTTTCTTTTTTTTTTTTTTTTTTCCCAGTTCTTAATAGCTGTGAGATCTGTACTTTCCAAGACTCCTGCAGGAGGCTCTTGGTAATATCTCACTGCAATAACTTAGTAAGAGCACTAATACACCAGCTGAACCATCAGAGAGGTCTGACCTTCTCCTCTTAACAGGAATGTTCTTTTGATCAGTTGTCCTTGTTTCAGTCAGAAATTTAAAACTGTGGAGATGAAAGTACCTTTTCTGAGGAAAGCCAGTAAAGGAGTTATTAAAATGATACCTGCTAGGGAAAGGGAAAGGTTTATATTTAACAATCAACAGATTAAAGTTAATGTTTTCAGTAGCTAGAACTGGAGAAATACTTTTCAGTTCTTCTCCATGCCAGTGTAGATCCTACTCTCTTTATGTTAAGGGCTTGCCAAGAAAGTTAAGGTAAATCACTAAAAGGCTTAAGTAAGTACAGATTATTTTAATGTTTTAGACTTCTGTGCGGACGTTTTTATTCAGAAACAAGCTGTGTTTGCATGAGACTCATACTGAAGCTATGCTACCTTACTCAAAGACCCTTGTACAATGCACAAGCTGTCTAGTTCTTGAAGAAACAGCAAACATCAGAGGGCTAACTATAAGCATTTCAAAGTTCTGTACAGGTTTGGCTAACTAATGTTAAAATAATCTGACATTGTAAAAAATTGAGACCTAGACAGTTACAAAATCACTTTGTTCTCACTAGAAACTGGTTTCTCCCTTGGGCTAAAGGTGATGTAGACTGAACAAATTATATGTTGAAATTTGTGGGGGTTGTACTGAAGAAAACCCTTTTCCTGCAGGACAACCTTTCTAGTTGCTTTAACTTTCTTTTCTGAGAAAGAGATATGCACTACTCAATCTCTTCTGCTGGCTACTTGCCTGTTCTGCCTCTTTCTCTTTCTAGTTCTCCACTTCTGCTCTTCTCCACTGTTTCTTCTGTTTACATTTCCTCTTGGTCAAGGTGCATTTACCTTAAAGGTATAACACACAAATAAGAAGTGGGCACCACATTACCTCCTGCTTCAATCTGAAACTTTTAACACTTCCAGAACACATTACCAAAGCTTCATACTTTCGCTTTCTGAGAGCAATATTTATTCATTCCAGCTACCATACAATGGGATCAATGGGGTTCAGGAACCACACTGAATACAGACAGAGTTTGTGTGTTTGATGTGGACAGAAGCAACATGAAGCAGATGTGAGAGATGTGATTTTAGCAGTGCTTAACAGATGTTCATTTAAATGCCACAGCTACTTTTCACTAGGCCATCAAGTGTCTGCAAGGTGAGAGTCTTTTTCCAGTGTCTGGCCAAATGGGCAGAAACTGATCTTCCACACCATTCTCCTGGAGTCTTTTTGCTCAGACCTTCATGGAAGAAATCTTATCAAATACACAAAGCAGAAAGGTGAGGAGGAACTTCCTAGCCACTTCTCAAACTGCAGTCTCATATGACATCTGTGTGCCTTGCAATCTCTGTTTTGTTGGGTAAGATGCTGTCAATACAATCCCTGCAGAGCTCCCTTTTACTTCAGAATGTTCCATTATTGACATTTCTGTGCTCATTTTCCAGAGCAGTTGCTCTTTCTGCACTCACTCTTCTTGAGAGCTCCCACACCCTTATGCTTACCTGGCTTGTTTTTAAGGGCTGTCAGACTGGCTGAGCACATTGGATCTTGCAGTGTATGACCTGCTGTACACACTGCTCTTCCAGGAGCAGCACAGAGAGGGCAGCAACAGCAGGAAACCTCTGTATCTCCCTCTGACTGCGAGTCATGGTAAATGGACAAGGATGGAACATGAGGGAACCTTTTCATGTCAGACAGAGGACGTGTGTTGCCAGGCATAAGGATGTGTGTCATAATATCTGGAGGACCAGGGAGCCCATTTGTTTCTAGAAATAATTTTCCAGCCTGTCTTCATGACAGCCCAAAGATTTTATATTACTATAGCTGCACAGTTTGTGGCAGAGCACTTACAAGATGTCCCTTGTCCCCCAAGATTTACCCATAGTGGGAAGGAGAGGGAACAACAGCATCTTACTTTGTGCACAGAGAAACAGAGTTTGAGGAGCATCACAGAGCTGGGATTTCTTCCCTGAGCAAGGTGTCAGTAAGAGTACATGATCAGGTTAACCCTTTTACCTTGAACCACCCATGAATAATTCAGGCCCTTCACATTTAATATTCATCCACATAACCTCAGTTGTCACTCACCAAGGGTCATTACTTCCTATCCATGTCCAATTTTATTTGTTCCTGGATCTTTACCTCATATCTTTATTAAGTAAGTGGTCACCATGTTTGGCAGAGATGCACATGGTCTCTTTTGCAAGTTCAGTGGCTGAAGTGGATATTACTGTGTCAGGTCATTGGGAATGTGATTTGTGTGTGCATTCATTCTGCAATGTTAAGATACAAAATCTACAGAAAACGGATCTTAAAATTGGCAGTGAACATATATATATATATATATATATATATATATATACACCTTGTGGCAGCCTTTGTGTTACTCTTCTCGTGTTTCTCTGGAAAGAGACTTCTGGAAAATTAGCTTAACAGAGAGAACTGACTCAGTCTATTGGATTTACAGACTGCTCTTTCTGGTTTAGCAGGAGGCAATTGTTCCCAGAATATCAGGCCAGAATTCCTAATCTTACAATTGAAGATTTTCACAAGTACATTTCATAGACACTAGATTACTTTCATTCAGAAATCAGATAAAGGGAAATTCAAATGGCAAAACACCTGTACTTCCAAACCTGCAAAGTTACCTGACTCTGCTGACTACATAAGTGAGATTACCTCTTATTTAGTTAAAGCATCCTTGGGGACAGAGATAGTGGTGCAAACTAGAGCAGCCACTAGCTTAGTAGTGGAATAAATTAAAGTTGCAAAAGCTTAAGGAAAAGGTCAGCTCAGGGCAAGGCAATATGCTTCTTACAGACCACAAAATGTCTGCTAAACCCAAAGAATTTTAACCAGCTGTTTGCTAAATACTCACAAAAATTATATCCTTCAACATTAACTTAACTCATTAATTTGCCCCCATTCCAGCTGAATATTTTAACTTGCATGAAAGTGATGTGACGATGATGACTATCAGCAGTCATTCCATTTGCCAAAAAACACAGCTAGATCACAAAAACCTCATTCTTTATCTGCCAGTCTTTTCAGACCATAAATTTGCCTAGAACCCCACACAGATTTTCCCATCAGTTTCCTTCAACATCGACAGGTCACTTCACCCCAACAACTGCAGAAGCCATTGATGTTCCCTTAAATGGTCATTTGTTTCATGTGTGAAGCATGATGTGAAATTTCTTACTCAAGAAGAAACTGTCCTGAAAGTTTCCATGGCACACTTGCTGATACAAATATTCCCATATCAGGAGTATGCAATTATGAAAGCAAGGCTGTGAGTCAGATCATTGTCAGACCAGATTGCAGGTATGGTTTTGTCAAAAAATTTATCTCTTTTTCTCCTCCCTGCCCCCTCCTTTCTCCACCCCCATGTTGCTGTCATTGATTCTTTTAGAAACATATGGTTTCCAGGTCTTTTACCTTTTCACACTGTCTGTCTTTATTTTCTTTTTTGTTGTTGTTTTGGTTTGGTTTTTTTTTTTTTTTTTTTTGCTTGTAAAGTATTTCAAGTCTGTTATATCCTTATGCAGAGAAAAACAAAGGAGATATGATATTGAGGTGACCCCAAACTGAAGAGAAATAGCATGTCTAGAGGGATGGCGCTCCGATGTTACACCCTAACTACAACTTTGAGGCAGAGTGACCTTGTGTGATATTCTGGAAAGTTCTTCCTTACTAGTCTTTTTGTCTGTAACAATAAACATGTCTCATTTACTAATAAATACTATGTAATAAATTGGTGAAGTTGATGAAATTGCAGTAATTTAGGTTATTATTTTCAGTGGTGTAAAATGGATTGGTTCAACATAAGCAGTGGAAAACTGCAGGACTCCTAGACGTTGTTTTGAGCCACATGCATGAGCCCACTCTTGCAGGTGTGACAGACCATGAAAAAAAAAAAGATGTATGTTGACGCTTTTATCATTGCATTGATCTAGACACTTAAAACTAAAACAGATATTTTCAGGCATAATGGTCTTTTTACATGTTAAGAAAGTTGCACATCTCAAATACCTCCATAACAGTATCCATGAAAGATCCCAAAGTTTTTCTTCAGTAACCATTTACAATAGAGCCACACAAGTGGCCTCATTGAGTTGCTCATACCAAGATGAATGTGAATGATATATAGTGAAAAGAGAGATACAGTCCTGTTGAACTAGACAATAACATGCTTAAGTGACAAATATAAACCAAGAAAATACAGCTTTAACAGTTACATGATTTTTTATCCCAAACTCTATCCCAGACTGGCTAGGAACACTCATTGACAGTTCATTGTGGCATTTAAAAGAGAGCAGACAAAATTGATGAGCAAGAAATTGCACCTAGAACTAGTTTACGGCTGCAATATATCATAACGATGCAAAGAGTTGAAAGCAGGACAGGACTTGCCTTCCCTGCATCAGAAAGAAATGTCCTCTGAAAATAGCACAAGAACCAGCGAATTTGCAACCTTACAGTTCTCCCACTTCCGCTCCCACTAGCAATAGCAAGGGCAGGAGTTCACAAAAAAAACCCAGTGTTGTCAGACAGAAAATTCTGATCGAACTCCCCCAAAAGTTATTTGATTTGATCTACTTTTAAAATATGAGCAAAGTTTTGTACTGAGTCGGACTTCGCATTTTCTGGACTGCTCTTAATTTAGTTGAGATGTGTGTGAGTGGTATATAGTGAGAAGGAGATCTTACTGCACTGAAGCCTGTTCTCAGAAATAGCTAGCTGTGTAAAGGTATCCTTGTAGTAAAGGTTAAGTATACGCTATATATTGTCTTCTCTTTCCTTTTTTTTCTCTTTTTTTTTTAACTAAAGGGAAAAAAAAAAAGTTCTGAAAGTTTAAAAGTGTGACCTCCAGAACCAGACATGCTGAGACTGGGCAATATTGAAGCCAGAAACAGAAGGGGTTGGATAAAAGGCTTTGTGATACGAATCTCTGTCTCTCCTGCCCTCAGCAGAAAAGCTTAAATATCTCCTTCTTGGACAAACAGATCAATACAAGCTTTTTAATATCTTCAATGAGAGCTCATTAATGCTCTCATGGTGTCCTCTTTTGTGCCCTGATGACCTGGTGGGAGCCAGGGAAGCTTGGTAATTATCACAGGAATAACACTTCATATCACCTCCTAGTGAAATGTGAATTGTTTTCCTAATTATTCAGGACAGCAGCGAGTGAAAGTGCAAACTAATTGAAAAGGCATTATGATTTATTTGAGTATGTGAGATTGTACCTATTAGTTTGGGTTAAATGTTAACCAATGGAATATTTGCTATCTCTTTGAGGAGATGAATGCTAGAAAAGCACAGGAACAGAAATCTCCATTTCCTACAATGAGTTCTTCATATGTAGTTTGTGGGTTTTCTTTTGCCACTAGAAGCATCTAGATGTTTCCCCTTATAATGCTGATATCCAGGCTGTGTTCAGGATCTTGAAATCTTTTGAGGATCTGAGCAATAGGGGTGGGATTTAAGGTGATGACTTTGTTAAGAAAAATCATGAAGGTTGTGGGAGTATTATATGATTGATATACTGAATAATTGAATAAATAACATCTAACATTATTCAGCACCAGGTGGGATTTTATGAGAAAGGTGTCCTGTTTGTTTTATACAGATCCATTATGTTCATATGATTTTACATTAGTTTTAGTCTATGGTGCATTTCAACACCACAGTTTGAGAATAAAGGTCTGCCATAATGAAGGGACACAAAGAAATTTTCAGTTTAGTATCTTTTCCCTTAGACTAAAGAAAGTACAACTCACACACAAAAATAACAGATTACAAAGTAAAAAATGTTTAATGTAAAAGAGTCTGTGAGGTTACTGAGTGCATAGGTATGACCTAATGTTCAGTGACCCGTTTGAATTCCTGAGTGACAGGGGATGAAAAGAGGTGCTCAGACACTTTGATGAACTTGGGTCTTCCATAAACACTGAAAATTAGAAAATCAGGCCCCCTGCATATATCTAATTTTGAGCCCTGGAAAACTAGAATACTTAGAATCACTCACTGCTTTTGAAAATCAAAACCATGTAGTTGAAAATAGGTATTTATCTTATGCAAGATGTTTGCTCTTTCAAGCACCTGTCTCGAGCAGTTTATTATTGATGATGAAGGTTGCTATAGTGTCAAGCTATTACTACTGAATATTAGCCTGAAAATAGCACTGTACTCATTTTATCTTCACAAACTGTGTAGTTTTTGGGGTGACCCATCTGTTAGCCCAGACATGTAACAACTAATCCAGATACAGTGCAAAGATACCAGAACCCACAATTTTTAATTAAAATAAAAATATAGGGGGAAAAAAATAAAAAGGAACAACAACAAAAAAGCTACCCTGATCTATTTTAGTCACACTCCATGATCCTGTTTTTAGTGCAAGAGTTTAATTATACATATTTTCATCATTTCTTATATTCTGACATATTAATTAAGGATGCTCTAATTCAATTCCTATGGCACTATTGGCCTATCCTGTAAAAACATTTTCTTGTTTTTCTACAAATATAAAAATGAAGAGGATGATAACTGCAGCACCTCAGTTTGCTGCCTACATGCTGCCATTCCTTCTTGTAATTGAAATAGCGAGCTAATTATTTTATAAAGTGATAGATTCCCCCATCTGTACAGTGCTCAATGGCACTAATATTTAATAAAATATACGTGGGAAAACAGCAGTCTCCTGAAGATTCCTCAGCTGAAATGTGTGTCTGTCTCTGATGGCAGAGCCAAGAAAACAAGGTGAAGTGCCTCACACTTTCATTATGACTCCACGTGGCCTCTGTCTCTATGATACATTCTTTATACCCTTCGTAAGAAGTAGGCAAGATTTATGAACTCATTTGCCCTCTCAGGCCCTCCTGAACACTCTTAGCAAATAGAAGGCATCACCTTGGGGATAAAGTAAATGGCTAAACTTGGTTTCTATTGGTTTTGTTCTAATGGATTTAGTCTTTCAGCTCTATGAGTCCAAAGTATTGCAGATTTGGTATGTACAGGTGAATGTCAGCAGTGTCTAATGAAAAGATATAATAGTAAACAGCACACAAGCTGCAGTCAAATAAATACAAAAATCAAAGTTGCCATTCATAATTCACACATGCCAATAGTTATTGGGCCTTAAGAAGGAAAGTGCCTAGTATAAGCTCCAGACACTTGAGACTGAAGCTGAAGTGATGAGGTTCCCATAGAAAGTGTGATAAGTAGACTTGCCTCATATTACAAGCCAAGAGCAGAGCCCCTGTTGCTGTTGTGGTATGTGTCAAGTTAAATGCATGCTGGGTCCAAGTCCAGCCACCTCAAAATGTACAAAAGGATTATGGGAGCATCAGTGACTAATGAGGGCTGTAGAACAGTCTGGAAATTAAAATCAAAAATTACTCTGACAAGCACCAAAGGGGACAACAAGTCTCATATAAACGCTGACACAGACACACAAGACAGAGAACAGAATAGCCTTGGACTCTTCAGTACTGGCAGGTGAATTCACGTCTGTAAAAGTTGCTTAGGCTATCATTAACATATACCTGGTAACTATGGCAGTGGGATCTCAAGGTCTGCACTGTAATCCTGCCTTCTTTTAATTCAAAGGAAAATGTTGTACCTTAAAGCAATGCAGACATGCAACAATCATTTAGCTGTCCCCTGTTCCTGTCAGAGGGACATGAGCTGGTTGTGAATCATTCCCCCAAGAAATCTTGGTAATCTTGACTATTTTTGAACTTCTTAATATATTTTGATTTAAAGCCTAAATTAGACTTAAGCCAGTGATAGTGTGCCTCGAACCACTTTTGAAAATAAATGAGATATGCTGATGCCGAAATGTTGGTAAAAGGGGATTAAGAAGACTAGGCTGCTTTCCACCCCAGTGGCTTTGCGTTACTATTAAGAGGGATGGATTAATATCAGATTTCTGGTATCTGGTTCCTCGGTGATACTGCTTAATTATCCAGATAAGTGATCACAGTCAAAGCATGAGTGACAGCATTAATATAAAAAACATCATCTTATATTTTTTTCCCTTAAAAAACATGTATATTAGTTTTAGTATCATAAAGATACATTTTTAAAATGCTCATTAAATTTTAATTTTAAGTAGTTTTTAGATACTCAGTTTTGGTTAGTCACCCTTTAAAAAGAAAAGTTGCAGCATATTTATTCATTAACAAGCACAGACAAGTGGCTCACACTGAAAGACTGCCAAAACCACTGGCCTCCTTGTCCCTGCATTAAACAGCTTCCCTCACCCATTCTGCCCCAGCTGATTATTCCATTTTCTTCCTTTTCACTCACAAAACCCTGTCGCAGAGACCTCACCCTTGCTGAAGAGAGTGGGCCAACAGGCTTCTCCTGCCTCACATCAGAGGCTGAAAACATCTGGTCTCTCTGCTTAAACTGTGAAAGGGAGGACCACGAATTCCCATGTTGTTTCTGAGCCCAGACCTTCTTTATAGTTCTAGTCTCCGTTGGCTGGTAATTTTATCCAGTAACACATTTGATATGTGCAAGTGTGTGAATGTGGCTTGTGTAGCAACCTCTAGACTTTTAATGTAGACAAGAAGTTAGACTGATCATGATATTAGGATGGGAAAAAAGATTTGACACCTAGAATTGGTTCAAATGGAGTCACTTTGGCTGTGTTTTTTTGTCCTACTTTGTTCAAGAATCTGAGATTGGTGTCAGACATGAGGCAATGAGTTAAGATGATTTTAACAAAACCTCCTACTGGAAATCTACTGTGACCTATTCTTGCCCTTCCCAACTTGCCAGCAGGGCAGGATTTCCATATATCTTGAAACTGAAAGGTGGAGTGGAAATTTCTGTGTTGGGAGAGAATTATTTCCTCATAACTTAAAAGGCCATGAAAAAAAAAAAAAAAAGATTCTTGCTGGGACAGTTCCTCTCTTCTGTAAGTAAGAAAGAAAGAGAACAAACTATCAGTACTCACCAGGCTTAAAAAGAAACAACAAACCAAACAGAAGAACATTTGGCCAAAAACAAAAAAGAAAAAAAGGAATAATCAAGACTTGTGCACCTAGTAGACAGCCAAAACTGAATAAACCTGAATCAAGAACTAGAGCTCCATTTGCGTTCCTGAATGCCTAAACTTCTTCAGCCATATAAATTTTAGATTTCATTTGTTCCTAATAAAATTTGCATACCTGTACTACATATTTTAGCACACACCCAGAACAGAGATAGATTTCATTGTACAGAGCAAATGTTTTCATTTTCTTTTCTAGTGTTCCGCATTTAAGTCACTGCAACTACTGTAACTTATTCATAGCTGTTTCCTCCAGTTTACCAAGAAGCTGGAGAAGCTGAAAGTAAATCCCCAATTCTCATTTGTACTCAACCATTGCAAGTGAAGTGAATAGCAATGCAAATGGTGCAAAAAGAAACCACTGATTCAGAAAACTACCTCCCTCTTTTTCCTTCCTCTGCCCCTCCAGGAAGGGTGTAAAACCTGAGGTGAGTTGCAGATGCAAAAGAGAATTGAAAATTGTGGACTTGAAAACTCCATACATTTTGATAACAGTCTAGACCTCCCTCATGCAGTTCATTCTCATACCTCATTCTGTAGGTGGAGAGACTATTTAACAATGACTCAGAAACAGGAAAGACTCATTATGATACTGGTTCAAACCTGAGCCTGCAGTGGGAGGATTATTGTTGTGGGTCTAGCACCTTCATTTTTGAGGTAAACTAGAGGATCAAGAAAACATCTTTTAATATACTCAGTGCTTTGTGTGGTTTTGATGCAAACAGGTGAAAGCAGTGTTTACACACTACAGAAAATGATCCCTGTGTGCTGGACAGGCCAGCATGTGAACCTAACAAAATACGAAAATAGAAAGAGAATCATAGAATCATAAAATGTGTGTGTTAACTATTTCTGATAATGGTCTGCAATGGATATTTTAGTGAAGAGGAATTGTTTAGGATTTCTTCTTTGTGACATATTTTTCTCCATTATTCATCTTACCAAGGATGGATAATCTTGTCAGAACACAGATTCCTCATCAGACACATCTGGTCATCCAGAGCATTAGACAAAGCTGAAGAAAAGCCCTTTAAACTGTTGTTATTCACTGACACTCACCTGAGGTAATAATATCCTAGCATTGTGTTGCAGACTTTTCTAGTGTGGGAGGTGACATCTTTTAAAGAGGATGTGATTAGTCCTTGGACATCCTCTGCCATTCATCCCACTGTGTTCTCTAGAGTGACTGTTCATATGTCATAACTTAATTGCAGCTAACTATTACTCTCAATGCCTACCTACACATTCTTTTCTGTTCCAATTCAACCTACAGTAATTTTTTCTTTTTTCCATGTGGATAAAGCAGCATTACTTCATACCAAAATATGTGAAATTCAGTGTTAGGAAAATTATTTGGAAAACGAAAATTTTTCCTATGGGTCAGCTATTATCTCTTCCTGGATCTTGTACGATTTAAGCTTGTGAGGGAAGTATTGAAAATTTCTTAGATTTTCACAGGTGCTGCAAGGGCTGGTGTAGCTGACCAGGATACCTAAGTGCTCACAGTGCATATTCTTCGTTCTCAGCAGCAGAAGAGCATGTGATCCACTGAGTACCTGTCCTCAGTTTCAACACAAGGACAAAACCATATGACTTTACGACACTCCTGAGTCACACGCTAATGCCACCCCTTAACAAAATACAATAATAAAAAATCAGATAATGAAAGCAGCAAGGCATAGTCTATAGCAGGATTTCATCTACAAGCATAGGAAGGAGTCAATAGTGAAAAGAGAGCTGTAAGTGTCCTTACTCACTTTGGAAAGTTTTCCACAAAGCTAAATAGGACGTTCCCTTTGCAGTTACCCATAAGAAAGTCCAGACTTCCTAGTCTTTCTTAAACTACGCCACTCCGCAAAAGGAAAACTGGCACAGCTTGCAATGTTTTCATCTCTTTCCTTAAACTAAATAGTGCCAGAACACAGGTTTGAGAATTGCCTTGCTAATCCAAAGTGCTTAATTGTTAACATCGTCCTTGGTAAAGTTTTGAACTGCACCAATTAACACTCACTAAACAATGTCTAGGTATGGAAATATTACACATTACAGGATACAGGAGTGGTATCAAGGTAGCTTGTTCTCTAGAAACTGTTTAACAGGGGTAGTGTGTAATTCTGTATCACCCAGTTATCCTGCTTTTCATCAAGTTTACTACACTCCATTGTCAAGACATTTTCTGGACCTGAGCAAGTTTATCTCAATTATCCCCAGAGACAGAAAAGAACATTTCATGTCTGAAGGGTAAGTTAAGTAATGGTTAGACCTTACTTCACATAAATAAGAACAGTAGAAAATGAATAAAATTAACGGCACTGTTTTTAATTCTTTGTGTGCATAGATACAAAGAATAAAAACAAATTGTGTCAAGTATATTGCCTTGGCCACTAATATGAAACATGAGTGTTGAAACATTACCCACTAAGCATATCATGTATCTGTAAGCACCTTGTTCCTGACTTTACTAACACAATGTATGTTGACACTGCTGTACATGTACACTGATATATTCAATACACAGACATAAAAACTGCACTAACAATATAAAAAATATCAAAGAAAAGCTGGGGACATACTATTAAATGCAATCTCATCGATGAAATACTCTTCTAGTATTAACCACCTGTGAAGCAAAAGATTAAATACATTATTTCTTCCTGAGCAGACTAGTTACAAAAGGAGACAATTTCCCTCATTATTTATACAGTTGTTTGTGTCACTGATAATTTTACCAAGGCCAGGAAATAGAAGGAACATTTTCAAGTAGTATGACACAACATTTTTGCACTTTATTTTAAGTTATGTCCAACTCATCACAATGTTGTTTTTTGAGCATTTTTAAGGATTGTTAGTTTCAGCTAAGTAGCAAGATTTATATCTTCAGTCTAAAGCCTGTCTGTATGTTGTTTTCATTGGCTTTGTTGTAATATTTATTTATTCTTTTATTTTGCATTCAATACCAAAGCACCATGGCATAAATTTTAAGCAGTCAGAGTTTCTGTAGAGAAGATGTAAAAGGAGCAACCTTTTGCAATTCCTACCTCTATGGTGTATCTGTATAGAGAAAGAATACAAGGGCAGCTGCTCAGTGTGGGAGACAACCTGATTTTAGTGGAGATGTGCCCCATTATACCATCTCAAAGCCTAGAGTATCCAGGATGCTTTTGTCATCAGAAATAGCAATGAGATTTCAGATAGAGTCTATGCTTCTACAATAACCCTAAGATTTGACCAGGGCTCAGTGCTGAAGTACTGAGGTGTCTAACAGAAAAGCTGAAGCATTAAGCTCTTTTCCCTTTATGCTAATTTACAGCCCAAATTTTATGCTGTGTTCTCCCATTAATCTTGGGCTGTTGACTTCAGAAATGGCAATGTAGAAGAGGAAGCTCACATCGTGGGTACTTGCTATGCTCTGATACATCAAACAACATTTTGATCTCCAGGACTATTTGCCTACTAACTTTCACAAGCCCTAAAAGGAAATGAAACAAAAATAAAGACAGATCCAGGGAAGTCTGATAAAAAAAGTGAAGAGCAATCTTTTTTTTTTTCTCCTGAAGAATTTAGGGTGTCAAGAAGTGTCAGAAATATTTTAGAAAAGGCAGAATTGCTTCATACAGAAGTAATGAGCCTATGCCAAATAGGCATAAAAAATTCTTATAAATTCCAGTCTCTCAATAAATTTGTTTCCTTTTGTTTTCATTTGGGTTTTTTTGTTTTGTTGTTTTGTTTTTTTTTAACAGATTCACACATTAAACTTAGATCTAGGATTGATGTAAAATCCATTTAACTGCATTGAGGTTAATGAACTGAAGATGATATACACCCATTGAGAATAAGCCTTTGTGTGTGATCAGTTAGATGCTATTTGTTTTTATTGGTTTAGCCATTGACATGACACTATGTGTCATTGCAAGGTTTTTTTTAATCAATAAGAGTTAACATACTTGAAAACTATGCTTCTATGGAACTAATGCCTGAAAAAGTTTCTCTTAAAAACAGGTTTCCTTCAAGATGGAGGTATAATTATATACTGAAGAAATTGGAACATTTTTAACTAAATTTTCTGCTAAATGAGTGAGTCAGCACACATTTATCCTTCATGAGAAACATGAGAAAATCTGCAAAATTAATGCATCTCTCTCCCCTCAGAAGAGGTTATCTCAGAGTAGGGGAATATTAGGGGGAAAGAAATATCTCATGCCTGCAAGATTAAAAAAAATAAAATTAATTCTACTTTATAAATAAATGCAAAATAGTATATATGAAGCAACATATTATGAATAGACACCTTTGGAAATGAATTTCAGAAGCATCCAGAGAGCTTGAGAAAATAACTATCTTGCACAGCATTAAGTAGAAGGAGTTCCCCTAAGGGAATCAAGGGATCAGAGATATCCTGTCTTGGTTAGTCTTTGATAAGTTTGCATCTGTGTCTTTTTCACACTGCTGTTAATAAGCTGAAAGATGCAGTGTTATGTGGTGGCAAATGGCAAAATTGTTTCTTAGGTTGAGAATACTAAAAATGATTGATTTTAATGGAATTACATTAGCACAATTTCACACCCTATTCAAGAAGCACAAGGGGAAATAGATTCATGTTTTGCTTTCTCCTGTTATCATGACCTCATTGTGTAGCCCTGAACAGAAATGTTCAGAGCTACTTCAAGCACAATATGAGTGTGTGCTGATGAAACTAAACATAAATCATCCCTCTTTGCTGGAGTCTATTAATACTTTTGACAGAACTAGAGAAACATCACTCAGTTTCTTGAAGTATACTTAAAATAGAGCAGGATATGTCAGCACATTTTTGTAAGCCAAAAAATCTCAAAATTCTTGTGGGTAGATGAAGAGTACAGGATTCATCTCACCCAACTTCAGGAATGAACTGAGTAGATCTTTATCTCTGAACTAGTCAGTCTAGGGTCCGTTTAGAGTCAAAAGAGATATAACTTCTAAAAACTTCTAAAACATGAGTCATTGGAACTATTTGAGGCATCTACTTTTTAATGAGATATACAGCTCAGAAAAATAGCTGTTTCTTTCTGCTGACGATAAAGGAAGCTTAAATTGATTAACTCAGAAATATATTTTCAACATTCACATTGTATTAGATGAATGTCACTTGAAAAGACTGGAAAAATAAAGCTCTCCTCTGCAAGTGACAAAAAAATCCCTACTAAATGATTTACTATAAATAAGTACAATCACCTGTTTAAAGGCAGTACAGAATCAAATTAATCCTGTTATAAGGTCTAAAAGCCATCTGGAAGTCATATTTCTTTTCTGAGAGATTTAAAAGTGTCTAATTGTTAATACTTTCCCCTGAAGTCTGAGATGTTGTTTTTTTCTATTTTATTTTTAAGAATAGAAATGTAGCCACATGATCAAGTTTCCTTCTGGCTTCCTTTAGTACCAGAAATTAGTGACAGAGGTCCTTGTTAACGGGCAAACCAGACCCAATACCCTGCCGTAGCTGCATAAGATTTAAATCCAGCCGTTCAAATCTGTAGATCTGCAACCTCTTATTCTAAGGAGCTGGAATACATGAAGTCAGAGATTTAAGTCACTTCGTATGCTAATAAATACATAAACTATAAAATTTATATAATCCAACTTAACATTTAAAATTTGTCCTGCTAAAAATTGAGCTGCAAAACTAAAATGGAGGAAAATCTACAAAAACACAAAAAGAGACAAAAAAACCATAAAAATTATTGTCACACTGCTGGCTACTCTCAAGTATTTGTGCACTCTGCTTCATATAAGCAATTAGTATTACTTGCTTTAAACGTTTTCATTGGTGTAAATTGGTAGTAACACAGTACACTGTCGTGGTTTAAGCCCAGCTACAGCTGAACCCAGGACATACACTGAGGAAAGATAAGCACTAGAACTATTTTCACTTACTTGGTATTACACATTTATTCTAGGAAATGAGACTTTGTAGGAAACAAATTCTTGGAAAAATGTCTAAAGTGAGGATGGGTCCCTTGAAAGAAATTAGTGATACATCACACTAATGATTAACAATTACTGAAATTCTGGTTATCATCTAGAAGTGCTATTGTGTTGTGATTAAAAATAAGTTAAAACAGGAAAAAGGGCATTTTGAGATAATAAAGACTTTAAAGACATTAACATTTCATGAGCTTTATATTGCATAAAATTTGAAAATATTATTTTTGTTTGTTTCTGTATAACAGCAGAAATCACAATTCTTAATCTTTCAACAACATCAACAAAAACTCAGTTTCCTTTCTACCTTGTTAAGAACACAAACCTATAATGAATGAGAGAAAAATAACACACCTAGGAAGCAAGGAAGTCATTTAAACCCATTCCCCCAAAGACCTAATTTTTATGGCTCTAATTCACACAAAAAAATTCAAAGTGACATAATTTATTTAGATGCTAGAAACTTCATAAGGACAGGGAAAAAAAAAGAAGTGTGTAGAAAAGACATGAAAAATGAATCCTCTACAGAAGCCTAAGCATGTTAATAACATATTCATGTAATAACTGGAGAAAACATAATATGCACAGTATGTTCGGTATGAATTATTTATTTTACCTTCGTATATATACTAATACACAAAAAAATTATTCCCAAATAATTGCATGTTGTTAATAGGGAAATAACACAGCATATATTTTGGCAATCACTTTCAAAGTAATAGAGACATCTTTATTCACCTGAAGAATTCAAAATAACCAAAATGAGAGTAAACTTAAGAATGGAAATATTTACATGTGGCAAGCTTTGTATCTGACCCAGCCATACATAAATGAAGTTAAGAGTTTCCAGGCACACAGTGAACAGAAAGCACAGGAATCTGTCTCACATTCCTATTCCTTTCTGCTTTCCATTAAGTATCACCATATTTTGTCTTAATTCAGATATTTGACTTATGCAAAGCAGTAGCTTCCAGTGAAACATAGCAAAGCCATCACAACAGTATCAGCACATATTTTAATGAGACCAGATGGGAAAAAAAAAATTTGAGGTGGATGAGTTGGGGTACCACTCTCCTGGTCTTGTGGCAGGAGCTGGAGGGGCAGTGACAAGAGACTTTTTATCTTCAACAGCAGATCGACAAAGCTTAATCAGACTTGGATGCATTCCCCTCTGATTTGGCCTTTATTATCATCCTTAAAACTCATCAGTAATGTCAAACTTACAGAAGATGTTCATCTGCTGGAGCTGCAATTGCTGCACACATATCTTTTATTCTGCTTGTGTTTCTCTATACTATAACGCTATTATAATGATAAAGAAGGGAAGTAAACTCTTTTATAAACTGACTGCACACACACTTATTTCATATTTCAAATGTGAATAGTAAATAACAAGTCTAAGTTGCATTGTCCAGCATGGGCTACTTTGTGTTACTGCAACATAGTAAACAGCTTAAAAGTGACATGTACTTATACGAAGAGAAATGCAGTAATACCTGTGCAATATATGCACTGTCTATAATTATTATTCCATTGTACAATAATAATAATAATAAATGGATTTTTGGAGTCTTGAACCAATACTGAAGAATGGTTTTGTGTTTTTATGAGAGTTTTTAAAGGTTTAAGAAATTCCTATTTATGAATATATTTATATGACCCTAATAAAGGTACTCAATGATAATAAAATTACAATTTCTTAGGAAAGCATCTCCAAATGTTTTGTCTCACAAGCCATTCTTGCCAAACAAAAGACACTGAAATGACCTCATTACACAAGTCCTTTCCTTCTTGCATCTTGACAAGAATCTACAGGCCCTAAAGGAACCAGTACTGAGCATTTTCTTTCCTAGAGAAAAATTATTAACACTAATCCTTGTCTTTGAACACAGCAACCTTTTTATTGGTGTAATTGAGCGACATTGCCTCACTTTCTTACCTCTGTCACAGCATCCTATAGATTTAGCACAACTGAATTCATGACCCTCATAAAGAAAGGGTCAGAGTATTAATATGTTAATAGCATGCTCTCTTGCATATTATGGTTTTTTTAGAAAGTCTCAGTTAATTACATTGCAAGGTTTTCAAGCCAGACTGAATTTTATTCCTTCAAATTTGCAATGCTAAATGTTCTTAGCTAGACAAAATGAGAGAACTCTAAGAATTTGGTTAAAATACTAGAACCTGATTTTTACAAATGACATCTGGTTTTATAGTTGCCAAATTTCATGTGTATAACTAGCTGTTATGTGCCTGAACAAGCAAAAATGAAACATGCTTGCTCCTGGGCCATGTCACATGTTGAAAAGAACAACCAAAAAGAGTGAACATAGGAAGAAATTTCCAGTGTGTATTAGTGTTATAAATCAGTCTGCTTGAAACTACTCATCAGTTCTTTTAAGATATTTTAGAGAGTGATAGAAAAGAGAAAATAATACTGTGTTGCATGTCCACTGCACTGATAAGAAAAGTTGTTATGGCAGTTTCTAGATATCTCTTTAAAACTGAAAAAGAAAAAAATATGCAATTCGAACTCTTAATCTGACAACGTGCCACAGAGAATTGAGGGCTATGAGTCGAAATAAATTATGAAGTTGGATGTGATCAATCCCCGTTTATCTGGAGACCCTCTGTTGCCATGTTAGCCAACTTTGGGGAGAATTTGGTGCCATGGAAATTGTAAGTTCACCTCAGTGGAAGATAAGCACTAAAGTCAGGCTAAATAGGGTTTGGAGCAACCTGATCTAGTACAAGATCTCCCTGCCACAGCAGGAGAATTGGAACTGGATGACTTCTAAAGGTCTTTTCCAAGCCAAAACATTCTGTGATTCTATGAAGCAAAAGTGCTTGGAGGAAATGACCTATGCTGAGAATTAAGGAAAAAAAAGTAGGAAATTTGGAGCAGGGGGGTTTACCCAGTGATTTATTCTGAAAGTGACAAAAAAACACTTCTGAGTCATACGCTTAAGGGATGTGAAACATCTCTGCTTAGAATCTATCCCCACACATTCTTGATATAGATAATCTCTTTGTGATTGTGGTGTCAAAGGCACTTTTAAAAGCATCTACCTTTATCCAAGTCATTCTCTTTCCATCACTGTTTTTCAAATTATCACCGAAGACAATATTCAGGAAAGGGGAAATGGAAAATCTGGAGTTCTTTCTGGTCTTGTTTCTCATGAAAGGAACAAGTCAGGATCACTATGCTTAACTAAAGCAACTCTGAGCTCAGTTTACCCTTTTCTTCAAGTGATGCAGATAATACAAAATTAATAAAAAATCCTTGATGGAGAGTCTCATGCTTCCTGGCAAGAAACTGAGTTACAGTTCTTAAACCCACCAGAGAACTCTGCTGTGACCTGAGACAGGTCATGTCAAATGGGACTGATCATATTTAACTTTAAAGATCTACAGTGTAGGCACATAAGCCACTTACTCCTGTCCTTTCAGTGTCAATTGAGAGAAACAGGCATCATTAGGGAACAATTTGTCTCGTCTAGCTGAGTTTCTGTTTTAGGAGGAACTGTGTTGTGTAAGTTACAGAAGTCTGCACTTTATCAGATTTCTTTCACCCTTGATTTTTCCTTGTATTTGGATTTTTTCCCATGCTTTACCTGACTTTGCTATTTAAATTCTTTTTATAACAGACATAAAAACGCTGTGTGTTTCTGAGTGTTACATAGATACAGCTGTTTTTCACAAGGCTGGGTCAGCTGTTATATTCTAACTGGAGAGGAAGTAACAAATAAACTACCTGAAACTCGACAAAGATTTTAATTTGCATTCACATAGATTGGAACACTGGAAAAGAAATATTTTCTGCTTTTGGCTTGTGTGGGAACAAGAATACATTTGTGTCCAACATATAGCACTACAGGGACTCAATTGTAGTTCAGTTCTTAGGTCATGGAATATAAATATCGTTACTGAAAGACATGTAGGTCTGCTGTTACTGCTATATATTTCTGTATCAATGGAATCAGAAATATTAACTAGATCATTCAATTCAATCTTTAAAATAGTGAAAACCTTACTTTTACTATATCTTACTAGTTTTGCTGTTTCTTTACAATGAGAGTGTTCCTACTCTTCTAAAGAATTTAGAAAACACTATTGTAATCTACAGGGTTGTATCCTGGGGTTAGCAGTAAGGCAACAACTGGGTATAAAATGATGCATATAATTTATAGCTGATCCTCACACATGCCATTGAGCTACTACTCTGAGGCTCAGAAGAATTTGCATCTCCTCAGTGCATGGGTCTGAAGAAAAATTTAGTCTTTTGCCTTTGATTCCCTCCCCAGCTTTCATCTAGCTAATGTGTAAAAACTCAAGGAATGTCTATGACTAAGTGTTTACACAGTGCCTGGCACAAGGAGGCCTGAATCCTCATTTGTGGCCGCCACTGTAGTAGTGACAGTGTTTCTGAAGTTCTGCCAGTGTACGGAGATAAAGTATCAGTGAATGTTAAACCATGATGTAGTGTATATTCTTACAAATCTTGCAATAAATGGAATTAAATTGTTGGAATATATATAACGCAGTTCTACCAAGCATTTACTGCAAAGGTCTCCTCTTTCTGCTATGATATTTGAGCAATAATGGGAGATGATCAAGATGGTTTTAACCCCATCTGATCACCCTAGCCATCTTGGAGGATCCTGCAACCACTGCAGTGATGTGCCAGCTACTCTCACAACTGCTACCCCCAGGTAGTGGAGCCCAGGATAAGGATTCATCTTTCAAAGAACCCTCATCTGTGAGACCTCCTTCAGGAGCAACGAACTGAAACAAAGAGGAGACACAGACAAACGTGGGAACCTCTGCAGCTGCACCAGGGACAGTTATTCCTCCTTGTGAATATGAGCTCACAGTGTCAAAAAAGACCTTCCTCCCTGGCAGCGTATATTTTAATAGATTGTTTTCTGCTCTGCATAGCATTTAAAAATTGTATCAAAGCCAACAGCCAATGAGTTTTTATCAGATGCTGACCTAAGCTGGTGGTTTTAGTAATCTTACTGATTTTCATTGTCAGCTAACTGCTAAAAGCCATACCTTGTGCTGTTTTCATACCACAGGTAATCTGCTGGAAGACATGCTGAAACTTTTTTTTAAGCAATAGGCAGAGAAATATCAGGGTACTCCACTCTCTTAACCTCACTGTAGTAGTGACGGATTTGGGTTTAAGGTGTTGTACAACTGGAAGTGTACCCTACTTGTCCATATAATGAACACACCCTACCACTACAGCCACCTGAGTAGTAATGCACCAGTGAACAAGAGATTACCACTCATTTTAGAACAGACACAAAAACCTGAAATATGCTATCTGATAGGATAAAATGCCTAGAGGAAAACATATTCTAGATTTGATTATACAGGCAGATTGAGACATGAGTCTACAGTGGTGAGTTAAAATTTGGAGCTGAATATAAAGATACTACAAGTTTTTCAGGTTATGCAGTAGGTCAGGGTCCTCTATGGTATACAGTGTGTGCTGCTGCCATACGCATATACGGATCAAAATGTCTAACGTAATATAAAGATACAGAACTAAGCACAATACACTTGAAAAGGATTGCAAGTCTCAGATAAACTAGTATGTTTCATGTGAACCATTTGGTTTGAAAATATATACAAGTCTCATTCGGCACACTTAGTGTCAGCAGTGCTTATGCACTTGAATAACCATAATGGCTACAGGTCTGCTTCTGTGGGTAGCTGTTATATGAGCAAAGGCTTAACAAAACCATTTATCTGTGAACATTTTGATAGCATTACCCCACAGTGTGGGGTCCAAGCATCTACAGCTTCAAACTACCATTTATTTTCAATATATCATACGCCAGCACTGTTTGTCTAAACACATCATTCAAGAAAACACATTAGTGTTTTTAGTCAATTATCTATTCCATTTGTTTTCTTAGCTGTATGTGCTTTTGAATGGTTATCTCAGCTTGGTACTGTGGTTCTGTGAGGTGTGTCCAATACTTAGAATACAATATTTCTCATGCTCACTGAAGCAGAGAAAAAATAGTTGAAATCAGCAGCAATGAACTTCACATAGTTCTGCTGCATACAGCATGCATGTTTAGGCCTGAGCTTTCAATCCTTTCATATAAATATACCCAGGAAATCAGAGACAGCTTTTTCTGAATCTAAAAGCCCTGTAGGATCAGCCTCTTAGTGAAGATTTTAATGGCTGTGCAGGTACACTGAAAATAGCTAGGTGCTTAGGTTAGGGATTTCTGACTAGTACTGAGATAACTGGTATGCAATTGTGTGAAAACCCACAGCTTTGTCTGGGAATAGAACTTGTTCAATCTTGAAGCCAACAGCAGATTTTCCTAAATTCATAGAAAACAGGGCTGAAATGACTTCTTGTGCCATCTAGTCCACCAGCTTGCAATAGTGCTGATTTGTTTCCCCTCAATGTTAGCAAGAGTAGAACTACAGATGGTTTAGTGTGAGGTATCCCTGCCCATGGCAGAGGGGTTGGAACTAGATGATCTTGAGGTCCTTTCCAATCCTAACTATTCTATGATTCTATGATTCTATGATATAAGTTTCCACAGAACTCTCTTATCCTTCTTGCAGAAATTGGCTCTGAAGTGCCACAAAAACACAAGGGTCCTTGTTTTTTCCACTGTTCAACAGGCTCCAAGGAGAGAACATTGCATTCTCCTCATTCAAGATTTCGGGATAGATTTGAACTGCAGTTGCTGAGGTGAAAGGACTTGACAAGGCACACTGCTGCCTTCCCCTAAACAGCTGGAATAGCATCAGAATCTTTTATTCTATGTATCTCTCCCACACTTTACTCTGGAGGAAAGTAATATACTGTCTAGTGAGCTGCATTTTTTTTTAAGATAATAGCAAAGTATCTCTAATTCAAACCAACTGAACTAATTGGACAAAAAAAGATGCAAACAACCCAGCCTACCAAACTGTATTTAAAACAATTGTTAGCAATCAATAAATCCTGCTGGATTGTTTGATTTCATTAAAGATGTATTTGTTACTAAGCAGCTGGCACCCAAACAGCTGCTTTAAATAGTGAGAGATTTTTCCTGCTCTGTTTTATCATGGCCTTCATTATTTTATTTGCACATTTTCAGAGACAATGGCTACTGAATAGAATCAAAATGCAGATAAGCCTATCACATCCTCGTCTGAGCATGTGGTGGGTCAGGGGAATGCATAAGAGAAATGACAGCCTGCTTCCCTTTCTACTGTCACAGAACATTGTCTTTCAGGCTTTCAACAGTCAGTCATGAGTATAAAACCAAGGCTGAGACTGGCCCACTGATTAAATAATAAACTAAAGATATCACAGCTTCTATTCAAACCCCTGAATTCAGCTTTCTGTGAATACTGACCTGAGCATTCACATCCATCGAACAGAGCGATCGCAAAATGAGGATTCCCTAGTGTCATAAAAGTGTTGCATGGTGCAGTTAGTTCCTTTTAAAGACTGCTTTAAAGTATATTTAAACTGGACCCTATCCAGATGATACCTTTACCCCATTATGTAACACATATAATGAAAGTAATAGTTTATGTGTTACATTTTGGTAGCAAAACAAGTAGCCTCCCTTTGTGTCTCTGTTGTCACCAAGTAGGAATATTAGCAGCTCAAGCATAGACAGCTTTTAGAAAGGAAACCAAAATCAGATAATAAAACAGCTGCAAATTTGAAACCAGTCTGAGGATTACTTAGGTGCATGCAGCTGAGCCCATTTCCCAGAGAGCAATGTGGAAACAAGATAAACTTAGATTTGCTTCATTTCCAGCCAGATTTAGTCACACTGTGGTCATTGTGATGCTCTCAGTTCTGCACTCACATCCTCAAGTCAGAGAGTCAACAGAAAGACTAATGCTGCATTCCTTGTTAGTTCTGCAGCCTGCCAGTGCTCTTTGGGCATGGAATGACATCTTTTTATCTCTTCCTCATCTTCCAGTAAAGCTGGGCTTTGGGGCTATAAATATGCTTGCATCAGCACTGTTGACATGACAAAGGAGAAAGGTGTCATTTGTTATTATCGTTTTTAACAGTTGTAGGGGCTTTCATTTCAAATTCAAAACCCCTTAGTCTTTGTCAGAGCTTCACTGCTATCATATCTTCCTCTATTGTAATGGTGTTCACATTTGATTGCAGCACGCATCGATCACCTTCAGCTAAAATGCAAGCAGTCTAGAGTGTATCTTTCTTTGGCTAACAGTAGGTGCATATAGGCTTCTTCTAGAGGAGCCCCAGCACCTCTCCCCAGCGGTGTTCTCAAAGAGTCCAGCAGCCTGGAGAATAAATTAGGATCTCAGAGTCAATATAAAGTCATAGTTATGGCATTCAGACTATAGTTTAAGATGGGGGAATGTATTTCTTTTGAAATTAATCATTGTTTGAATTACAGAAATTGGGTAAAATAAAACCTGGAATAGATTATCTAACAAACAACAGAAAATTAAAAAAAAAAAAGAAAGAAATGAGTCAAAATGGATGGAATTCAAACCCCTGCTAAACCAGTCACAATGTACATTTGCAGTCACAATGATCTCATTAAGTCGATGGTACCTATGCTGCTCAGGTGATATTTACTGATAGAGATCAGCACTTTCCTGAAGTTGTGAGGTACTTGGATCAAGGGGTTTCATTTTATGCTTGTTCTATGACTGGCCCAAACAGCTGAAACCTCAAACTAAACTCAAATTAGGCTGATCGCTCCTTGAAGATAACAAGGGACTGAATTACATTGATGCTGATTTATTTTAACTTCCCTTTGAATTTTATGAGGCATATACTGAGCTGACGTCATTAGAGCTATGCTGATGTGCAAAACCCCAATCCAAACAGAACTCAAAAGCCTAATTACTGACACATCACACAAGAGTTTATTCTTGCAACATTTCAGAGTCTTTGACAATCAGGTGGTGGCAAGAATCTCCAAAGAAGAAAGCTTGTCTGTCAACCCTGTTTCTAGACCAAAGAAATTTGGATAAACACACAAAGTTTTTAGACTCATATTGCAAACATTTTGAAGTCTGCCCAACACTAATTATCTGTCACATCTCAAGCTGCAGCCATGCAGGCTCTTTGCAGCCAGCCACAAGAAAAAGGAAGCAGTAGGTATTTTTTTAATACCCATCTATTCGTCTGTAGTTTGAAAAAATAATAATCCTATTTTAGACAGGCAGAATGTTTCAATGGAACTTTAGATTCATCCTGACATCTTAGGCCCTGCTGTGTTGTCCCTCCCCTCTCCCTCTGCTCTCTGCAGAATTTGTATCCAAAACCCACAAAAAGATTTTGGAACAAGCCATACATCCAAAAGCTTTTTACAAGGAACAGGGACTACTTAAAAGAAGAGGTCTTCTGAAGCAGGTGTTTTTTTCTTCTGTCCCTTTCTTCCCCTTGAATTCATATACCCCTTAATGATTTCACTGGTACTTTAGCCTGTGTGGGCTTCGTCTAGCTTGATAAATGAAAGTTTAACACAGTGTTGGAAGAGAGAGGTTGTTTATGCCAAAAAAGAACCTGACTTGCTTAGGAGGTATGTGCTATCTCCAGTGGTTATTAGTTCCTGTTATAAAGCATAGAACAACACATTTTCATAATAAAACATACCTATTAAAAAACATTTTTGGCCAGATGTTTGCAAGCAGTATCATCAGTAATAATTTCTCCCTGTGGAATCTGAGCAAATAGAACTTTTCAGCAAGAACCCAAAGAATGGCTTTCCACATATTCACACAGATTAAGTAGGGCATGGAGAATTAAGATGGGGCATCTGCCCACATCAGTTTCAGGCAGCTGAATGTTACATCTAAGGCTTAATCCTTCAAGATCCCACCCATTATTTACAATGTGAATTAAAAAGGCTAGTAGATTTGTCTCAGGGGATCAGACTACATCTGTATACATGTCCATTGCCCCAGCTCAGTAAATCAGCAGATGAAGATGCCAGATCAGAAGGAACTTTCATGTATTATATTCATGCGTATTCCTGGCTGGCTTGGAACATGGTTGAGCCTTTTCTACAGCCTCTTAAATCCTCTGTATTTTGCCTGCCCTATAATGCATCAATAGCTAAAATAAATTACACTCTGAATCTAGTCCAACTCGAAACAGCAAGGAGCTCAAAGAAGCATGAAGGTAAGATAAGGTCATATTTGTACATACGTTATATACTGATTCTGACTACAAGTTATGTTTTATTTGGGCCTTATGATCTTTTGTAAGTATTCAAAAGCTGACTTGTTGAAAAGTGACCTTCTGAAATTCTCACTGATATGATCTACTACACTGCTCTCTAATAAACCCTATTGGTACAGTTTACCTGGCTTTAAAATTATATAAATCATGTCTCCATACACAGAAATTCTTCTTTTGAAACCTCAGACATATGGTTAAGTAGTTATAGCTTAACATTTTGACGTGTCAGCTCAGCTGAGTCATGTACATGATGTTAGCATTTGGATACAGATATAGACTTAGACACTATTGCATCTTGAGTGAACAACTCATTTGTTTGTATTTAGTGTGGTCTGTGTCCAAGGGTAGTTATAACAGTTCAGTTTATGCAGTAATTTGTCACATAATAGAAATATATTAGTAAATCTAAGTCCCAGCTTAAATGGTGCTACTTTAACTGATTGCATTCAGCTAGTAAAAGACCACTGTTATTTCAGCTTAAAGTTCACATTTGTCAATTTAAATTAACCATGTTAAATTAAAGATTTAAGCTCTGTCAACAATAATCAGACTTCAATCAAAGGGAAGAGTGTCCATCCTGCTTTTGTTATCTCTTACCTACAACATTTCCAACCTGGGCTTTTCTTGAGAGAGATGTCATCTTTCTATTAATATTTCACTTGAAATGCTTTCCTCTTTGACCATATGTGCTACAATAGTCAGGTAGAATCTTATGCATGGTTATGTGCCCAGAGCACTGCCAGAATGGTACAGGGACTGGAGATGTTACTACCCTATGCCTCTGCAGTGGCAGAATAATAGCATGTTTTCCTGACAACAAATACCATTTCAGCAATGTGGTCTGGCTTAGGAAAGATTCACACTCATCTACCAGAAATGCTTAAATTAATGCATGCCTCTTTGACTGGATCGTTTAAGTTTGCAACTAGGCATGCCTTTCAAAGCAGACAAAATGAATGAAGTTTTGGTCACAGAGATAAATTTAACTGAGATAACAGTGTAGAAGTACAGGCTCAGTTTTCCTGTGCACACAGCTGTGCAAAAGCTGTGCAGCTATTTAGCTATGTTGAAGAAGAGAAATACCAGGCTACAGTGTTCTGCCTCTCCACAAGTTCCCATGCTAACCAGCTTTTGGGCAGCTTAAAGTTAGAACAGCATGAATTCACATAGTTCTGTTTACAGTACATTAGGACAGCTTCTCTTGAATGAAATGGTAAGAGGAAAAAGATGAAGGATGACAAATTTGTAGGAGAATATATAACGCAGGTTGCATGTCAGGCCAGCCAAAAAAAATAACTTATTATGTGGACACACTGTTTTCTAAAGTTCTAATCTCCACATGACACACATGCTCATACTTTCGCCCACTTCCAGGACACTCACATTTAAATAAAACTGTAGTGCTTCCTGCGTGATTCACAAAAAAGGCTCACCAATCCTACAGAATTTAGCAAGCAGAGAGAACAACTAAGAGGAGTTTCTAAAAGCATCCTTTTCATTGCACTTTGGAGAAATGTTTTTTTTTCTAATTTCCCTCATGATGTGTTGCATTGTGCTGTCACTTTGGGGTTTGTCAGTCATGTCTGCTAATGTGACTGACACAACATGTGACATGTCACCATGAAAAGCATCAGTTACAAACTTTGGCAAACATGTTAAAGAAAAGGTATTTCAGCAAAAAGGCCAACTGTTTATTTTATTAATATCATTCTTTTTTTTCTGTCCCCTTTCTTTTTGTCTTTCTCTTTCTATCCTTTCTTTTTTTGGGTTGGGTTTTTTTTTCCATCTTTCCTTATGGATAGAAATTCTCTTTCTCCCTGTTCCCAATAAGAAGAAACATTTCTTTCAAAGATAGAGGCATAACTAGAAATAGCACATAGAATTGTTTTCTGATTGAAAGGACTTTCTAGCCTTTTATTAACCATGGAAAAAACTTTGACTTGCTAAATAGGTCCAGCAAATCAGCAGGCTAAGAAGTCAATTTCTACCAGTGACCTGAAAAAAACCCTATGCTTTTTAATCTGCCATTAAGACATTTCAATAAAATATTTTTAGTTGTCATAATAGGTTCTGAGACTTCTATAAAACCTAGTTCTATCCCTAGTAGAACTGCTAATACAGACATAGAACTTCATATTTTAACAATCTCATCCTGATGGCTGGGAGGAAGCGTAACAGCCAAGGAAGCACCCAAGTGTGAGACTGGCATCGTCTTCTTTAGGCTGATGGAAATCAGGACAGTTTCCTTTGACAATCCTGGAAATGTCCTGATTGCAGGAGATGGTGAGTCACATCAGGAAGATTCCATATTTCACTTTCTGGAGTGTAACTTGCTGAAACACACAACAAAGTGCATTTGAAATAGCAAATTTATAAATACCTCAGAAGATAACAGGCAGGCAGACCCGCATAAATTAATTAACTTGGAGAAGTCAATAAATTTCTTTCCTGAATGCCTAGCAAGACAGTGTATTGTGCTTGAATGATAGTAGTGACTTAGAATTACTCAGCGTTATACAAATAATCGCTCCTGGCCAATTTCTGGCTACTTTTGAGCTCAGCTTTTGGCCACAATGCAGGGTTGTTCATTGCATTCCTTTATATGCCTCTGCTTCTTGGAGCTCACTGCAAATTCTTCATTAACAAAAAGTACTATCCTATACTTATGATAACCATTAAAAAAAGAATAAAACAGGCAGAATGTGTGCACAAGGTCCATGCTGAATGTTTGATTTGTTGTTGTTATTAAAATAATTGCAAATTTTGCATATTTTGTATGTGTTTAACCTTATGCCTGGATATTTTTGTTTCTTTAATAACTTCCTATAATAGCTTGGGCCCTAAATTTCAAGAAATACACTGGGTATATAAATATGTATGCCATGTATTTTTCTTAATGGGACTTTAAATATAACAAATCTAATTCAACTTTCTTCAGAGTTCAAACTCTGAAGGCAAAATTATTTTTTTTCTTTGGTCTATGACACAAAATTTGAACAATGATACCTGAAATTAGCTCTTCTGTGAATAGCAACTTTCTCTGAAATTTATCCTTGTTGTTTTTTCTTCTGCTGCACTATTTTTACATATGGTGTGCTATTTACAAAAAAAAAAAAATAAAAAGAGTTTGTTTTGTAACTAACTGTAAAAATAAGAGACACCCTGAAGTTTAACTGACTTCATCCATTACCATGTGAACCACATGTTGAAGATTTGTATAACAAACTCTTCTCAAAAGGTTGGTGGGAAAGATATGAGAAGGGTTGCACACGGTCTGGTAAAGGAAGGATATTCAGTGCTGCTGTTCTTACATGCTTGTACTTTTATCACTTCCTATCATCTCACTGGTCGTTAACCTCAAAAGTAGGACAAACTGCTTGAAGCACTGTTATGAAGCACTACTAGGGTATCACAAGATTGGTTAGAACCAGAAACCAGTGCCATATTTAACAGCTGTATCACTAGCCCATGATACGCAGCAATTGTAAAGTCCACTATTCCTTAATGCCCAGTGTGCTGTAACTTGTTTTTATGAAGAATAGGAGGGGCTTGGTAAATGCATAAAAGCATTTAGGCTCTTAATCTGAAGTTTACTTAGCAGCCCTATGCTGCTGCTGTAAGAGCCCTTCTGGGGTTTGCATTAGCAGAAGTGTAGAGTACTTGCAGCTTTTTCTAAATGCAGTGAGGAGCAAAAGTATCCTGGTTCAAATTTTCACATCTTTGAAAATGCCCCTATCGCTTTTAGTGCCACTTAGGAATGCTGTTGGGGATGGGGAGAGAGGGCAGATAGTAAAGTTTAAAGAAAAGGTGTGTGTGGAGGGTTTAACTGGTTTCAGTGGATTAAAAGGAAAAAAGAAAAAAAGGAAGGCAGAGAACTGAGTTAACTGAATTGTATAGGAAATAGCAATTGGACACTGCAACTTCCCCTGACCTGAATGTCACAAGTACAATGGGGAAGCAGCTATCCACACACAGCAAGGCTGAGGCAGCATGACAGCTGGACCAGGCTGGGCTAGGCTGCACTAGTCCCCTGGCTGCAGGTGGATGTTTGCAGCCCCTTGTAGCAGAGGAGCCCACAGGCAGCCACTGGAGCTCCCAGCTGTGCCACCTGCATGGCCTTGCCTTTATCTAACAGTGCAGCAGGAAGTTCTTATGAGAACATCCTTTCTTTCTAGAAGTGACAAATAGAGTTGTTTTCTTGTAAGAAAATCCTATAATAGCTTAAAAGACTGAAAACAGAAATTCTCTATGGATGAGACCTGCATGGCATACTGAGCTTTGATCAGAGTTCTGCTCGATGCTACACCACTCAGGGATCTATGCTGTCCTCATATTATAGTATTAACTCTAATAGCACACCAAATTATTTCTCGCAGAATCTATGTTCCTTTCTTATGCAACTGGCCTGCACTGCCGTGTGCAAAACAGAAAGCAGGCTTCAGACATGTCTCTAGGGCCTGGGGACCAGCTACATGAGACCAGTGAAAACCCCTCATTCAGGTGAGGAGGAAGGCAGTGGCAGAAAACATGCTCCAGCAAAGTCATAAACTGATGGTGGCTGCTACTCAAAACCATGAGCCCTAAAAAATCTTCTGAGAAGGAGGATGTCAAGCTCCATCCTGTCCTTGCATGCAGAAGTGCTATGCTAGACTGACTAACAAGCAACTCTCTTTCTACATAAGATACCTCACTGGGCTGTATAGGCTCTATGAGGCCTGGTATGCAAGCTGTCAGAAAATGTAATGTTTTGGATTTGCCCTGAAACAACAACCAAGTTTCCAGTTTCTAATTATACAAAGCGGTATAAAATCAGGGAGGGGAAAATCAGTGCAAAGCATTCAACACTGCCCCACACGACATCCTTGTCTCTAAATTGGAGAAACATCAGTTTGATAGGTGGACCACTCGATGGATAAAGAACTGGCTGGATGGCCACATGCAAAGAGTTGTGGTCAAAAGTTCAATGTCTGGCTGGGGACCAGTAACGAGTGATGTCCCTCAGGGATTGGTGTTGGGACCGGTCTTGTTTAACATCTTTGTCGCTGACATGGACAATGGGATTGAGTGTGCCCTCAGCAAGTTTGCCGATGACACCAAGCTGTGTGGTTCCGTTGATACACTGGAGGGAAGGAATGCCATTCAGAGGGACCTTGACACACTTGTGAGGTGGGCTGATGCCAATCTCATGAAGTTTAACCATGACAAGTGCAAGGTCCTACACCTGGGTGGGAGCAATCCCAGGCACAGCTACAGGTTGGGCAAAAAGGGAATTCAGGGCAGCCCTGAGGAGAAGGACTTGAGTGTGCTGATCAATAAGAAAGTGAACATAAGCCGGCTTCAGTGTGCCCTCACAGCCCAAAAAGCCAACTGTATTCGGGACTGCATCAAAAGAGGCGTGACCAGCAGGTCGAAGGAGGTGATCCTGCCCCTCTGCTCTGCTCTTGTGAGACCTCACTTGGAGTATTGTATTCAGTTCTGGTGTCTTCAACATAAAAAAGACATGGAACTGTTGGAACAAGTCCAGAGGAGGGCCACGAGGATGATCAGGGGACTGGAGCACCTCCCATATGAAGACAGGCTGAGAAAGTTGGAGCTGTTCAGTCTGTTGAAAAGAAGGCTGCATGGAGACCTCATACCATCCTTCCAGTATCTGAAGGGGACCTGCAGGGATGCTGGGGAGGGACTATTCATTAGTAGTGATAGGACAAGCGCTAACAGGTTCAAACTTAAACAGGGATGGTTTAGACAGGATCTAAGGAAGAAATTCTTTACTGTTAGGGTGGTGAGGCACTGGAATGGGTTGCCCAGGGAAGTTGTGAACGTTCTATCCCTGGCAGTGTTCAAGACCAGGTTGGATGAAGCCTTGAATGATATGGTTTAGTGTGAGGTGTCCCTGCCCATGGCAGGGGGTTGGAACTAGATGATCTTAAGGTCCTTTCCAACCCTAACTATTCTATGATTCTATGACTGCTATTTCAACACTCAGCAAACCATATGGGCATGAAAACAATTACCTTTGGGTAAAAGAATGATGAGTGCATTAAGTGAATACAGTGGAAGATGACTCATAAAATATTCCATTGTCATTAATGCACAGAGTGGTTAACTAGATAAATAAAGAATTAAAAGGTTGGCCCTATCATTGATACTAATCTTGTCTACATGTTTCTATATTTTACAGCTATCTGGTATACATGCATATATTTCATTTACAGTGTAGGCTAAGTAATACCCACTCTAGTTAATGGTTTTGGCATAATCATATATTCCTGAAAGCTTATTTTGTGACTAAAATATTTCAGGATTGTTCTTTGATCTACATTTAATTTATGGTTCATGGAGACAGAGGCTAAAATCTGTGAAACTAACTGATTTTTCAGTTCCTTCGTTGTTCAAAAAAATCCATCACAGCTCACAAGTACATGCTACATTGTTGTGGGTCATCCTGAAATTATAATTTCTCAGGATTCCTGTTGGTTTGCATTATAGTATTTCTAGTTGAAAGAAAAGGTTTCTTCAGCCTGGAACAAAATGTTTTATTTAAATTTGGTGTATTTTTAATCAAATGAAAATAACTTAGGTAATGGTAGACTACCCTCATAGTGAAATTCCAGTACTAGTCACAAAACCCAGAATGGACTATACTTCTGCCAATGAGGCCAGCTTTGTGAGATTATTCTGTGGTGCGGGAGAGCCAGGTTTCAAACCATTATTTGCATGATTCAGCACAGGGCTTTGAGTTCTTGACTGTTCTGGGTGTTATTTCTGTCTGACTTAAACATTCCTTGAGCCACATTTGAGTAGGCATTTTCAGCAGTCATTTTTTATGAATGCTTGTGTTCCTGATTCTTGTGTTCTTGATTCTTTCATTCCTGATTCTTGCCATTTAGGTGCACTGTAAAAGAAAGGAGCATTTTGTGCAGTGGAGCAGAACCAGTGACAGCTGTAAGATTTACAATCTTAAATTCAGGGGTGTTTCCTCAAAGCAGCCTGGTCACACTACATTCAAGACGCGTTTGAGTTAGTAAGTTCTGCCTCTCGGGTGTGATGGTGAGTTACTACCACTGAAACTCTTCTGGTCCTATTCCTAGGTTAGTCCCACCTAGCTCTGGCACTTCTGTACCATGCTGAGTTGTGGTTGGTATACAGAAGTTAAGTAGTAGTTAGGTACTAGGCCTGTCCTCTCATTCTCCAGACATATGCACACGAACACATACAGTTTCATTTCCTATAGAAATTAGGTCTGTCCCAGGTCATATCTTCTGTTCTCTTGTGAGGTTAGCCTTGAAAAGACTCATATAAAGAAATACTTAAGGAAAATACTTTCAATGTTTCTAATACTTTATCTTTTTTTCCTTTTTGAGACCAAATACAGTAATTAAATTTATGTGCAAACCCCAACTCCAGCTAAATACTGGGAAAAAAATTCTCCAGGAAGACAGTCAAGTGGTGGGACAGGTTGCCTGGACATGTTGTGCAGTCTCCATCCTTGGACGTTTTTAAGACTCAACTGGACCAAACCCTGAACAACCTATTCTTACAGGTGACCCAACTCTGAGCAGCAGGTTGGAATCAAGACTTCCTGAGGCCCATGCCAGCCTAAACTGTCTTGTGATGCCAGGGCCCTCTCTAGACATTCAATTCCCTCTAATCCCATGAACTTCTTTGGGAACTGCTGTTTCTCAGCACTATTAGAAAGAGAGACTCAAAACAGATTAATGAGATCAGGTCTTGCACTGGTATAAAATGGCAAACAGCTGCTGAAGAGGCAGCATTACCCAGACACTGTGTCAGGCCTCAAAAAATCTAGGCATCCCCTGAGAAAGTTTCTTTTATCTTCTGGCTGTCTGTTCCTCTCTCTTTTTTTTTTCTCCTATATTTCGACAAGGAGTTTCTTTGGAGAGTAACTGCCTCATGGCACTCATAGTCTATAATAAAGCTAAGTTTCAATTTCACTTGGGATTTCATGGCTCAGCTATCAGTAAATAATAACAATTCAATGCTTTCAGTAAATCTGTGCCAGTTTACACCCTTTAATGAAAGCCAAAAGAATCATGTACTTTCTAATTATATACTCTGACCTCCAAATAGAAATTTCACTCAGTACTTAAGGCAGTGCAAATAATTACTACAGGGTTGAGGCCCTGAAATAATATACTCTATTGTTTCCAAATATGCATTTACAAATTTAAATTCTCCACCTTAAGATGTCTAAGCACAAATTACAAAAGCCAACTCAAAACTGAGAGATACCAAATGACCTATCCATCAGCATCGAATAGTTGGAATATGAGAGTACACTCAGAGAAAATAGATTTAGATTTAACAAGGACAGGCATCTTTGAAAGTTGAGCAGGGAAGGACAACAGTGTTTCAAATATTTGTCTGCAAAAAATACATGCAACTGCATGGACTGTCCATCAACATCCAATAGACAAAATCCTGCCCTCCATTAAAACTAATGACTCCACATGCAAAGGAGAGTGATAAAGGACAAAGTAGGACTGCTGTAGGAATGTCTACCTACCAGGTTCACATCTGAAAAATTTTGCTGCCTGGCAGTCTACTTGAGCAAAGGAGGATGGATCACACTGCAGAAAGGTGAGGTTTGAAATTACGAAATGGTTTAGCTTATCACTCACCCTGGCAGACTGCAAATACTATAAAATCCTCTCTGACCGTGGCTTGCAATAAGGTATGTAACATAGTTCTATATTTGCTCAGTGTCAAAAGAGGAAAATTCTTCCTGCATATTTGCCCTTAGAAAGCAACCCAGTTATTAGGCTACATGCTCAGAAAGATTCTTCAAAAAAATTGCACGCAAAATTTGCAAACTCTGTCCTGTTATTCCTTGCTCATTTGAAAAGTCTATTCAGCCAGTGAGTTAGCTCCAAGGCATTCAAAGTCAAAGACTGATTATTAAAATTGTCCACTCTCCTTAAAATCATACATATAGATCTGTGTGTCTACCTTGTACATTTGTACAGATACATGTGCATGCCCAGACAATGCCAGCATCTATATTCGGCTTATGGGAAGATACGAGATTTGCATAGGCTGACAGGCAAGTCCTCCATTCTGGACTGTGAGCAATTTAGTCCAGAACAGATACCACCAGAGGTTCTTAGAATACAGGGCTGCCTGAGCAAATAATTTGTTGAGCTTGAGGGGATTCCTGTCAGCACTCACAAGACAGATAAGCCTTTTTCCTCACAGTCTAAGAAGACAATAGGCAGATGTAAACAGAAAGAGGGGAAGCAATAAAGGATACTGGCACCCAAAGACAAAACCTGGTTAAAACTTTGCATCTGTGAAGTTTTTTTGTCATTACTCAGTCCTTAAGAAACAGATAGCAAGTTACAGTCACTTTCCACACTGTCCTCAAGTGTGGAAGACCTCCCTGCGAAGAGATCTGATAGCTGTCAGGAAGGATCATGATACTGTGGACTGCATTTAAACCCAGCTCCTCCGGAGCTATTGCCAATAGACAACTGACAATCTGCTTAATACAGTTTGTCCCATGCTGCAGTACTTTATGTAAGGCCAGTGGAGGAGATGACGGTTTGGAAGCCATTAAACACAAATAATTCACTTCTGTGCAATAAGACAATGCAGAGAATTTGGTCCAAAGTGTCATAGTAAATATTTGATTTTTTTTTTAATTTTGAAGGTTTAATATGTTGGCTTTTGGTTTGTGTTTTATTTGGAGTGGTATCACATACTAGCCAAAAGTCATGTTGTTTTTACATAGTTCAATTAAACTCTTGGGTTCAGAAGAATTATGTAAATTGGTGGTTCAAAATTACTGATGAGTGGTTAAAAATATTATCAGGTAGCTTTGTGGTCATTTGTATCATTCATTCAGCCTAAAACACTTTCCAAGAAAGCTTTAAAATCCCATACAGAAACTTTCTTATAGTACTACTACCTGTTATTTCACTAGTTTAACTACAGCAGTCTGATATGTCAGTGGCCAAGGAAATCCTGAGGGGGTGGGAGGGAGAATAGAAGGAGATCTGAAAGCAAAAATGTGTGTGAGGAAAAGTAAAGTTTAAATTCATCCAAAGAATTAGTCTCAATTTCAAAGTAATATTCATAGACCGTTTAGAATGTCACCATACTTCTTAAAAGCTGTGATTGATGGTATCTGTTGGCAGGATAATGTAACATGAAAAAGAATATTGGACTGTATTAGATTATTTTTTTCCACTCCTTTTTTTTTTCTTTTTTTCCCCTTTCCAAATTTGTGGGTGAATTTTAATATGTATGAGAGTCAGAATGCTGGTAGGGGCCAAGTGTGCTGTATGCAGGAGCTGAAAAGGCATCTCTGAAGGTTCTGCCATCATATGTTATTTCCCCCTTCACAGACTTGCACATGCTGCTTCATACTTCTGTTCTACTTTGGGCAGTGACTCATGGAGGACTTTGCTCCATGTTGCTTTTGCTGAGTGATGCTATCCCAAGGGGTTGTTTCATGATATGAACAAGAATGAACTAGAATGCATGAGGTGACTTAACTGGAGCAATATTACCGAAGTTCATTCTAAGAGTTTCAGATGAAAAAACCTAAATGTTTTATTTTTGAGCCCCAGATTCACTGAGGAGTCTTTCTGTGGCTTTCCCCTGTGTCCTGTTTCACCTCTGGTGAAAGCATCATGGTCTGTAGGATGTATCCCCAGGCTACCAAGCTCCATGACACTACCTGAATGGGTCATTTGTCATGGGATCCCATGAAATTAATGATGATGCACATTGGCAGAAACAGAAGATAGAGATGCAAAGCCCCATGATGGCTAGGATATATGGGAGCTCCCACTGCCTTCTGTATGTGCTATGGTAAACCGGACACAACTGTCACTTGCAGGCCCTGGAACAATGTCGTCATTTTAGCAGATGCATCAGTAGAAGAACACAAATGAATATGTCCGTGCGTCACACAAGTTTACTCTGCAAGTTCATTTTTCAGCCTGAAGGCAAAGAAGGTGATGAAGACATGGTGGTGGAGTAGACAGAAGTATTGTGGACGGGACCATAAGGGTGTTATGACCCAGTAGCTGCTTCGAACTTGTTAGGAGCCTTCTTTGCACCACACTAATAGGCAGACACTGAGCCAGGATAATTATCTTAAATCTTCACAGATACAATATGGCATAGGAAAAGCACTATCAAGAGGCTTGAAACAAAATTGTTTGTCAGGACTGGTTTCATGCATAAGTGATACTGGCTGCTATGCTGCAAATGCCATGCTAGGGTTAAGATGAGTGCTCTCACCATCTCCAGGCTCTGGCAAGGGGATTCAAGGTTTCCAACAAGAAACACAGCAAAATGCAGACGTTGCAAACTCATGCAAATTGAGACTGAAACAAAGGTCAGTGCAAACCCTTGTGAACTACTGTTAATCTCCAAGATTCTCAGGGCTCCGATTGTGCATTTTAATATATTGAAAAGGTTTTCACTTTTGCAGAACTAATCAGGACACTGACTGGATCCTACACCTAGAGAATCAAAAGCCTTTCATCTCCCTTGACACTGCAGGCAGAACCTCAGGATAGTCAAATCCAGTCCTGCAGGGTTTTAGTGATTGAAATTCTGTGTTTGTATGTCGGTTTTCCAGCTGATAACTCTTAGAGTTGTCAGGACATAAAGACCTGAAAATAAGCACATTTCTAGATGACCATCACTGTATAATTAGTCCATTAAAATTGTCAAGATGCTACTTTTAGTTAGTTAAAAGATGCATCAAAATCATTCTATTGTTTAAAAATTGAAGGCATTTTCCCCCTAAGGAGAAAGAAAGCTTATTCCTTCACCTGTGATTTATGATCAGGGGCGTGTTGCTGTTATAGCACTCTGCTGACTTCCCAAATAGGCTTGCTGGTAATTTTGAGTTGTTGATTTCAGTGTAACTGCATGTAAGCAAGTTAAACTCAGTGAGAACTGTGCTGGGAATGTGTAAAGTTCTGCAAAATTTTAAGCCCTCTGAAAAAAATCAGACTCTAGATTTTTCATTGTGAACATTCAAAGACATCTTTTGACTGCACCTCAATCCCCATATGTAAAATGGAGATGATAACAGTGCCTTGACTCACAAAGTTTCTGTAATGATCAGTTCATTCAGTTTGTACAGAACAGAGAGGATCAGAACCACTAGTGCCCTGAAGCTCCAGTCTTTTACATCAGACAGTGACCTGGCCTCAGGCAGAACATCATTCATGCCAAGAACGCTTCTTAATTGGTGGCTACGTAACACTGACATGTTGAGCTAGTTTCACTATGATGTAATGTATTGTGAGATGTGTACATTCTCTGATAAGAAAATGTTTTGCAATGCAGCAGATTCTTGGTTTTATATCAACAATTATATTTTGATTGTGATTTTCATTTTGCAAACATGGTTTTGAATGAGCAATACTTGTGTTCACAAAGCTTGGAAAAAGCATACACAGTGTTATAGGAAGCTAGGGGAGCTTCATGATTTGAATTCGTATGTTCCTTTTATTCCTTTTTTTCCATAGTTTTAATAGATTAACACTAAGAATGGATGATTTGCAATCATCAGCTGTGTGAGTCTTGCTCTGTATGCATGGCATAGTTTTCCCATGGAAAGCTTTGTTTTCAATGCAAAAATTTACTTGTGAAAAATTATACATATAAAATTTTCGGCATATTTCCAAAGAAGAATAGCAAGGCTGTCTCTGACAGTTTGGCCCCAGAAGTCCCAAATTTGCAATGCTTGTTCAGATGAGTTTGCTTTATTTTTGTCAAACTTTTTTTTTTTTCAATCCAACTTGTACAAACTCTTTGCATATTTTTTTTAATACACATGAATAAAAGATATTCCTGCGGACTGATGTAGTACACAGGATTTCCAGATCAAATGTTTTCCTTCTCCAGGTGAAATGTGGAATTGAGAGATAGCGTTGTCATTATACTGTATTATTTGTTTGTTTGAACAAATATGGCCACAGCAATCATTTTCATCGATTTTCTGAGAATAACGGGCTTTTTTTAACAGAAATCAATAAATGCAAAATTTTCCATAAAGCCTTCAGTGAAAAATATTCCTCCTTCAACCTCATGTATATTAAAGTGCACAGAATATGCTGACTACCGTAATGCAATAAAAGTGATTACTGTGAGGCAGTGGAGGTGATTAAATATCACACAGTAGTCAGAGTTACCTGAAAATATTATGCATTCAACACTCAGGAGAGGGAAAAAAACCCAACATCACAACAAAAAAGTTATTTGGAAGTTTGCAACTCCCAGCCAGACATGCTGTTCTATACATGGCTGTATAGATGGGGTTTTTAATGGATGCGTGACTTATACAATACAGGCATAGAGCAGGCGTTGTCTTACACAAGGCAGAAAAGTTCATTAGAAGGAAGGCAGCTGAGTGTCCATTGTAAGACACATATTTTGACAAGGAAGGTTTAGGTTCTCATGAGAAAACAACACAGACAAAGAATCTGCCTGTTTACAATTGATGTGGTTAAATATTGAGGAGCTTGTTCAACTGGTTGCTGAGTGAACTGGAGAATTTACTGTTGTCACTGGGGAGACTAATTCCTCACTTGACGACTACATGACATAGCCACACATTTTTAAGTCCAAAATACAGTAATGATTTAAAGCAGGGAAAAACCATCAATTAGTCATTTTCAAACTCCCTCGAGGTATTGAAAGTATGGAAGCTATTATTTGCAGCAGGTAGAAGTAACTTAAGTCTTAAGGCAGAATATGTTGATGATGGCATGAAACTTTAACAAACACAAGTTTCTTTGGTCTTCTTACTAAATTTACTGTCAATATGGGTGAAACCTGAGGAGGGACTATGAGCAATGAACCACAGATCAGAGAAATCCCCATAGATACCCTTCTAGTCATTAGAACACACATTCTCTGTTGAAAATAGATGTACTGGATTTGTTTTTTTCTACCGGACCTCTTCTTCACATCCACCATCTCCCTGTAGTGCCAGACTGCAGCTCTTTGTCCCATTGCAGACCCCCACTTTTAATGCACTACCAGCCTGCCAATCTAGTTTTTTTTTCAAAACTCTCTAAGCCTCAATTTATTCCAGATCTTCCTTTAAATGAGAAGCATGAGAAAAGTAACATAAACAATGGGTCTGATCACAGGAGTTCTTAAACACCTCCAACTCTATGCTATGTTCAGTGGAAACTAAGTTCTCAGTTCACCTTCTCTGAGGCCTGACTTTTGATTATTCATCAAAATATTATGTTGACTCCACATCATTGATCTCACATCTCCTCTATTTCTTTGCTATAGATGTGCAGAGTTTATTTGGCTGAAGGTACCTGCATTTTAACTTTCTTACATCCCTGTGAACTGAGTAATTTGGTTAAAATTTGTGTAAGTAACATTCTTCTACATAGATTTCTGCTTCCTGGAGTCCTGAACAAAGGTACTGGTCAGACTTGCTCCCATGAAAACATAGCCTCCAAGTTCCATAAGCACAAAAGTATATACTTAAGTCACACTGCCCAAGCTGGAAGAGCTCTGCCCTGCTGCTCAGCCCTGCAGACCTGGGCCCATCCAAGCATGGCTGAGTAACCCACTAACTCATGTGTGATTTCCTTTGAGAACCACACCCCCATATTTAAATCCCTTGGAGGGAGGAGCACAGCTCTAGCCTGCTACTTTAGGCATTTCTCTGGGGAAGAAAAGGTCTGTGGTGCTCCAAGAACTGTTTATGCATTCTACCAGGTACTTTTTCTAATCTGTATTTCAAAACCTACCCTAAAAGCAGAATACCTAAGTCAGAGGCTCACTTGCAGTATCTAGTAGGAACAAATGCTAGTGAAGGATTGAATGAGACTGTATTTTGCTCAAAAGATTAAGAAAAATTGAAAAAGCATCCAAGATGAAAAAAAAAAAACAAACAAAACTAAGTCGATCAGTGTCTATACACTGAATTTGGTAGATTTTGGATTTTAATGAGGGAAAAAATCATATCTGATCTTGTATTAAAAATAATTTAACATGATAAACAAAAGCATCATCCTAAAGCACCTGCTTTAGGTTTCCAAGTGTTTTATAAGTTAAAGTGTGAAGAATATTCTGCAACCCCAGTGTATAATAAGGAAAATTTCAGATGTAAGTATCTTGGCACATCTTCTCCTTACATATTCCAAAACCACAAATGCTTTTAGAAATTATTGTGTAGCATCTTGGGTTTTTTAATCTCTACAACACAGTTATATTTTCTAAGTGTTATTACTGTTACTATTATTGTTAGTTTATACTACCAAGGTAATCTAATAATCAGAAACAAATTTAAAAGACACCAAAGTTCAGGACTATATTTTTCATTAGCAGTTTTTTCTTCATATTCTCCATACTCTTGTCTTTCACCTGAAAATAAAAATCACCTGAAACATTTTTATAAATGCAAACCTGGCCTCTACTCTGTTAAAACAATGCCTTGCTGAGGTCATGCTCAAACACAGTAAGCCAGTGGCAGCAATGAAGCTTTGATTGTGTTTCTCATTTATCTTAATGTGATGATAGCTTTAAATAGGAAAGCCTGCATCATTTTCCATTGAACTTGATGGTAAATTTCTCACTTGTTTCAATGGGGCATGCCCTGGGACAAGTGAATTGAAAATGCACATTATGTTTAAATCATTGTTATGAAATGATAAAATAATTTATAATGTTTCCCTGTCTTTTTCTCCTAGATTCAAAGATTTTGCTTTTATTGGTTAGCATAGCTGTGATCTAGCAGAAACACAATCTAAGCAGAATGTGTCTATGTACAGCTGGGTCACTTTGAAGTGAAGGAAGGAAGCTGAGCTGAGAAGGTGAAGAGATGATGAGCCTGAGGCATTTCACAGGTATGAACAGGGTGGATTACAATCAGACTCTCCTGTTAAAAGCAGAGCATGGCCATACTCCAGCCTAGCTAACTACAACCATAACTAATTCTGCTGGGCTGAGGATAGCAACCCAAGAAGTCTGTCTGGGTCATAGATAGGACTTATGAATCCAAGCAAGGCTGCAGATTGGATGATCTCTGGACTTAAAAATAATAACATCAGAACCAAACTCATAACTTCAAAACTGAATCCCAGCTGGAGAAAAAAAAAAGTATCATGTAAGGACAGAACAGTTTTCTGGATAGGTGAAGCTATATGAAAACACCTTTTGATTATTTGTACACTTTAGTCATTGTTTTTGAGTGAGACAGCACAAACAAGAAATGAAAATCACTGCATTATTGGGAGAAATCATAACATAAAGACTGCATTCCAGATGTCTCACTTTAGAAGATGAAGAACATAATGCTTATAATTTCCATATCAGAAGGACACAGACACATTTTATTTTTATCCTTCTCTAGGAATATTTTTTTACCATGATTTTCAAGACAAAATTCAGACATGAGGTGCTTACTATTTTAATAATAATTTCAGAACCCTTTTCATTATAGTAGCAGCCAAAGCCCTAACATTCATATCCCTTTGCTACAAATCATCCTACGTACAACCAAGATTGTACCTTTTCTCCCCAAAGGCAAAAGTTCTGTTCCAATTTCCTTGTGTGGCACTTCCAGTAGGCCAAGCTACAAGACTAGATGGAGAATCTCTGAATATTTATCTGCATTTTTCCATAATCAGAACTGCTGGACATGGGCCATTCTTAAACCAGAAGCTCTGTAACCATGTTAGTACTGCCCTGTGCCTGATCTAACCCACCTTCCTGAGATTCAAGAAAAGAGTAATAAAATGAAGAGATGGAAGAGGTTAGGGAGAGAATGAAAGAGAAATATTGTTTGGGCATTTAAATACAAAGTCATATTGAAAATGCTGATGTAATGAAGTAACAAGGCTGCTCATATTGAAATGTAGAGATAAAATATCACAGCTTCAAATCAGTATTGTTACCAGGGTGAGAGTGTGAACAACTAGATAAGTGAAAACAAAGATCAAAAAATTACCACAAATCCTTCACACTGCCAAAAGTTGTATCCCACTTGGTAAGATATCTATATGTTCTATGTCCCAGCCACCTATACTATCAAAAGAATTATCTTATTCATGTACACAGAGATTGTCTCTGAGGCATAATTTAGCACTGACCTTTGGAACAGATGTGGAGTCATAGCATAACCCAGAGAAAATAATAATGCTGAGTGGATAGATATTAAAATTGCAACCTAGACACTGCTCATCAGAAGTTTAGACAGGTCTGCAAAAGTTGCAGAAGGTTGCGAAGTCTATCCAAATGTCTTCTGGATTACTCACCAAAGTTATGTACCAAATCATTCCTACAAATAAAACACCTGGCAGAAAAGCAATTTCCAAATTTGGGCTGTTTTGAAAGTTTTATAATTTATATTGTCGGGTTGTTTTTTTTTAATCATCAGTTATTCTTTTTACATCAATCCTTTGGGTTTCATTCAGGATTATAGAAGATCAAAGGTGTCATATTTGTCTTAATAAAGTAATGGTGTGCCAGTTAGTCATAGAAATAGGGTAGCTGTTGTCTTTCTATGTCACAATGTGGCTGCACCAAAATGCAAGATGAAGAGCACAGTTAAATGACTGATCATAATCTTCTCAAACAAATTGCTTGGAAGCAGCCTGTCTACTAACAGAGCAGCAAAAGAAATGTTAAAAATTATGTCAGGGATTTAGTTTGATCTTAAATCCTTTCAAGACAAAGGAAAATATTCTTGTCAGTCTCAATTGATTGTGAACTTGGTTTAAAATCAATGGGTCACTAATATAGGTGAGAATGTCATAAAATAAAGCTACCTTGTGTGAATAGACACACTGAAATGAATTAAATTTAGACCTAGATATATGAAAAAAGTATGACTGATACTGAATGCAAATCAGAAAATTTGCTTTGGGCATACAGTGGGATTTTGAGAAATGTTCAAAAGTATAATTGTATATGTTCAATGGATAAAGAGAATGATACCTTACCAAACAAAATACAAGTTTTGGGAAAAAGAAAAAAAAAATAAATGTGCCACACATCATTTGCAAAGAAAAACACTATAAAGAAAATTGTTAAAATGACTTGATGGCAACACCATCTAAGGAGCAGCTATTACTGTTGGACCCGCAATAACCCACTTAATTTGTGTATGCCACTATAGTAATACAATAGTTTCTGCAGACACACACTTGCCATAGGAATTAACATCTAGTTGTTTGCTATAAATTTCACCATTATTTTAAAGAGCAGTGTCATAATATTTTTGCATTACTTATTTCCACATTCCCCCCAAAACGCTTCAGCAAGCTTTTGTATACCTGTTTAAAGATAGCTATTCATAAGTTTGTGTGTCATTTGGGCATCACATGAGGTGATCAGCATAAAAGGCACTTAATATATGTGGACTTTTTTCTGTTTTGCTTTGTTTGGTGGGTTTTTGTGTGTGTGTGTGTGTTTTGATATTTTTTTTAATATCTATCTTTTTTTGGGGGGGAGGGGCAGAATATTTGGTATGTATAAGAAGTCTGAAAACATGTATTCTACTTTAACTTGGGTAATAATACCACCATAGTGTTCTGACTGTATGAGGTCTTGCCCAACCTTCATATTTACAGCTTGTGATGCTAACAATTGTGTGCCCAGTGCTTGTGTACAGCAAGGTTCATTTGCCTAGAGGTGTAACTGATATTTTACTATTTGAAGTGTCAGTCATATTTACTGTTACGAATAATTTTTTGTATGTTGCACAGAGCTGATCAGGCAAAAGGATGTCTGTTAAAAAAATGGAGTAAAAAATACAATTCCTCACTTGTGTCCATGTTTCTTCAATATGATCATGTTGCTCTCCAAAAAGCCACCTTTACTTAAACTAGTGTAAACTCCAAGACACAACAGTTATATCCCCGGTAGCAAGCCATAAAATCAGACCTATTGCCTGAGCACAAAAAACTTCCATGCAAACTTCATGCAATCCGTATCATACTGAAATTCAATTTAACCCTTGACATGATGTGTCCTGAGAAGAATGCTAAAGACTTTAAGTTCCTCACTGCAGGTTATTTAATAAAACCCCTAAAGGATTCAATATATCAAAAGCCTGTCGGGCAGAGTGATAATAAATAAATGCAAATTACCTTTATGACACACTTGAGGTTCTGCCTTTCATGACTTATGAACCACTTTCTCTCTAGTGGAGATTATTTGTAGTAATGATGTACAATAGATTGGCTTGCTGCTATCACATACACTTTTTATTATTAAAGATTAAAAGTATGTCTGTGTTATATAGATGCATAAACACATGTAAACACATGAACACATCAACTGGAGACTATTGCACATACCTTGGAAGGTTTAAGTTGAAACAAAAGAAAGAAGCAAAGAAAAGCTGAATAAGGTCAGCAAGTTACTGTCAAATCCCAGACCTCTAGTTTTAGCAGTAAAAATAAATGAGATGAGTTTCTACTGGCTTTATGGAAGCAAGACACTAGAACAACATATTACCTCTCTAAATATTCCATTATGTGGTCAACAGTAAATAAAACTTCATAACCTCTTATTATGAAGGGCACAAAAATGATGTGAAGACTATTTGAACATGTTTGTGTCTATTTCGGTTTTCACAAGAAAACATTTGCTTGAATTACAGATAAGAGAAGTCTTGTGTTTATGAGAAAAAGATAAATAATTATATGACCATTAAAATAAAAACTATTATTTGTTAAAGTCTTAGTCATTCTCATGCTATCTGACCAGAACAAAGCTCAGCTCTTTTCTCAAAGTGTTTACCTTCTATGTTTCTATAATTGCCTACTTTCATGAATACAGACTATTGACTATTTGTCATCTGGTTTCTGCTCTTTAACACCTCTGGCTTAGACAGCCCAATTCCTAGGGAACATTGGTAAGAAAACTATCCAGACCCTGAATTACTTAAAGCCTGATGACTTGCAGAAACTGTTGACATATTTTATGAACACATGAGGAGTCTATACAAGTATGTGTTAGGGTTTTAGTTTAAGCATGTTAACAACATTGGAATAAATTTCAATATTGTATAACCTTCTGTGGTCTACATACAATTTTGCAATATATTATTGAATTAAATATCTCAGTTTACTTCCACATAGACTGAACTTCAATCTAAGGAAACCTAACTGCAGCTAGTAAACTACTGAATGCTTGTTAAATATGGAATAAGCTGCATGGAAATATAGATGACATTGCTAATGAACAAGAGCTAGAAAATTTGAGAAGAATAGTAGTCTCCCAGCAGAGTTTGGATAACATTCTCTGCTGCTGCAGTATGTAGGAGCTGTTTGGACTGTCTATAAACTATATTAATGACTTATTATCACAGATTAAGATCTGAGCAGACCACAGATGTGGAAGGATCCATATATGGACCATAGATCACAGATCATAAGGAGTTTCACAGTGCCATCTCAGATTTCATTTTATTCTGTACTTTTTGATAATGTACGCAGGGAAAAAGGAGACCTTCTGATTCATCTTCTTTCCCTTCCTTGTAAAAAGAGAGAAAAAAAAATTCCAAAATAAAGAAAAACCCTTCCATATCCACTTGGATTTTTAACAATGTCAGCATAGCTTGCAGAATGATTCCCTTGGAGAGTCCATCTCTCCAAGTCATTGGTCAGTGCCTGTAGAAAGTTAACGAGTAATATATAGAACATGCATTAGCATCAATACAATGAAAGTTTGGGGCATTATTCCCTTCACAGATTGAGAAATGGGATTACAGAGATGCAAGAACACGGAACAAATCATTTAGCAAGCTGGTGTGAAGAACTTAGATTAAATTTGAACCCCAAAGGTCATGCTACGTGGCCTATTCTCTGAGTCACCCTGCCTAAAACACTGTTACAAACTCAAGATAATAACTCAGCAGATACTCAAATAATATAAACCTTCTATTTCTAGTATCTACCTAAGTTTATTTATAGCTCAGTTACCTTAGACAATCTATGACTTATTTAAGGTGTCTCAAACTGCCTAGCTGTACAACAGTGTCAATAATAATAACAAGATATTTGGGGAAAAAATCGTATTTCACAAAAATACAGAATATGAGGGAACTGTTTTTCTTTGGTTATGAAAATGTGGACTTCAAAATAAAACGTTAAGATTCTCTGTAACTTCTCAGACAATACATCTCATTTACAAAGAAGTTTCTCCAAAATTCTGTCGTGAGTACAAGCAGATTCTAAACCCAGATACTCGAGTATGAAGGAGAAAAAGAGCTGTAACTATGGATTTCATTACTCACTTATAAAAAAAAGACCATCAAAATCACAGATCCACAGGACTTTCTGCCTAAATGCAAGTCTTTAAGCTAGCCTTGTGAGCAAATACCCTGTGTTATCTGTGTCACAAGTAAAAGCCAAAATATGAGATGTAAAAGCTGTTCCTAGAAGTAAACACAAATTCCACTAAAAGGATATCCAGTTCAGACTTGGCTTTACGAATCCAAAGTGAACAGATGAAAAAGGAGCATAAGATCAGAAGAACACACTGATTTTCATTTATAATGCTTGCATTGCAGTTCATGAAAATACAAATACAAGGTATAAGACATGATTCTCCGAGTCAGCTTTTTGCTGCTGTTGGCCAGTGGCATCATGGGGCCATGCTTTGAGTCAGGCTGGCATGGGAAAACTCAGCAAGAGCATGTGCATTTTATCACAGCCTCCTCAACAAACTGCAGCTCTTAAGCAATTCTTCCCCAGTTAAACTCCAGGCTTCTTTGAAGACTGATGTCTGGTTTTCAAATATATATGTATTAAGAAAACAATAGACAGATTTCCAGTTGGTCTGCTGGGACAGGGGGTTGGATGAGAGGAGAAAAAATAGGGAAGCAACTGAGGCCTGCAGGGAAAGAATGGAGTCAAGCAAAAATATGATTCCATATGTCATTGATTATCACATCATTGATTAAAAGCAAGTTTCTTGCCTCGCTCCCCCTTCAAGCCTCTAACCACAGGTATTTCATAGAGGCTTTCTTTACCCTGCTCATTTCATATGCACAAAGACTACTGTTGTGGTTCAGACAGTTTACATTTGGTGTGTTTGAAGAGCAAGAGAGAAAATGTCCCACTGTTTCCTACAATATACTGTTGATGTACAGAAAGTGCTCCTAATTTTAATTGCCAGGATGCAAAAATTTTGCTCCTACAGTGGACGAATATCTATCCTACACTTACTTAGTTTGAATGACAAGGGATGGGAGGGTTTTCACTACTTGAGTAGCAATGCACTGCCTGATGGGTAAGAGTTTTCCACATGCTACAGGCATGCAGTTAAGCACATCAGATCTCTGCAAGGAGGATTGCAGGTGTGTTGCTTTGTAAGATCTGAAGCACTTACTGTAGACATAAAGCAAAGCTTGAAGCACAAAATCCACAAGTGAGCAGAATAACATAAACAATTATTTTAAAATCCTGTCGCAGGCATCACTGGCATATTTTCAATGTTTATTACACACTTTAAACAAACATTCTTGCCACAGAACTGTATTATCATGAAACTACATATGAATAGAAATTGTGAACAATAGTTGAGCATTTGTGTGGGCTTTTTGAATTTGAAACTGACTCTTACTACTTGTTTATATGCTTTCTGAAGTGTTTTAATGCTTTTGAAAACCTGGTCTTGGTCTTAAAATCCATGTAGTCTCTAGTCAAAAGTATAGATTCTAAATCTGAAAAATAATGATCACAATGAGCTCAGAGGTAACCCTCCCAGCATTTCCGGAAGATTAAGGAAAACAAATTTAAGTACAACTGCACCATGTAGCAAAATCATAGAATCATAGACTGCGGGGAAAAGAAAGTGAACAATTCTCAGACACCATACATGACATCATACCCCCCCAGCAAAGCAAACAAGCTCGTGCTCAGCTTTCTAGAAAAAATTACTATACAGATGCTGAGAATATGAAGGCCAGCTATATCTGGTTCCTTGTACACTCACTTAGTCAGTATGCCCATGCCTGATTTGGCAAACAATCTTATCACAGAAGAGGTGATCAGTGTAAAGGAATATTAAATCAGTCTTAGAGTATACATCAAATGATTAAAACTGAATATTTATATCCCATGTTGCTAATAAAAAAAATTTGGTTCTGGAGTAGTGGACAAGATGTGCTTGATATGAAATACAGAATTCAGTTTGGGATGTGAATAGTAGAAGAATTTTAAAATTGTGGCAGTCCAGAAAATAGAGTTAGGAATATAGCAAGATTTGCATACGAAGGTTGCAAACTAGAACTAGAGTGATTTAGTGGTGAAAAAGAAACACTAAAAGAAATTTAATTAAAACATTTAAGATTAAGAAGGGTAGAGTCAAAAACTAGCCGATCCATCTTTTTAACTGTGTCTCAGAACACGAGAACAACAGGGTCACTTGAAGTTAATGACAGGTAAATGTAAAACAAAAGAGAGAGAATAATACTTCACACAGCATGTAATCAGCCTGTTGGATTTCTGTCATGAAGGGTCACTAAGTCAAATACTTCAGCTGAATTTTAAAAAGGGGAAGGTAATTTTATGACCAAGATGATAATTTTATAAACAATGGTATTTATGTTTGCTAAAATAGAGACTGTTAAAATTCACATGGCCAGGCATAAGACTATTACCAGGAATACATTCTACTTCACTCACTAACCACTCCAGACTTTTCCAACATGGCTTAGCTGTCAAAGGATGTTTTCTGATTTGATCACTATTGTTTGAGACATAAGTTGAATGTCATCCATAGATAGAGAGATTATCCACTCTAATGCAGAGACCTGAAAACTGGGCTTCTGACTGCATCATAATCCAGTTACAACCCTCTGAAGCTCTGAGGATACCATGGACTAGATGTAGCTCAGGTTCACATGACTCAAGAAGGTCTACCACTGAAATCTGTATGGTGGCTATCAAAGAAAACCATGCAGAGAAACTCTAGCAAACAAGCAACTTCCTAAAGTAAACAGTTCAGTTGAGCTAGAGGTGATTGAACATTGTGCTGCTTACTTAGAGAGCAAGGCAGAGTAATTTCCTCCAGTTTAAGAATTACAGAGTGAAATGTTATGAAACAAGTGATGGTAATAATTTGAATAGACCGCCATAATGCATTCTTCTATGAACAACACTTGGCCGTTTTGTCTTCCTGTCCTGGTATCTTTTGATCACATCACACTTCTTAAAAATTGCTTTTACTGTTCAGTGCCACAAGATTATTTGAGAGGTGAGTTGATAGGGAAACAAGTGGAGGTTGCTCATATTAGTCAGCTAAACTTGATCTATCAAACTAATTTAAAAAAAAAACAACATACTTTTTTTTCTCTGTATCTTCCATCCCTGAAAAGTCTTGTATTGTGTATTTTTGGGAAAGTTCTATGAATATTTTCAATATGCAGTCTTCAGTGTGAACTGTTAAACATCCAAAACCTATTTCTCAGAAGTCTGCAGAGAATCCTAATGGTTTCTTTAAAGTTTTGAGGTGAACTACCTAGACTGAAAGCTGCTAATGTGCAGATGTAGTTTTGAGGAAATTAGGAGACTTGCACAAAATTGAGTAACAATTATGTCCAGGAAAATAACTGCAAGCTGGTCTGTAATGTTACTTACAGATACAGCAGGAAATAATTGGTTCCACAGTACAAACTTACCAATATGTTTCATTAGCAGCTTTATTATAGAAACAAAATTAATTCCTATAAATAAGTGTCCATTAATTTTGAATTAATGTTGTAAATATATAGCAATTACGTAAAGGAAGGTGAAGGGGAAACCTTATTAAAGCAGCATGGAACATAAATAATAATAAAAGATAAATATCTTTAAATTCTCAACTTCACAACTTGGATTCTGATCCCATGATAATAGCATTATTAATGTAATGTTTAATTACTAATAAGTAAAGTAATGGTGATTATTAACATGGATCTAGAAATCCATTTCCCTGGATGCAGAGTTAGATTGTGACTCTAATCCTCTTTATTAAAAAAAAAAAAAAAAGTTGTAAAAATAAAATCTGGTAATTAGTCCAGAACATAAGTCAATAACTAGGGATTGCAGAGCTGTGATTGTTCTCTCAGTGCTTTCATCTCACAGAACATGTTTATGAACAAGGTTGCAAGTTCTGAGTTGTTACTGAGCCATGTGATTACCAGCCAGTGTTGCTGTAGTAGGCTTTTCAGTGTGATTTGGATCACACAGTAACTTGCCGTTAGATGAATTTAAAATCCCAATCATAGCACTGACATTGGAAACCTGTGTCTAGCAGTTACACCACTCCCCCAGTCAGACAAAGGAAATGTAGTATGTAATTATATTTCCAGCAAACAGAGCTCAAAAATGAACTGCAGATCAAGACATCTTCCTAACGTATAGTCAGTAAAGCTGTAAGAGCCAATGCATTTGAGAAAGTCACAGCCTAATCCCAAACAATTCCCAGAGACAAAAGTCATTGATTAATTTATTAAAATACATTCAGTTCTGGTTTATGCTTACATGAAGGTTTTAATGTACCTGAAAAACCTATAATTTTTCCTTCCCCCTCTTTGTTTTTTAAAGCAAGTTAATTTTCTTCATTTGCAATAGAACTGCTGTTACAGCTTCAGCCATATTCTGCGTTTTATCATGACCAGATTCTACCCATCGGAAAAAAAAAAATCTATTTGAAGGTAAACATCATTGCCTACCCACAGATTGTGATGTTTACTTAGAAAAGATTCTTTTTAAAATGGAATGACATTGCAGTGAAAATGTATAAAATAAGTTTTTCATCTCTGAGGACCTGATTCTATTAAAGTAAGTTCAAGTGACTCCATTGACCTCAGTGAACTGTGAAGAATTTCATGTGTGTGAGTGTGAATAGATGAAACATAAGCTATGATACAACTGAGGTGGAGAAAGTATCTTTGATGATCAGAAAAGTTCACAGAACAGCAGTAAGAGTTCTAGAATGAGTTAGACAAACATCTCCTAAGAATGACATAGATGCTTTGAGAGAGTTGTTAACGGCCCAGCACGATCTAGGAACCAAAATAGTTCAAAGGACAGCTAAAGTAAAAGCTGAAATATTTCAAAGAATTGATTTTAAAACACTGAAACTATTAATCAAGGAACACAGTGGATTCATTTTTAAGTGTCTAATTAAGATAAATAAGTGTTTTATTAACAAGTATGCATAGAATGTAATTTAATAAATGTAAATGCATTTAAGAAAAGCTAGTAACATTTATAAACTTAACTGCATTTCTTGAGCTGCTAGGAAAGATTATTTGACAGCAATATACTAGATCTAAATTTTGCTCCGGCCTCATTTGTTGCATTTAAAGGAATCTCCTCACTTCTACAGGTGGGAACCTCAATATGAACACAGGTTTAAAGGAAGGAGAACATCAATCTGAAGTAAAAATTTTTATTGTTATCTAATTATGACAAGTGGATGTACTTAAATTGTCATCCTGTCTTTGGGCAGACTAGATCTAACATTTCACCTGAGTTTTATATCCTGTGGTTACCTAAACCAGTCTGCTCTTGGTCTGTGGTCAGTTCTAGCTGTGGAGGTTAAAAGTTAATTCCTTCTACAGTGTTCTTGTGTATGACCATTTCCTTTAATTTATCTTTCCTTGACATTTCTTTTTGGCCTTAGCACAAAAGCTGAAGTTATAGAGCATCCTAAGGCCTACGGAAGATCTATAGCAGTCTCTTATCATAACTACATCCCCTCAATCATTCTTTATATGCCTTTCCTGATTACTTTTTGCCTGTCCAGCATCATAGATGGGCAGCAGCTTGCTCTATCAGGAGCAAGTGGTCAAAGAACTGGAAAGCATCTATAGTGCAGGTCCAGAATCATTAAGGCTTCCCTACTGCTGCTGGGGGTTTAGGAGATGTATTCCTGTTTGGGAAAGCTGGCTTCCCTGAATTATACTGGCAAAACTGTCCCTGACTTGCTTAGCACCAGTGAAGAGTAGAGACATCTTCACCTATTCACCCTTCTTGTGTTTAGCCCTTCTCTCCCTGTTATCATTAGGTAGATAATTTTATTGCTTTCTTGTTGAAAGCAAGACAAATTAAGTGAAGATAAGTAGTATCCAGATTCTTCTATACTTTTTGCCTTATCTGATCACTAATCATAGAACTTTTAAGAGAGCTCTGTAGGGACACAGGAGCTCTCTCCCCTCTGTCTCAGGTAAGGTGAAGTTATTTTGTTTTCTTTGTGTGTTTGTTTTCCCTGACCTTTATTTTATTGTGGTTTTGTCATTATGTTTTGTTGTTGTGTTTTGTTATTTTTTTTTCTTGATTCTGTCTCTCTATATTGTGTTTTTTTACAAAAGTCCTAAGTATCATTCTCTGGAATAGTCTCCTTTCAGAAAGTCTATAGGATGTTACTCAAGCCTGACCTTGAAATTTTAATTCTTCTAATTTTTCATCTCATAAATTATTTTCAGTGGTTTTCTATCCAGAACTATTGCTCTTTTGAAGCAATAGTCTTTCAAAATTACCAATACCTATCTGGCAAGAAGTTTGCCAGAAACAAGCTGAATACTTTGGAAGTGGCATGTTAGAGCTGTGTAAGGAGAACATAGTGTTGTCCACTCTTCTGCTTATTACTCTGTGGCAATGGAGTCCTCTCTTCTTTTTTTCCTACTCCCTCACTGATTCCCTATTAGAACTTAAAATAGAAATTGTTCAAAAACAAATCAGGAAGATATTCAATCAAGCTGTGTGTTAGCTTGTTTTGTGATGTATATATTAAAAAAAATCTTAAAAAATCAAGGACATTCTTCTCATGTCCAATCCAGTTGGACAGAAGCCTAAGGAAGAACTACTGATGCTGATGATTATACAGCACAGCCCCAAAGAAGTAAATCACAGTATCAAGCCACACTGATTCATGATGTTCACTTACTGAAGTGAATATGACAGTGATATAGGTAGTAGGTTCTTCTGTTGGATCTGCATTCCTGTGGGGACATTGACATTTGGCGTTGCACTGAAAAGTCCTTGTTTGCTTCTCAAGGGCATATGTCTGAACTTGTATGGAAGATCTCATTCTTTCATTTTTCCAGTGATGAATGAGCACCATGCAATAAAAAATCACAATATTTTTTATTGGCAGTCTTTTTACTGGCAAAATTTTATACTGCAAGCTCTCTCCATGAGATAGCACACATTCCATCCTCATTTGAATGTGGTCAGTGTTACAAGAGGTTAAGGCTTTCTCTTTTAATGGAAATGTTTTTAACTATGTTTACTTTAATTAAGAGCTAAAGCTGAAGAGCTCCTTGACAATGCCTTGAACTCTCAGGTCTGGGGCTTTTATTTTGTTCTGAAAATGATAGTTAAAGTTACCTGCTCTGAACTTTCGATGAATAGATGAGAGAAAATGATAATGTGCTAACTACAGACATCATTTACTACTTTTTTTCCAGGTTTCATTAACCTTTGTGTGCCAGTAGTCCAGGGAATGCACAGGTAAGGAAGTGAATCTCAGGCAGTTTTTCTTTCCTTTCCATTCCTTTCCTTTTCTTTCTTTTTCTTTTTTTTTTTTTTTTGCTAATAAAACTTATACTTTTTATCATTAATAGTGCAGTCAATAGCAACATATTTTGACTCTGCAAAACATTTTGGCTAAGACATGAGGACACTGCAGAGCCATACTGGTGTTCATTCATTGCCAGTAAGAGTATTAAACTTAGAGTGTGACTGGATTTTCTCATCTTTAAAAATGGCATGGGGGATAGATCATGCCCCAGAGAATTTTACTGGGTTAATGCAATTAGTCATAAATATTACACATCACTAGGAACAGAAAAATTAACTAATAAAATCAAGGCATCAATCAATGTACAAAAAATAAAAGACAAAATATCTGAAATATTTGCTTATTTTTTCACCAAAAGTTTACATAGGACCATGCTGAGCATAACACCAAACCACACCAGGATCAGATTTTCAAAAATGTAAGCATTCAGCTGAGTATGAATATCAAGTGCCTTGTAGGAGTGCTCAAAAAGATGGAAAATCAAGACATTTGTGAATAACCAAGAAACACATTAAATCAGTGCTACATCCAAGTGCTACATGGTTGTCATTATTAATGTATGGCTAAATGCAATGTACTCAACTGTTCTCAGAAAAATATGGGTTACTGGGATGCTCAGAGCTGAAAAGGCATTTGACTATTCATCTCACATTTTTATTATGAATATTTTCATTTAAATTTACAGCAACATCTCTAAAACTAGGATGTTACAAGATGCCAAAGGTGCACAGGAGACTGGGAATCTAGTAATAAGACTTTGGCAGAGCAGATAGAATCTACCTAACTACATCTATTTATAAATTCTGTATGACAAGTTTCTTCTAAAATGTTTTAAGCATTGGTTTTCTATTTGGACAGCCCAAAAGCATATGGACATCCAAAAGAGTTACTCTTATCAGTAAGAAGTAGACTTTCATTGTGTAGGTGGTAACTGGGTATTTAAGAAATAGACCTTTTTTTAACAGGACTTGAAAAGACTTCCAGTTCTTGATCCAAGCTGAGACCTGAAAAAACTTGAGAGCACCTGGATGCTTCTATAGTAGGCCAGATCATAAAAAATGTAATGGGCCAACATTCGTGTCTCAAGAAAGCTGTTCCAACTGAAGCTGATTTCTTGTTGGCACGCTCCTCAGCATAAATAGCAAGGGTAAAGGAAAACTCCTGTTTGTCAGAGGAAATCCTTCATATCAGATTCAAGAAAGAATCCTCTGGTAGAACAGGGTAGAGGATACCAGCTGCTGAGTTTTGTTGGTTTTAAATCATTAAACAGAGGACACCCATTTCCAATCTGTTAATTCAGTGCCTTTCACATGCACTAATCACATTAAAATAATGTGGGCAGTGTTTTCTATTGAAATTTTATCATTCAATATATCAGAAGAATGCATTTTCTTTTCATTATTTTTGTTTATATCCTGGCAGCAGAGCAAATATGATTTCTTTGACTGATGGCTTGTTGCATTTGTGTGCATATCTAATCAACAATAGACTCAACATATAAACAGTATATGTATCTATGGAGTCACAGTCAGCCACACTCTGCTGTCAGATAAACCAGACTAGTTCAACAGTAAATGCCACTGAAATCAGTGAATTTTCTATGGATTTACAGTGGGGTAGCAGGGAGCAGAAACTGTTCCCCTCTCTTTAGCTGCTGAAATACAGCCAGTGTACATGAATAAGGACACCAAATTAAAACTCCTGGTCTTTAAGTACATTTGAAATTCGTGCATCTACATTTTGGCTTTAAAACTTTTAAAAAGAGGAAAAAATAGACTTATGATTTAAGTTAAAGCTCCAGAATGAGTTTAATAATCTAATTAATTTTGGGGCAGAGGAAGATTATGCCTTGAGGTTCTGTGGTACCAAAAGCAGAAGCCCCAGTAGCTCCATCCTACCTTTTGAGGGAAATAGATCCTAAAGGCCTCCCTGCCTTCCATCAAGGACAAATCAGGTCCAGGAGTCAACAAGCCCACTCCCTTCAGCCTTACAAGCTTAACTGGCAGAGTGAAGGCAGCACCTTATAGTTACAGAGAGGATGTAGCAGTGGCTTCACATCCCCTCCATCTAGAAAGTAGCATTTTTCCCCAAGAAAGGGATAAAGGCTGGCCCTGAAATTGTATTGTCCTTAAATGGAACAACTTGATCCCTTCCTTTGTTTATTTTAGAAGTGAATTTGAGCCATGTCTTGTAGCATTTTGCTATGAAATTCCATGTACGCTGAGCATTTTATAATTCTGCAGTTCTGCATGCTTTCTTAGCTCCAGCACAGGCTGATTCAATAAATGACTGTCCTGGGTTCAGCAGCAGCAGTCATTTTTAATCCTTCTCAGTAGCTGGTGCAGTGCTGTGGTTTTGACTTTTGGCCTGAGAACAGTGACAGTAACACCGAAGTTTTTAGTTACTGCTCAAATGTTTCGTCTGACCAAGGACTTTCTGAGTCTCATGCTCTGCCAGGGAGGAGAGGAAGCTGGGAGGAGAGACAGGACACCTGACCCAGGCTAGCCAAAGAGGTATTCCATACCACAGCATGTGCCCAGGATGTAACTGAGAGTTACCCAGAAGGGCTGGTTCACTGCTCGGTCAGACTGGGTATTGACAGGTGGCATTGTATTCTCTTCCCTTGTTATTTCCCTTATCATTATTATTATTGGTGGTAGCAGCAGTGATTTGTGTTATATCTCAATTACTGGGCTGTTCTTATCTCAACCCATGGGAGTTACATTCTTTTGATTCTCCGACATGTCCCTCCAGGAGCCGGGGTGGGGAGAAAGGGCATGACTGACTTACGACCTGGGCTTAAACCATAACAATGACTTTTATTCACTCTCAAGATTCACAGTTAGCTATTCAATAAGAGCTTTAATGAAATGTTTTCATTGTAACAAATAAAAAATAATATAATAGGCATTGAGATATAAAACCCCATTTTCCATAATAAGGTCATTCAAATAAATCTAGCATGAAGGAAAGCAACTACTCTGTGAAGTCCCAGCAGTAACTTAAGTAGAGAGCTTGAATTTATAGAACTGGTCTACATTTCTGGCTGAAGTGCAGTGTCCTCCTTTGCCTCACTGTCGTGGTTTAAACCAAGTCCCCCAACTCCCGGAGAGTTAGGAAGGAAAATCCAAAGAATGTAGCCCCCACAGATTGAGATAAGAACGGTTTAATAGCTAAGGCATAACACAGAATCACCACTGCCATTACCACTACAAATAATAATGATACAGCAAACAACAAGAGAATACAACACCCCACCAGCCACCGACCCATAACTCACTCCACCCTGCCCAGCTGAGCACTGTGTGCTCCTTCCTCCATTTTCCTCTCCAGCCTTCTCTTTCCCAGTATGCATCCTGGGCATCACGTGCTATGGTATGGAATACCTCATTGGCTAGCCTGAGTCAGGTGTCCTGTCTCTCCTTCCTCCTGACTCCCCTCCTCCACCTGGCTGGAAAAAAAAACCTTGAACAAAAACACCCTCAAAACATGCTCAAACCATGACACTCACCCAAGCAGAGAAATTTTTCAGCAGTTAACTGCAGTGCCTACGGATTTGTTAGACACTTTCTGGGTCTGGGTACAGCAGGAGTTTCAGCTATTGATGTCATCTGTACACAAAAATTTGTGTTAATGGATGGTAATGCAAAGGTAACCATTTACAGGGAAGTCTGGATGTATTTGAAATACTGGTTCAGCCATGACACAGTTTATTACTGTTAGTCAGCCCTCCCTGCCCTTTTCTAGCTCTACAACACCATCTCCTTCATAGGGGAAACTTACAGGCTTACCTAAATGTGTGATAAATTCCTGTGGCAATGCTTACTGCTTAAGGACAGCATGTTTGCTTATATTCTTAGCAACTCAGTGGTACAGACTTCATGGGTACTGTCTTAAAAAAATTTTCATGCAGACAGACATTGAAAAGACTGCACCAGGAAACCTTTCAGAGCCTTCTGTTGTCTTTCTATCAGAATATGAACACAAAGAAGTTTGAACAGGATTCAGGCTTGACACCCCACATTCAGACAAGTATGACAAAAATAATTCTGTCCTGGCTTGAGGGGAGAGGGTGCACAAATAATGTTCTTATGTCTACCCCAGCTGTGATTTATTTATTATGTTTCTGGATCCAGTTAACACTTCACATGGCATGCAAGCAATGAGCTCTTGTGTGAAAAGATTTTTTGCACTCCTCTTGTGCCTGATCAGTGTTTAATCAACATCTGCCACTTTGTCTTTGTTAGTGTCTCAGCTTTGCCCTTGGTTATAACTTCCAGGAACAGAAAATCAGTGCATGTCATACCTTCCCAATAACTATATGAATTTATTGAGTGTCTCTAACACTTTCTTCCCATTCCATCTATCTCCAGCTTCCTAGGTTGGTACTCCAAAATACTGCAACAAATGCTCTACAATCTAACTCCCTCCTGAATCTAGATTTTAACTGTAAAACTTAACACTGGAGCTCTGTAACAGATGCCTAGAGTATTGCTTTAGGGTAGAGTGTTATACCATGCTGATATGCCTTTAATGTGCTTATAGTGGGTAATGATCACAAGCTGCATGTCAAAACCACCTTTACTAACAAATCCAAAGTGAGTCAGTCATGTGCTGCTGTCCAGCTACTTTATTTTTCAGAAGTGAGGGAGAGATCAAATATCTGATCACATGCTAACCTTCTAGTACTTGTACTGACTGGCTACCCAATTGTACCAGTAGAAATCAACAATTTAGAGAAAAATCAGAGAAATGTATATAGCATTATCCCAAATCCATCTCTTTCATGTTGTGCTGACACTGCAGTGCCTTCCATTTCTGGTGAAAGTACCTGCCCTTATTCCAGACTGTTGTCCCGACTGATCAAGAGATGAGCTTACCATAAACACTGGAAAACTACATTCCAATTCCTACTCTGTGAGCAGGCCCTGTGGAGAGACCTGCTGGAGTACCAAACTGCATGGTCAAACAGATGATGTGACAAGAAGATCTCTGGATGCAAAGAGGAGAAATAAGGCTGGGGAAAGAAAAAAGGACACATAGCAGGAAACTATAGCAGTGAACTGGATGCTGCAATTGTTTCATTAGCATAGTCATGTCTTGAATGTCCAAAAACTGCAGGTTATGGTGCTGTGATGGTACCCTGAGAGTAGACAGATCTGTGTCAAATGGAGAGAAGCGTTGTTCCACCCACACATGCAGGAGGAGAGATCATACTCAGTTGCAGGATTCACTTACTATGCTAAAAACCTTACTGTTTTATTAAATGCTGGTGAGATAGATGTTTGCTTAAGACAAGTTTCCTCTCTTTTCCCCCTTTCATTTTATTAATTTATCGATTCTCTATTTGAAGAGATTTGCTAAAAGATTAGTCAGCATAATCCATATTTCTCACACATCCAGGATGATGTTGGGAAGGCAAATAGAGAGAAATTGATACACACAACTTTTGTAAAATGGTCAGCTGGAAAAAGGCTGCATTGCTCAGGAAGATGTGCTGTACTCACCTCTCTTTTCAGAGAAAGACAACTTCTCAGAAATACAAAAACAAGAGCTCATATATGTGAAACATTTATTAATCTTAAGGTGGTTTACCCTTGTGCATAATGGATGCTATTAATTTCTTCTTTCTTCAGTGAAACATAACCATACCTCAGTATTCTAGCAAGAGCTCTTATTGACAAGATCTTTGAAGTTTTTTAAGGACATTTTTTACAGATTTTTTTTTATTTGCAGTAGCAGAAATCCAGCACATTGAACCACTCTGACTTTCACTCAGTTAGGCTTTTGCCAGCATCATTCTTAGTGCACATTGTGTGACAGTTTTCCTCTACCACTGTGAGTGATATACTCACTTGCCTGCATATGTTTATCACCTGCAAAATAGAATATGTCTACCTTCTCTCCTTCATTAGCCCTAGTAAATAATTTCTCAGCATCCATGAGCTCACCTGGGGACCTAATTTTTATGGTGCATTTCTCCGTAGTTGTAAAGATTGCATTGATATTTCTTTTCCATATGTCCAGGTGGATTGGTTTGGTTTGGTTTGGCCTTTTGTTTGTCTGTTTGGGTTGTGACTAAGAACAGATTATGTCAGAACTGGCCATGCTGTCAGCAGTGCAGTCTCTTCATCTCCACAAGTTTATCTGCCTTTCACTGTCTTCCAGCAAAAATACAGTCTGATTATTCCTCCCCTCAAAATGTTTTGATTGTCAGGTAACTTGTGCATGGCTTCTTCAAGCCTGGTTATTCCCTGGAGTAGCTGAGCATATCAGTAGCACTCATGTCCTCTGGGTCACCTCTGGTTTCCAGTTATCATGATGGTTCTAGATTGGGATAATGTTTGGCATTGCTTTTCATTAAACCAAACATACTCCCAAATTGTTTTATGGGTCCCCTGTAGGTTGTACTCTGTGCAAAGAGGCCAGAAAAGACTACATGTGTAACCCTGACAAGATTTGGAAACAGAAGAAAGATGTAAGTCAAAAGAATCTGAGAGTAAGGAATCCCAACTTCCACCAACCTAAGCAATTGAAGAGCAAGAGAGGAGGATCTTGGAGCATCTCTAGTTGAAAAGAGGCAGATTACTGCTGGAAACCCTTTTGCCCTGGTACCCAAAGCCTTTGCTATGACTGCTAACAGTCTGCACAGACTGAGGTCTTGTTGCAAAGGCTTTACTTCAAACACTCCCTGTTTCTTACGATGGCCTCTTGCTTTGCTTCTGCCTTCTGAATCACTCAAAAAGAATTTAGCTCTCTTCACTACCCCAGCACAGGTTCATATGAGCAATGCAGCCAAATGTTGAAATGTCATTCTGCCTGCTCTTCAGGTTTTAAAATGCCCAGCATTGCCTATACCCATCTACGCAGTATACTGAGATGAATATGTGACCTCACATTTTAAGGCCAGAAAGAGTTTCAGATTATCCAGTCTGATCTTGTTTATGATTCAGAATTTACAATTTCATCCCTTTCTCCCTGTATGTGAAAGCTTAATGTACATTCTTAAGTAATTGCTATGCTTAACATGTAGTGCTGTGTAATTTAATAAATAATAATAAAGTATATCCAAATGGCACCTCAGTATAAAAGAAGGCTGAATTCACCTTGCAATATTATTGGCCAACTGAGAATTTCAGGCATTTGCTGGAAAGTTTAATGCAAGCTTTGAAATTTGGAAAGCATACTTCTTTGTGTAAGAAACCCTTCATTTCTCATCATGAGTTTCTCAGAAACCATTAACATTTTTTATTTAAAGTAATAAGCTCAGAAGAAGGGGATATAGCCATGGGATAATAGCCTTTGTGAAATCACTAGGTGTGCTGAGGTGAATCCATGGGTACTCAACATAATGACAGGATCATCAGCTAATGCCTACTTTTATAGAGTTTTAATATTCTAATCACTTTTCCAAGAAATAATCTTTATATTTAAAGATATAAGGACAGTCTTAGAGCCAAAAATGTTAAAATAATATTATGTTACTCCACGAATCTTGTAGACAATTAGTTTTAATAGAACCTAATACTCCAATTTTATTCACTAAGACAGTGAGGTTTTCAGCTAAAAGAATTACAGAGGCTATGTCTCCTGCTCATTATATTTCAGCTCTAAGCCAATTCAGTTTCTCTTCCTCAGAGTCCTCAGGCTCCTCTGCTTGGTGTCTTGATTAGGACATTAAGGAAGTCTGATGGTCCCCTGTGGCGGGCATTATGATTAAGCCCACACTGTGGCTGGGGTTCCAGCATGACTATGGAAGTCAAGACTCACAAATTTGACTCCAGACTCTTATTCACATTTCTTTCCCATACAGGAATCCCTACTCCTAGCCATCTAAAAGACAAGAGATCAATTTCTGAGTGCTAGAAGTCTTGATGAAGTGATAATTTTGCAGAAGGTTTGAGACCCCCATTAATACAAGTATATGTAGAAACTGTTGTCCTTAGATGGTCTGCAAGGGAAAAGTTAGTGTTAAAAAACATTTCTTTAAGCATTACTAATGTCTTGGTTGCTACAAAGGAGTTAGCAAAGTCTCATTGTGAAAAGGGCACATGGATCTGGAGAATACCAATATATGCAACCACATACAGCAGAACCTACCGTGTCAGAGCAGATACTTCCCCTCTTTGCCAATCACGTATTTCTCACAGGTTGAATTCACTGTTTCTGACAACCAATGCTGTTCAAATTGCAGATAAAGTGGTTTTGTTTGCTTGTATGCTTTCTTGAGATATATGTGCTGCTCAGTTTACACTTCTGCCAGGACAGTCCCAGAAATATCAGACATACAGCTTACTCTGACTACCTGCAGATAAAATTTCTAACCTTATTTAGAGACAGGTACCTCCAGAGAATATGGCATCTCTGCCTGTTGTTGTGTCTCTACCACAAGTGGGATAAATAGCTGTTTGAAAAAAAATATACAGGACTAATTTAGATCAGCTGTCTAACTTTTAATGGGTATAATTAAGTGAGGAGAATTTTTTAATTTACCTTGAGGTGATAGTACTTCAAAAATGCTTTCTCATCCAGACCCACCGGCAAGTCTGCAAACACATATGTAGATGTTACATCTGGTTTAAAAAAGCTGTCAAGAAATTGTCAGTTTCCAGTTTGTCCAAATAGGCCTCTGGAAAAGAACTAAATATTTAACTCATAAAACTACTAGTCAGGCTGCAACCACATAGCAACTATCAAATAAATTGTTAGAAAAAGATATTTCAGGATAAGCAGACAAACTTATCCTCTCATAATTTTGCAGATCACAAGGCTGTATAAATTTTCTGACAGGAAAGTTCATTGGATGTGGGATAAGGCTCTGTATGACAGCACAAGAAAACATGACCAAATAAGAGAAGTTTATTAACTGTATTGACACGATATCCTTGTCTCTAAATTGGAGAGACATCAATTTGATAGGTGGACCACTCGGTGGATAAAGAACTGGCTGGATGGTCGCACTCAAAGAATTGTGGTCAATGGTTCAATGTCTGGCTGGAGACCAGTAACGAGTGGTGTCCCTCAGGGATCGGTGCTGGGACCAGTCTTGTTTAACATCTTTGTTGCTGACATGGGCAGTGGGATTGAATGAGCCCTCAGCAAGTTTGCCAATGACACCAAGCTTTGTGGTTCCGTTGATACACTGGAGGGAAGGAATGCCATTCAGAGAGATGTTGACATGCTTGTGAGGTGGCTGATGCCAGCCTCATGAAGTTTAACCATGCCAAGTGCAAGGTCCTACACCTGGGTCGGAGCAATCCCAGGAACAGCTACAGGTTGGGTAAAAATGAAATTAAGAGCAGCCCTGCAGAGAAGGACTTGGGGGTGTTGGTTGATGAGAAAATGAACATGATCCTGCTTCAGTGTGCACTCACAGCCCAGAAAGCCAACCGTATCCTGGGCTGCATAAAAAGAAGCATGACCAGCAGATCGAAGGAGGTGATCCTGCCTCTCTACTCTGCTCCTGTGAGACCTCACTTGGAGTATTGTGTGCAGTTCTGGTGTCTTCAACATAAAAAAGACATGGAACTGTTGGAACAAGTCCAGAGGAGGGCCACGAGGATGATCAGGGGACTGAAGCACCTCCCACATGAAGACAGGCTGAGAAAGCTGTGTCTGTTCAGCCTGGAGAAGAGAAGGCTGCATGGAGACCTCATAGCAGCCTTCCAGTATCTGAAGGGGGCCTACAGGGATGCTGATGAGGAACTATTCATTAGGGACTGTAGTGATAGGAGAAGGGGTAACGGGTTGAAACTTAAACAGCAGAGGTTTAGATTGGATTTAAGGAAGAAATTCTTTCCTGTTAGGGTGGTGAGGTACTGGAATGGGTTGCCCAGGGAGGTTGTGAATGCTCCATCCCTGGCAGTGTTCAAGACCAGGTTGGATGAAGCCTTGGGTGACATGGTTTAGTGTGCGGTGTCCCTGCCCATGGGAGGGGTGTTGAAACTAGATGATCTTGAGGTCCTTTCCAACCCTAACTGTTCTATGATTCTATGATTCTGTGACAAAGCTGCAAAGTCATATTACTCATGTGCTTTCAGATACAATTAAATAGTAGCCATGGTGTTATTTTCTAACTATTTCTGACTGAAAATTCAAACATTTTCTGTGTTATAATGATTTTACTACACTACTTATGATGTTATTGAGATCCAAGCATCCCTGTATTAAAGTAAACAAGAAACATAATGTTACTCGAGTTACATTTTCCACTTGAACTGGCAGTAAGATTGTGCATTCCTAAGCCACAAGAATAAAATCTTTGGGAACTAAAAGCAACAAACAGTACATACCGGGATGTCAATGATCCATAAACACTATATATAGATTTATATAGCAGATAAATACTGTGTTGTCATTAGATGGTAAGTAAGAATTTAATATTTGAATCCTATGTCAGATTTCTGCAGAACATTACTTTCCAACAGAGAGTATAAAAATCTCTTAAGGAGGACAGCAAATCAAGAGACAGCATTCTCAACAACCAGGCAGCCAAGTGAACCACACGAGTCAATGCTTAGGCTGAGAAAGTTGGGGGTGTTCAGCCTGGAGAAGAGAAGGCTGCTTGGAAACCTCATAGCAGCCTTCCAGTATCTGAAGGGGCCTATAACGATGCTGAAGAGCGGCTCTTCACTTGGGACTGTAGTGACAGGACAAGAGGTAGCAGGTTCAAACTTAAACAGGGGAAGTTTAGATTGGATATAAGGAAGAAATTCCTGTTAGGGTGGTGAGGTACTGGAATGGGTTGCCCAGGGAGGTTGTCAATGCTCCATCCCTGGTAATGTGCAAGGCCAGGTTGGACAGAGCCTTGCATGATATGGTTTAGTGTGAATTAAATGGATCCTATCCAGTTCATATAGTCTTGGCTGGTCTGTCACACAGAAAGCTACTGATAGTGTACATATTGCAGAAATTATTCTAGAATGAGAACTTGAAGGACTTACACATAAGTTTCTTGCCACTATGTTTTGAAATCTTATCCCTTATCAATGTTACCCACTACTGAAGTTAAGATAATGGCATTATTCATTATGTCATTTCATGAACCAGTAACAAACCACAGACCAATAGCTGGACAAAGCACATTTCATGGTTTGGTGATCAAAAATAGTGGTGTCACCTGGGCTTCACACATAGTCAGAGCTGAAAATCTCACAATATGAAAGTGGTTTAAAACGTGGAGGGAGATGAAGAAGAGAAAAGCTTTCATATTTTGTCATTTACTTCTTTCAAATGCCTTATTTTTTTTTCCCCAGGAATAAGCTTACAAGGCACTGAACTCCTTAATCGTTTACACTGCTGTAAAAAACATTCTTCAGCTTTAAATGCTGAGTTTATTACTTTAAAGAGTTAAAAACTTAATACAATGAAAATGTAAATTACTTCAATTCTGTTTTCAGGTTATTTTGTTTTGCTGTGATGCATAAATTTTAGGGAGATCAAATCATCATTTGATTCCCATACATTTACACACCACCATTTTTGATTTGTGTTTTTTAAATCTACTTTTAGTGTCATATCAGAAACCATGTATCTGTTATTTAGATGCAGATTATCTCATTGACTACTCAGCAGTTCTATCAGTTCATGCAGCAGCCTTGGTGCAATGGTGCACGTTTATCAATACTTTAATAGGAACTTCCTGGAAAATTATTTCCCCCACTTTAGAAAATATTAACTTGCCACCATGAAATCAAACCACATTATGTTTTGATCTAAACCTTTAACATAAAAAAAAGAGGTTTTGTTTTTCTCAGTTAAAAAAAATTAAAATCTGAAGCTTTCAAAAAAGTGTGTTTAATTGTAATATCCACATGTCCTCCACTGAAAACTAATTTAAGAAAACTAGGAGCAAACCACATTATGAACACTAGACACACTCATTTTTCTGTAGTAATATAGACATGCTCCTTTCTAAGATGCATCCTTCATTTCTTGGTATGACATGGGTTGAGGCTTTTTGAGTAAGAAGGTGGGTATTATGGCATTTGTTTCTGTCCCCTTAATCTTGTTTCTTTACGATTTTTCTCAGACTTCTTCCCTTCAGGAGACATAAAGAGCAAATAGTCTCTGAGTATATGACACTTGCACAGTGAGATCAGCAGTAATTAGGAGCTGTCATCAGTGTGTTGAAGTTAGGCTTGAGAGTATGAAATTCCTCTTAAGTGTGATCCATGCCCACCAAAATCTTTGTCTTCACTGAGCACTTAAACCAGGGAAAGATAGGCAAATATTTATATAAATAAATATTTATTAATGTTTTTTAGCTAACATCCAGTGAACAAATGTTATTCCCAGTTACCTGCTTTGTTATCAGAACTTAATGATTATTTTTTTTACTACATCCTATAAAAGCAATTCAGCTCTCACACAACTAACACAGGACTATTCACTTTTGAAAAAGAGATTTGGCTGCCTATAGAAACATATCCCTTCCATTCATCTTACTATGCAACATATTAGTATTCCATATTGTTATTATATTATAATCATGGTAATTTTCAGAGAACTTTGCCCTTTTAGGTTAGTTTTTTTCAGAAAATTAGGTGAGGAAGGAGTACTGGGAATATGGCATGTGAACTAGTTATAGGTGGTTTATTTTCTTTAAATTTCTGAGTCATAAAGGGCAAAGAAACTGTCATCATTATACCCCCATGTTGTCCAAGTCATTATATCAAACGAAATAACCAGTGTTATATTATTGTTAACTGAGGCAGTATTTGGAGATTTGAGCAGAGAATGGGCAATATTGTACATGTGTTGCTGAAATATAAAATAAGATCCTTAAACTTACAGGATTTTTTTTAAAAAAACCTTTTTTAAAAAAGAAGTGAATAATTTAATTTCTTAATTTATTATGTCCTACTCTGAATCATCTAAACATATGTAATTCAGAGGATTTTCTTTTTTGTTTGTTTGGGGTTTTTGAATTTGTTATTGTTGTTTGGTTTGTTTTGGGTTTGTTTGTTTGTTTGAATTTATTTGGCTTTTTTTCAGATCTGAATAGATTGGGTTGTGAAAGCTGGAGGCTGTACTGGCCATGAGATCATGGACTTCTGAATCCTGAGAGAATAGAACAAACAAAAGCAGGATCACAGCCCTGGACTTCAGGAGAACAGACTTTGGCTTGATCAGAGAACTATTTTCAAAAATCCTATGGGTCACAGTCCTAGAGGGAAAGAAGTCAAGTAGAGCTGGTTGATTTTCAAGGATCACCTCCTCCAAGTTCACCAGTGGTCTATGCCTATGTATAGAAGGTGACAGGGGGCTGGATGAACAGGTAGCTCCAAAAAAAGTCTTCAGACATAAGAAAGAAACATACAAATAGGTGGGGACATGGTTTAGTGGCAGACTTGGCACTGTTAGATTAACAGAGGAACTCCATGATCTTAAATCACAAAAGGTTGTTTCCAAGGGTATGGGTTAGGCAGTGAGGTTGACTGAAAATAGTCTCAACTGCTGGACTTGAAGGTTTGTGATCAGCAGCATTAAGTCCAGATGGAGGTAAGTCCCTAGTGGTGTATCCCAGGTCCCAGTACTGGGGCCAGTACAGTTCAACATCTACTAATGCATCCTCCTGGGCTGCAGTGGGAAAAGTGTTGATGTCAGACTGAGAAAGGATACTCAGCACATGTGATTCATCTGGAGTGCTGGGTCCAGTTCTGGGCTCCCTGGTGTATGGAGGACATGGACTTACTGGAGCAAGTTCACTGAAGGGATGAATAGTTTATTAAGGGCCTGGAAGCAAAGAGAGTGCTAGGACTAAAAAAAAAAAAAAAAAAAACAAAACAAAAACAACAGAGTGCTAGGACTATTTGTCCTTAAGAAGAAAATGCTTGGATAATCTCATGAGCATGTATAAACGCCTGATGGGTAGGCAGACTCTTATTGGTGTGCGAAAGGACAAGAGTCTATGGACACAAACTGAAATATAGAAAATCCAATTAATCATAAGAAAGATATTGTTTACTGTGAGGATGCTTGAACACAGCAACTGACTGGACAACAGCCCTGCGAAACCTGTTCTGGTTGAACCTGCTCAGTGCAGGGGTTGGAGTAGATGATCTCTAGAGGTTCTTTTCAACCTTACCTAATCCTGTGACACTCCTCTAGTAAGTTTTAGTGTTAGAAAGTCTAGTAGGTATTTTAAATTAACTTTGCAATATTTTCCACTTCAGGGGGTAAAAGGGAAAGAAAAATATATATTAAAAAAAAAAAAAAGAAAAAGAAAGAAAGACTACACCATCCACCCTCTTGGGTGCCTCTCAATTAAAAACTGATATTTGTTTGAAGCAATTCTTTCAGAAATCCCAGTGTGACTAAGGCTATTATAAAAGCTTTTGTTTACATGCATTAAATTACAACAGTCTTCCAAGAAATCTGTTTTCATTCAGTTATTTGCTCTGAAAACAGGTTTCTTGAGGCCAGAGAGAAGTCTGCTTGTGACTGTATGGAATTCTCTGACCATTGCAGCTTCCTCTTAGAAGTTCTTATCTCTCTTTTGCAAATTCAAATCAATCTGACTTTGTGACACTTTCCAAGGCAATGAAAGTTTATAATGCATTTGGAGGCCACTATGCAGGAGAAATGAATACTTTCTCACCACATTCCCCCTTTTTTTTTCACCCCCACAAGGAAGATTGAAAAGAGCCCCAGCACTATACATTTGCACTTGAACTAAAATAGCACTGGTGGTTACATGAGAGTGGAAAAGAGAGATTCTTGGAGCTGGAGCTAAATCCAGGCATTTAGTGGTCATAAGTACTATACAAGCCTGTAAATTAAAGAGTGTATAATTCATAAACCTAATATCCTCCTCCCATCTGTCTGGGTTATTTTTCTTTTTAATTGAATCCAAATTCCACTTTCAATCAGTAAAAATTCCTGCTCTCCCAAACCCTATTGTTGGGAATCTCTGGAAAAGAAGATGTTGACGGCAGTAGTTCAGAGGATAGAGGAGGGCCTGCAATATCCGCTGCCCTCTTGAGGAGAAGGGTGCTGCTGGAACCCCTCTGCCACTGTGGGCTGTAGTGCATTGTACACTTCTATTGCGGTTTTGCATAAGAACAATCGGTGATTAAAACTGGAAACTACTTAATGGTGAAAAAAACTAACATAGCTTCCAAAGGTTTGGAAGTCTAAATCTGAGTTTGTACCCACTGATATTTTGTGGTGTGTCATATTAGTTCATGTCCTGTTTTTATATCTTATTATGAGAAATATTGCTTATTATAGAAGAGAAAATCTGTTGAATATAATCAATTCCTTCATGTCTAAAATAGTAGCCTTGTTGTAGCCATATGTGCCGAGGATTTAAGAGTAACAATGTTTTTAGAGAGATGTAATGCCGAACAGAGAGCCATGAGAGGGATTGATTGCACACCTACAGGAAGAAGCCTAGTTGGAGCGTTTTTTCAACTGGTTGTGCAAACAGATGATGCACAGCTAACTTAGGATCAGATAAGATATACAGCCACCAAGGGAATACAGCAGTATTCCCTTCCTCCCCCAAAATCTGCATGGCTTTCTTATGCCTCACTCTACAATGCAGAGCTCTACTGAAACCACATGGACCACTTGTATACATCCACACTGCTCTCCAAAACTTACCCTGGCCCTTTTGATTCCTCATCCACCTCACCCTTATTGGCCTTCCTCAACACCTCCCTGCATGAACTCCTTGAACATCCTGGGTCATTATCACAGAATTCAATTTTGGTCTTGGGGGAAGCCCTGGAAATGTGTAAGTGAATGTTGCCTCCAGAATGGAAAAGCCTTGAGTGGGTTCTGATGCTGTATGAGGAATTGTATCATTCAGTGAGGAATGAGATCTGAAGAGCCCTATTCAGTCTAGGAATCATTTACCCAAAAGACTACAATAGACACCAGACAGAAAATTGTATGAATACAGAAAAAAAAAAAGGCAGCCTCAATCCTGCAAACACTTGTGCATGTACTTAATGTAATGTGGATGAATATTGATTTCAATGGGAATGCTTTATATGCGTAAAGCAAGGCATATGCATGCTTATAGGATCAAGGCCAAGATTGTTAAGTACTGCAAGCTGAGCTTTAATGGCTGATAAAGCAACTTAGAAATACACAAAAATGTGTCACAGAAATATTCAGGATGCCTAACTGGTTTCAGTACTTATGAAAAGGTATCTCTGCTCTCAGTGAGAAATAAGAAAAATAATTTCTTAGTAAATTAATGATAATCACTTAAAATTAGAATGTGGTATAATGTATGAGCAAAAGGAACACACATACATGGTTGAATAATTCTACCTCCTGCTAGAATGCATCCATTTCTTTTAATATGGCAGCTATTGAAGAACACACAAAAACATAACAGTTTATGTCAAGAAGGTGAATGATCCTCCCATTTGCAACCGCCAGGGAAAATTGAAGATGGAATGGAATTGCTCACAACAGAATTAATCCTGAAAATATGCAGATTGGAAATTGTGAGGCCAACAGGTGTTCATTTCAGGCTCCACTGTACATCTCAGACAAGTTCAGTCTTAATGTAGGTGGACATACTAGCCACACAGATTATATCATTCTCTGTATTGTAGTACAGTCTGAAACACTGATCTAATATTTTACCAAAATTTATTTTTTTTTCAGCTTATAAAAAAAATGGTATGAAGTGTTTTAGGTAAATGCCACTCTAGTATCTTTTAAAATGCTCTCATAAGACTGTTTAATTACATAACCAAAATGACAGTGCAGGACGGTGTCTGGTAACTTAATGCCGGAGATTTTGAAAACCTTAGTCTTAATTTACCCACTCAGTAACAACACAACTAATTTTGCAGTGATTAACATGGAAAACAGACCCTCAGTTCAGCCTGAATGACTGAGATACTGTTTTCAATTATGACGACCGATCTGGTCTTTAACAACCCTGAGTGAGAACGCCATGTTTGTGAGCAGTGTTGGATTGACAGGCGAGAATATTCAACTTTCCAGATGCTACAAGCTACATACCTAAATTTTATTAGAAGTATACTGCATATTTTAGACAAGCTGAGGGGATCTCTAGGAGTAGCTAACAGGAAGGAGACAACAGCAGCCTCCAGAGCCATGTTGTGAAAAGGCTGTGCTGTCTTCAGCCCTGAACTTAAGCGGAGTAGCCCTGCCACATGCATGGTGCCCACACCAGATATAGTCAGAGCAGTTATGGAGGAATCTTCTCTGAATGTGAGTTGACAGATAAATGTCTCTTCAGATCTGGTTATCTCATCTAACATTACCGGGTCATGACTACCAGTATCTGATGAAAATGGAGGTTTGTATGAAACTTCAACTTCAGAAATCCTTCAAAGAGCTCTGTGAGACTAGCATTCCTGTACTCTTTCTGCTTTGCTCCAGGATGATAAAAATAAAAACAACCAAATGCAACAAAAAATTTCTAGCTTTCCACCTACAGTGCCTCAGAAACATTGGTCAAATAAGTAGAGTGTCCCCTACTGCACAGCTTGCTTATTCCTGCCTTTCTAGGGCATTATGGTAGAGGCACACACGCACTTGCATTGTTTTTGGTTTAAGGTAGGTTCTACTCTGGTGTCTAAAGATCTCAAGAGCTGATTGCACTCTGAATTACCCTTTTACCCCCCTCTCTGCCATGCATGCCTTCTTGAGGACATTTTCAAGTTTTCTGCATTTGAATTAACAGCAATACAAATCTGTGATCACTATTTGCCAATCTGCAATGGACTGAGTATTAAAAGACTATAGAAAACACATATAAGGGCAGAAAAGAACACATCTTTTTAGTTTCAAAAGCATTTATTTTAATGAAACTTTAGTTGTACTGTACTACTCAGTGCAGAATAGCGGTGCTTTTTTTCTGAAATTACAATTTAACATAATGCTCTTTGCCCCATCCCTACAGTTTTCACTATGCCTATATTCTTCAAGAAAAAGAAAAACAATACAGGAACAGTCCAGTGAAATTAAACTGTTACCCCAGAGAAAACAGACGACCCCCTCTGCAAAAAAGTAAAGCCCCAAACCAATAACCAAACCCTTAATTTTGAGGATGGGACTTCAAAATATTTATATGTGTACTTTAAAAGCAGATCTTCGCAGATGAAAATCAGCATGCCTCTGCTGAAGCAAAAGAAATGATGCCAAAACATGCCAGGCGAGTATTTGACACTCAGTTGTGCACAGCAATTCCCTGGTCTGTGGCCACTTTACAAACAGTTGAACTGGCAGTTTGTGCAGGCAGGTTTTCGACTTGTCCGTGGAACTGCAAGGATTTTCTCACCTCTCATCAGCATAAAACTGTAGCCAACATCTTTAAAAATCCATCCAAATCTCATCCAGCTCAAAGTTGTGTGCTGAAATAAGGCAAGTCCTGAGATGAATTAGAGACAAAGGGCCTCACTGCACACTTGAACTCTATGTGCGGCTTTCGTTGACATCAGTGTGAGCTATGTCTGCAAATCGGTGGCCCCCTTTTGTTAGAGAGTAACAAATCTTTAACACACAGCCTGCTTCTAACAGAGCCAAAGCCTTCCTTTGAACAAGCACATTCTTCCCTCAGCTTCACGCAAAGACATCAACGAGGGTTGCCAGATGACATGCTCAGAAAATCAGAATGCTGTCTCAGACCAGTAGGGTAGAAACTGACTATAAGTACTGTGCAAATCTGGAAAAACCATGACTTTTACTCCCTATATGAGATATCAGGAAAAATACTTCCAAAATAAAAGCATCCTGATTTTAATCATGGTAACTAAATTCTAACACTAAGTAACTGATAGAAACACCAGTGACAGCAGAAAAGTGTCTGAGGTGTAGGCAAAGTGTAGTGTAGGGTCATAATTAAAATTTCTCAACACATAGAGTTAAGACCATATTTTACAGGAAATCATTGAAGTGCTTATAAAAGGATAAGTTTTCTCAAGCATGCTAAGCATCCCAAAACTTCTGTTTTGGCTTTGTCTGTAACCAGATTTTCCAAACTTCTCTATTTCCCAAGACTGAGAACTTTTGCAGACCTGAGTCTCAATCTGAATATTTCTGAAATGTTGACTGTATAATATAACTTGTATAACTCAGTCAAGAAAGGTACACAGCTCTGCTTCAGAGTTCAGTAAGTAAAGCCCAATCACAGAGCACATGCTACTGACACATAAAGAAAGTCTGTTTTGTTCTCTGAACTTCTAACCATGAAATGGTTAAAAATATCGAAGGGCTATAACTATAAGCGCTAAGAGAGAGACAGAGAGAATGGAAGGAGGAGTGTGGTACTACACTATGCAACCTCAGCAGTTCTTCAGATGTGGTCTGGCATCTAGTTCATAAAGTCAAGCAAATCTGTTCATTTTAGTCATATATACAGACACATATGCATCAGCAGAGATATATGCATAGCTTTTAAACTCTCTGGAGAGTAAAATAAACCACTATCATGTGCATCTTTAGTAGGCAGCAAAAACAAATGAAGTTAAAAAAATCACTGCTTTGTAGTATTTCAGTACCAAAACACTAGCTGAAAGTTTCAGGTATGTGACAGCTGGGATAGGTTTTGTCTAAGAGGACAGTGATGATGATATTTAAATTTTCTGCTTTACTTTGAGTTTCTCATCATTATATCTTTTATTGGAGTTGATAGGGACATGTTAACAGAAAATACTTGCATCCAGAAAAACATCATATTGTCAGAGCAAAATAATTTCATTGAAACAAGAGTAATTTGGAAATACCTTGGCTAAATTTTTTTCAGGTCTCTTTTGTTAATTCTGATTAGGGAGAAAAAAAAAAAAAGAAAAAAGCAGATGGAAGGAAAGAAAACCAGATGAAGAGAGAAGGACGTATGTGCACATTCATGCAGGTAAAAGAATTTTGGCACACTTCTGGGCAAATGGTTGAGAAAGGAAAAAGCAAATTCCAGAATGTTGAAATACAGGGAGGAAACTGGATTTTTCTTCCCAGGTCTGCTTCATTTTTTTTTTTTAATTGGAATGGAGGGTTCTTCTTTGTTCTTTCTTTCAAATTTTCCATGGAATGTGGGATTTCTTGCACTGTGCCAGACTCAGCAGTGGCCATGCAACCAGATTTAACACAAATCTTAGATTGGCCATAACAGCTATCTAGAACAAGTTACAGGAGGGCCAGTATCTTTTTTTTATCAGTGTATGCCAGCTGAAAAAAAAAAATGTTCAAGGTTTAGGACTAAATAATAGGATTTTAGGTGATGACTAGGGATGTTTTTTCTAAGCAACATGAAGAGATCCCTACTCAGCAGTGGGGGATTTAGTGATAGACTATGAAGTGAGCATGTAAATCTCTGTAGGTTGAGAAAAACAGTAGATTTCATTCCATTTGTCCTTGATCAAATAAATAATTAAAGAGGTATTTTTAAGGTAAAAGAAAACAAGACGTTTGGTAGATTCTCTCCAGACTGAAGTTCTTATGAAAGATTTAGACAGTGAAAACGTGTGTGACTTTCACAGTCTGCATGAAGCAGCATCTGATTTTTCACACACTGTCGTGCCAACTTAGAATAATAAGAGTCTATTGTTTCTACAGAAAATGTAAAATAGTATTTAACAATAAAACACATGCTTTTTTGGCTGACAATGCCCACTGCCATGTTTTGGGTCATTCACACAGGCAAATTCAGAGCCCTTTTGTAGTCCATTCTTCTGTCTCCTTGAAGCACAGCAGTTATGTTGTGCTACCTAAAGTAAATGTGGAAACTCGGTGCTTCTGCAGTTTTAGCATAGATGGGCCCAAGGGAAGCCTATTTAATAAGTTTTATCCTGCTTAGAGCAGGTTAGCAACTATGATGAGTCATATTCATTTTTCCCATCTATTGCTTTTTCAATATGTGCTGGTTATCTGACCTCTCTACAGCTGGGTTCCCATGAGTCTCCTATGAAGATTGTCCCAATCTTACAATAAGGATATAATTCCTAACATTGATAAAGAACCAGGAGTACATTCAGCAAAAATGATAGGTTGTGAACACAGCATACTCATCACCTGAGAAACTGATTACCACAAGGGCACTGTAGCCCATGGGCTGGGCAGGATTCAAGAAAAACTATACATTTTCAGGGTGAACAAATACAAAAGTTATTATTCCATGTGCATGGACATATACATTTTAAAGACATGTATGCACACATACATATGTGTGTATACACACAAAAGTAATATGTGAAAAGTAGGGCATGGTCCAGAATAGAAACCAGTCTGTATTGAGACTAAGGAAGGCATTTTACTGGGCTGTGCTTTCTCCTCTAAAGCAGCCTGCACTGACTGTTGGAAAAGACCATTTCACATGCCTGACTCTATATGCCATTTCCTAAAAGCTCTTAGCAAAAGGTGAGTTCTCAGGCTTCAGTGCAAGAATTCAAGGTCTCGGAGATAAATCTCCCATGCTACAGTCCATCTACTTTAGCTGCATTTCCTTGTAAAAGGGAAGAACTTAAAAACTGCAGTTTATGGTAGCCAAAACCAGTTATAGAGACTTCTGGGACAAACCAGATCATGTCTGTATTTTCAGGACCCTGAATCCTTCATGACATTATATTGCATCCTAATGATGATAATGGTGATATCACAGCCTTATAAAACAGCTTAGAAAGCTTGCTAAATCATGCCATTCTTTATACTCATGTTTCACACTCCTACTTCCCAGGCCAACGGGTGAACATAGCTCAGGGCCAAGCTGCTATAGCACAGCAGAACCTTAGCCTCTCTGTAGATCCACTTTCCTTGCAGTCTATGACTCTGGGACTGATGAATCTAAGACATTACAGATTTTTTTCTGGCTAATACAAAGTGCCCTGATGTCACCACCTGGTCAGTGGGGTAGAGACAGGTGGAGAAAAAGGCATGTCTGGAACAATGCAAGGTGATAACGAAAACCACCCAAGGCATTCTCTAGACATTACCCACCTCCCATACTTCAGTCTAAGCTCATGTCCAAACAATAGTGAGATCACATTCAAAATAAACATGGTCTTCATCCTAAAACCTTTGCTTATTGTAACCAACGACAATTTAAAATTTAGTGTCTTGCACGTAGTTTTTCTATTTAATGAATTATCCTCTTTATTATCAGATTGAGATCCCCCATAAACTAGCTGAAAATTATCTATTGATATGTTCTTTTTGTTCTGTTTCTTTTCCCTTGTAATGCAATTTGCTGCTGTATAGTAATTGTATTTGCTTGGGACTATGGAAAGAGTTAGGTAAATCAATTTTAAGCAAACCATATATTGTATGCTTATATAGTTTCATTTCCAATAAATAACCTGGAATAGCTAGTCAACTTTACATGCAATCTTAATTTGAGTTTCATATGCATAACACAAGCAAGGAAAAATGGGATTGACTTGAGAAAGGAAGAAAGATTATATGGCTACAAGCACAGTGCGATGTAAACTCATTTACAAGGGCATCTGCATCTGTATGTCCAGTCAAGTGGCACAGTGAATTGCAAGGGGATTATTGATTTCAAAATGACTTAACTGCAGTCATGCAGTACTGAGAATACCTTATTGCTTCCCTTAGCCTCATGTACCAATTTGATCATATTTTGTGTATGTCTCAGCAGTCACACATGTAAGTCCTGAAAATAAGGTAATAAAAAGGGCAACAACCACAAAAAAAAGCAACAACCACAAAAAAAAAATAAAGTAAGCAACCTCTCACCATATAAAAGCTCTTCATTTTCAAGAGCTACAAACACTACACTTTTTTGATACCACTCTCAAAACAATTAAAATGCAACTTCTTACAGCACTGTTGAGCGCAAGCCCTCTGAAAATCAGGTTCCACCCAAACTGAAGCCATCCAAACAAATTTATGTCAGTTTTAAGGTTTGAATTTTTAACTTCCCAAGTCAGCATGGGTACAACTATCTGAATGTGTGCATAACACAGAGCTAAGAGAACTTAGAAATGGTACATTGCAAGCTTTTAAAACATCCATGTGCACGCAGGGTTGATAAATTTTTAAAACTATGTTTTAAGAGGAGCAAGAAAGAAGCATGGTCTCCCCTAACATATGGATTAAGATTTTTACACTGAAAGTAATTAAAATACCATGACAAATTAAGAGCTGATAAAAGGCCACAGCTAAAGATTTACGATATTTTTTTTAAGCGTCTTTAAGCTTTACCAAATGTACAGTGCTCCATGTACTTCATCTCTAACATCTGAATCCAGTTAGCAGTGATTTTCAACTAACAGGGTGTTCTTTGCATCAAAATGTGTAGCAAGATCTCTGTGTTACGCATGTCATCTTATGACAGTCAGTTAGCTCTCTTGCTGAAGTGCATTAGGAAACTGTTTTAAAGAGCTTGCACCTTTTGTCAGAGTGGTTAAAAAACCCCCAACATTGTTTAACAGCCCTGTATGTCTTACCGTTATACTCTCCACCTTTTGCAAAGGTCAGGGAAGTGTCATTTTGTGACTCTACTAATTTATTCAGAAAGCACAGACTTAACTCTTCCCATGACTTGTTAAAATCATGACAACACCATGTCGGGTGGGGGGAGGCAGGACTCAAAAGTGTAGACAACACACGTTTAGTGAGAAGCTTTTTACTTGTGTCTTACATCAATCACTACTGACTTTTCCAAGGAGAAATCCTATCTGGACTCTAAAAATCTATTTCCTTTTCTCATGACAGCTGTGATTAAGGCAGGGCAGCTTGTACCATGCACTTCTCTAATGATGAAAGCAGCTCTTCCTGTCAAGTTTCTTCTTAAAGTTGCAGTTATCAGAAATATTCCAGTGTGAAATATTTCCCTTTTTATTTGTTCGGTGCACATTTCCAATTAAAATCAGCTTTACTGGGGTAGTTTACAGAGCTATTCCTAGAAGTCCACTGCAGCCAGTATGAAATCAAACTTTCTGGTTTCCAAAAGGTAAAGCTGGTTACCTGTCAGCATGGCACCTGGTATTTCTAAGGAATAGAAAATAGTAGTGCCAACTTCTCATTTGGAGCCACCCTCGCATTGCTTTGTATAATGTGAATGGGACATGAGAGCAGTTCAGTGTCTCGTGTTACATTAGTGTTCTGCTCAGGGCAGTGTAGACTCAAATCTCATTAAATATGGTTGTTTGAAATGGCTTAGGCATTGAATGGCATTGGGTCTGTATTATCAGCACTTACAGTAGGTCCAGAGGCTCATTGTCTGGGTTGTATCAATGCACAGTTTCACTACCTTTCTTCACTTATCTGAGAAATACCCACACTAGTTAAAATTAGAAATGTTCTGACAGTGGATTTTCTGCTTCTCACTCCTACCCACAGGTGAGGGTAAAAAGCCCTGCTTTTTATTGAGTTAATAATTACCAATCTTCTGGGGAAAGAAAATGATATATCTTTATATTTCTGATATAACGCAACACAGGCCTCCTCATCACATGATTCAGCCCTCAATAACCAGACTTCAGGAGACAAGAACAAGTACTGTGCTACATTATAAGTCAAAAAAGCTTCCTCCTTTCCCCCTCAAACTCTCTCTAGGCTACTAAAGTTCATACTGTAGCTATCCACTGATTACTGAATAATTTCCAGCACTTCAACTTTAGAAGTTCTTTCTCCTCTTCATGAGGGGCACTGTAATTCTGTTTGGCTTCAGATGGGTTTTCAACATCAACCTGAGGTCAAGTGTATCAATCTCAAGACAAAATCAGGGTACATGTGGAGGGCTGTGTATTACTGTCCTACCCTATTAAAAAGCAGCAACAACAGTAACTGCTTAGAAGTTCCTGGGGCTGAGCCTGACAGGGAAAACAGATGGATCACACTTCAGGATTTAATTTTCAGATGTGATTTCCCATGCAGGTATACGGTTGGCACAATTTATGATCTTAAAACAGGTTAATTTTGAAAAGGCAAATTCTGTTCTGAGATGTATGAGACATCAAAAGAAGTTGTGATAGCCTCTTGTGTGTAACATGTTGTACTGTGTATCACAAACTCTATGTCACACAGTATCTTTGTTGGAAGCAAGGCACTGTGCTCCATGGCCTCTGACAGTTTAGCTGCTGACCTGGATGCTCACCTTTGACCCATGTAACATGTTTGCTTCCTTTTACTCATTAGAGTAAGCAGCAAACCAAAGCTCAACAACATTATAGCATGTTCACAGCTAACTATTAACTCTGACACACTTTTAGACAACAGTCAAAAATAGGAAGCAAGAAAACAACTGTATAGAGATGATTAGATTCTAACTGAGTAGTTTACATATTTGCTTCCTTATATGTGGATCAGAAAAGTTATGTATTTTTTATGGAAGAAAGCCAGGGCCTTTTAAACATTTTTTTGTATAAAAATCAGCCTGCCAGTCTACCACATACGATAGTGCAGGTGACTTTCAAGCCTAGGGCTTGAACAGGTTTGGGTTTTTTTGTTTGGTTGGTTTGTTGGTTGTTTCTTTGTTTTGTTTTGGAGTATGTGTGCTAGAGCTACGTATGTGCTCTCGGTATAAACATGTAATAGAGAGATTGCTTGCACATACATTAACACACCCCACACACTCCTACACATACATCCAAGCATTGTTATCATTACCCCCATACATAGGGGTAAGCAGAAAAAGAGAATACCTATGTCTGAAGAAAATTGTCTTACTTCATAAAATCCAGCAATTAATCCTGATGAGTATCTCTGCACTGTATTTTATTAGGTGTCCAAATATTTTCTGAAGTTTTTATTTGTTCTCAATTAGGATCTTTTTGAAATTGTGCTTTACTCACTTAAATACACTTTCCTGAAGGTTCTGCAAATAACAAATATCAGACCAAATTTCAGTTTGGATGATATATCTTTCTTTGGATTTTACAGTGGTGAAATAACCCCTTTTTTTGTGTAATCTGCACAAGGTCTGGATGCCAATGTGAGTGCCTTTCACTTTAGTAAAATGGATTCAGATATTATGCGTACCTATGTAATGACTGTTGGAGATATGAAAACATTGATGAGACATAAACAGAGTTTGGAGCTATAATCCTTTTCCTTTTCTGGTTCAGTTTTACAATAATTCACTTCTTCATGACTCCATCCTGGTTTTACAGCAGCCTATGTGAAAACAAGTTATAGAAACAGTCATCCATATCTGCAGTTGCCTACCTACAAGTAAAACAAAGAAAGCCAAAATGCAAAATTAAATGAAAAATATTCAAGGAACAAGTTTCTGCAGCAGGCTAAAGAAAAGGTTTATAATTTTGGTCACAGCAAGGTCTAACAGTTCTCACGTAAAAAAAAACCCTCACACCACATTTGTCAAAGAATTACCGCAGGGGATATATAGTTTTTAACAATAATCGGTGTGTAAAGATTACTTAACTTTCTTAAGTTTATAAAAGCACTATCACACTTGTACTGGATTTAAGGCAAAACAAGTCTTTTCTAAGTATTACCCATTATTCTTTATTTCCTGTTGTACCTGGTATTCGTACAATTAGCCACATGTGTCAAAGCTAGACTTAACGATAGATAATCTTCAGGCAATGACTGTTAATTTTACCTGTCTGTTTCTGGATCAAGATAGAGAGCAGGGAACTCCCCATTAGCTAATGTATCCTTCAAGCTCAAAAACTGAAGAACAAAATAAATGGCAGAAATAGATTCAACTGAGGTTTTCTCACTTTTGTGGGAGATAGTAATCTCTGCTAATCAATTAGTACCATGTAGTCACTTGCTCCAGCCTGCATGAATTAGGAAGAAACAAACATTATTATAAAGTAGGAAAAAAAAAGAGTCCTGTTTTTTCCAATAAAAAATTCAGAGACTTGAAGCTTTTAGAGCCTTTCTTGCTTTTTCTTTTTCGCCTAACTTTACTATAGGAGGATTTACAGTTTGGAGAAAGAACAACATTAAGGGGAAATAACCACAGAGTTTTTGTTATTAAAAGGAAAGGAGTTCTTTTATCTTCCATACTTCTGGTATAGAGTTTGCACAAACAAATAAGAAAACCAAGGTAGTCACATAACTCCCCAACCTGCCACAAGGATTTTTCCCAAGCCACAATTACAAGCAACAAACGTAAGATTTCTTTAACAGAGTACAATCATTCTTGAATATCACTTACAAATCACTGGTGTCAACCGAGAACAGTTAAAGTCAAAGGCACAAAAGCCTGCATAATCAAATTAATACCAAATCTATCACCTCAGCTAGTGGTAAAAGTCTGTCTTCTGCTATCTAAAGTAGAGTTAACATTAACATATTCTGTGGATTATGCACATATTTCACGTAAAGTCCAAAATGTCAATGTTTATGAAGCCCTCTTTGTGTTTCAATAGGGGGTTCTACGAATCTCCCACAGTAGCTGTTGCAACTAAAAAAAAAAGAAAAAAATAAGAGTAAAAAAGACATTTATTAAAGCTTAAAATATAAATAACATCCTCTAACTTCTGCTTTCTGTCAGATGACATTTATCCTTATCAACAATAACATCTCACCAAGAATGCACTAGACATATGGCAGCAAAGCAGAAGAAAAATTTCCTGCCCCTACCAAGAATGCAGCTTTACACTCATAGACAAGATTTCCTGAAAATAACAAGAAGTTCCCGGTATCTAACTTCTGACACTAAAAAAGAATATTAATTTTAAAGTGCAGGTACCTGAAGTCTTAAATTGCCTCCTTCCTCCAGCCCCAGCCACCTCAAACTGAAATACCCCTACTTAATATCTACATTAAAAATTGTGCTCAGAATCACTTTCCCCCCAGTTAATAAGTAAATTGTTTGCAAGGCAAACAGCCCCAGTTAAAAAGTAAGCTATTTGAAAAGGCAAGTTGTATCTCAGAGCTACATTTAACCCTTAATTTTAAAATGACAGACACAAGATATCTCTGACCTACATAAAGTGGTCTTAAAGTTCTCCAGTACTAGAAATACACTGGAGAATTAGAAATGTACATGGCTGAATTTAATTAAGGGTTAAAAGTAAACTGTTGCTGAAACAATATAGTTGTGCAGCATACCCAATATGTATAATTCTCTTGAAGCACTGTAGCCAGTATCTTCAGCTCAATTTCTCAGCCAGTAAAAGCTTAAAGTAGGAATTAATAAATGCACTCCAAGGCAGACATCCTCTTGCCTATGAGCCCACTCAACAATTTTTCCTCTGAGTACTTATCATAAAGAACACTGTGACTTGCACTAATTAGTTAAATTGTTTCTCTTTTTCTCATACCACCCCCCACCCCCCCTTTATTTTATTTTTTGTTGAAGTAGTTAATATATTGTAAAGTAATTGGTTCAGGGGTTAATCCCTGGCTTATTTTCTGTCTCAGAGGCAAGTGTACAAGTGTATACAAATATGTCCACTCTTTAGAATGTTAGCACAGTGCCCTCTCTTGTCAAAAGTAAATTGAGAGGGACTAACAACAGATAAAGTGTATGGAATTTTCTTCTTTTTTTTTTCTTTTTTCTTTTTTTTTTGTGAAAGGCAAGGGGGAGGGAGATGTTTTGTTTTGGTTGGCTGTTTTCTGAGTGTTTTTTACACGCCAGATTCAAATGTAACTTTCTCTCCGAAGACTCTAAGCAGACACCTTAATGAATTGCTCAAATGTGTTGCTAAGCTGCATACGAAGAACAGACAATCAGAAAACTGACACCAGTATCACATATGTTTCACAGCATCACGTTTTACCCTTAACCCTGAAATTCAATTATTTCCTTTAAACTGGAACAATAATTATGAGATTGATCCATGCCTATGATATAATTCACTTAATTTGTCCGCAGTTGTTTAAGGAATTATAAACTTTCAAGTGTATAAACAGTTGTAAATGCTGATAATAATTCATAGTCTTGTGAATGGGAAATTTCCGTGTCATTAGGTTATGTCAGACAAATTTAACAAGAAGTAAAGATAACAATGAATGCCTATTTTCTTTTAGTACATAAAAAGAGCAGAGTTTCCAGCCAAATAAAAGACCTATTTATTTGTGAATTCTGCAAGGTAAACTTGCCACAGTGATGACATATAAATGATTTTTATCATTTTATATTTATATATCATTTATATATAAGTATAAAATGAGAAGGAAAATAGATAACATGGAGTGACACACCTAAAGGAAACTGCTCCCTTTATGGAGAAATGAGGATTTAAGGTACAGTCTTTTCCCCGGGTTCCTCTTGTAATACAGAGAGGTGGACATGATTGAAATTTGCATTTAAATGGAAATGGTTAAAGGTAAAGGCAAAATGTTTAGAAAAATGAGAGTATCCATTTTTCTAAGAGGGAAGCATACTGTTATTGTATACCATTAAGGTGTCACAGAGCCTAAAAATGTTTAGAAATATTAGACACTGCTGCAGAACAAAGAACAGCAAAATGCCATTTGGAAATGACTATACACTGTAGATGAATCTGACCGAATACTACATCATATACAATTGTCTTTAATGCTTTCTGCTGCCATTACTGAATGCGAGTCCTGTTCACTAAGCAGTAGAAGATCTATTAGATAGCTTTCTGAGACTTTTCAACTGCAATATAATGCAGAATCCATTCATCATTCTATTCTGGTGATTTCTGCAGGTCTTTCTCCATAGGGCACCACCAGACCCTAAAATATTTGCCTGGTACACTTTCTAAGAATGCACTGTGAATTTTAACTGCGCCACATGAAAACCCTGATGTGTTTCCGTGATGCCAATGAGGAAACACATATTTTGCTGAATATAATGAAATATAGGAATCAACAAGTCATGGAATTGTTCAAATCTTATGTTGATTGGAAAATGCTTTAGCAAATATTGTGTGTGAATCTGAGACAGAAGAAAATATTGCCAAGAGGAGGCACAAATATAAGAATATCCTGCATTTTTATAAGTAGAGAGTATAAAAATGTGTGTGTATCCAGACATTAACAAATTTACACATTGAATCATCCCATTTTTGAAGTTTGGGGTCTGTTCATGTCTAGCTTTTTAATGCAAATGAATAGTTATGAGACCGAAAAGATTTTTGAGCTTAATATTTCTTTCACTATTATAATTTTCTGCATTTATAGCATTTTTCTCTTACCTTCTCTCACCTTCTCTAGCCTCTTTTTCTCACTAGTTTTACAGTGATGTTAACCCTCTACTTTAAAATAGCATCGGTGAGGCTAAAATCAGAAGGTACTAAAATATCAGTCAGCAGGATCATTTTCAGAGCACTTCTTATCTGGAAGAAAACAGAAAAGACCAGAATATTCTCCAGTAAAACTCCAAATGGATATGAGTTTTAGCTATCACAGTACAGTTCAGATTTCTATTATTTACCTCAAATCTACCAAGGGATTTTAATAGTCTTTCTTAGCCTTTCTGGATCCATATTGTGAGCTCCATCTCTTTCACCTCTCTTTTGTCTGTACTGATAGATATGAAGGACTTCATCACTTTTCCAAGACAGTAGCATCTGGGGCTTTTGAACTCTTTGTCAGCTGAGGGAAGTAAATTCCAGTGCTTGGGTGGGGTTAAATCATGGGAGACAGTGCCTCTTCCACTACCACTTCCAGGGTCTCCTGTCAATAATAAAGCCATAAAATAAAGCCAATTACCCACCTGTGGTGTTCATGGTAGAAATATAGGCAAACGAAGAATGTTTTGTCATCTTCCCATTAGGCTAGGATCATTTTGAAGAGTATTCACTTGCATACAGGGGCTCATGAAACCAGGTCTATGGTTGTTACCTGCTAAGCCACCAGAATATATTGATAAATCGGCTTCAAACATATACCTGTAAGGTTTTTGTTTACATAAATAAATCCCTTGTCACTGAAGACAAACTTCAGTTATTTGCATACCCAGCAGCAGCATTTTTACGCTGTTGATACCAATGGAGAGGGGAACTTAGTCTTGGATGTCTTTGGTAAAGCAGTTAGCAAAAACACAGTGAAAACTGCTAAGGCACCTGATGAAATGGCAACACCTTCAGAAAGAACTAGACTTACATTGTATTTGAACAACCCAACAGAGAAGGTGGAAGTTTTCTCTGGTCTTTACCCACAGACCCAGGTGCCAGAGAGCTAAGAGATACTTATCTCAAGACTTGTCATCCAATTCCTTGAAAACTAGATACAAATATGCATCATGGATACCAATGGAAGTCAGATCATCTCCTTTTTGATTAACTGGTTCTGGTCCTTGCGCAACTGATTTCAATAGAAATGACTTCTAGAATGATCCAGACAGAGCAGCACTCTTAAACTAGGTCATTATTGATAAGAAAAAAAGGGGGGGAAAAGGCAATCTTCAAGTGAACTCAAACAGATAGGCCCCCTCCATAAGAGTCCACATTTTTATTTAAATGTCATGTATACCCCACATGAAAAGCAAAATAGTTCAAATATATACATCACCACCATTAAAGATTCTTTTTTTCATACACCTGTGACTTCCCAGGACTTCAACTGTCTTCACTGCCAGGGACCAAAATAAAATCGTAATTGAAATACAGATAAGAGAGAAACCTTTAATTTACCTTCTCCCTAAGCAACAGGACTTTTCCAGCTGCATCTGATATACTTTTCTTCTTCATGCCTGCACTGGTGCAAAATTATCTTATCTTTAGATAAAATATTTTAGGGATTTGGGGATTTTGTGTGCCTCAGGACAAAGGACAGTGTTTGTGAGAAGATCACTGCCCTCTTTTTGAGGAAAAATTCCACCCTTATTGAAATTTCAGTGTAACAGAAAAGTGTGCCATTTCATTACCATACTATCTGTCATACACTGTAGGCACTTTTACTACAGCACTGCTTGAACATCAACAGCTGAGTGTCAAAAAGAGCTGGTAGTAGAAAAATTACATATGTATTTTCCCAATAAATTCATTGGTAATTTTTTTTTTTAACTTTTGATTTTCTTATCAAAGTGGACCCATTTTTAGCACACTACAGATCTATATGCAAAACTCTTTCCAGGAAAATAAGATTATGCTGTAATTTGCCTATCTGATAACACTGGTTCTTTCAATATACATTTGTGAATCAATGATGAATAAAACTGTAAAATACTGAAGAGAGGATTATGGTATGACCCCCATTCAGGACTGAAAATGAAACATTTTCTACTGAAACAATTAATAGTTTGGAAATAAACTCCTGGGAGCAACTTTTAATGAAAATAAGTTAAGCAAAATACAGACCACAGCACCATTCTGTAAATATGGTAAAACCAGCTTTGAAGGAGTTATGCCGATTTATATAATACCTGTTAATGCCGATAATTGAGCTCTACGTAATTAATCTATTTCCTAAGCAACATTTTCAGAAATGGTTCTTAAGATGTAGCTCCATAACCTTACTTTATTACTTGTTTTAGGTTAGATCTTTTCTTCATGTGCTGCATTGTATTTAATAATATCATGGATAATTCAGAATATGTTGCTATGACAAGCACCAGATCCTGGCAAAGGTGTTTAGTAACTTTGCTTCAGTTTACTTCCTACATGTGTTCAGTGCTGTATCTGATCAAGATACATCTAAGCTGGACTTGTTTGATCTTTTCAGGTCTCAAAGCCCCTATTTCTAAGTTATCTGCATCTTCCCACTAGACATGGCATCAGAGGAGCACCCCTTCTGCCCATATCCACTCCATTTCCTCTTTATTCCAGATAATACAAATAAGGGTGTTTTAATTATAAGGTCTTTAAGGAAAGGAAAATCATTAATTACTTACATTTATACAGGTTCCTTTTCAGTTCAGGCAGTGCACCAAAACCATGAAAATTAACACATATAACTAGCACATGATTCCAACTACTCATAAAAGAATCTCAGGAAGAAATGACGTTTCATCCAGCATCTCAGCTGGATGGCTAATGTTCCAAATTTCAAGTCATAGAAGAGATGAGAACACTCAGAATATTATAATTTCTCAGTTTATATCTACATTTTTATTCCTGCAAATATGGACTTATATTATCACTTTCTCATGATGTTTGGCACTGAGTACTCCAGTGTTAGAACCTGGAAAAAAGAAGCCCAGATATTTTAACTACTTAAAGTCCTTCCACAGCAAACCAAATTTCCTTCATTTTTCACTAGAGCAACTGCAACAAGGGACTAAGAGTAAGAAAAAATATTCTGTCATATTCTTCAGCAGGTTTCTCATACACTAGTTCAGACACACTGAGTAGGCACTTCTGCTCAGCCTGAATTAACACATTTCTATTTTGGCCAAGAAGGTGAGGAATAGGACAAAAATGTGTGGCAGGAGGAGTCATGCCAAAACAGTGGAAGGAAGAAAATACTTTTCTTGCTGATAGACCCATGTAATTAATTATTGCCTTCTTCAAAGACATGCAAACCACATACATGTATAAATGTTTAACATGTGTGTGTTGATTTTGATAGCATTTGTGCACAGAAAAAAGCAAAATGCATAAAAAAAAGATCAAATATTAAGCATGAATGACATTCTGCACTGGTTTAAGATTTTGTTGAGAGTGGGGTGTTTTGACTTCAGGCTTCTACACTTTAAACTATCATTTTACTTTTTCCCAGAACAATCTTAGCACCAGTCTTTGTTTCCTATTTATGTGCTAATGTGCTCCCTGAACAGTCAAAAAGAGTCATTGCTGATTATCTGCACTCACTGAAAACTTAGCCTGTTAATAGCTGTAAAAAAAAAAATAAAAAAACAAAGAGAAATAGTGAGACTGGATAACAGACAAATAGACAAAGTTCCAGGAAAAGTTTATGCAGAGAACAGGAAGAAAAAAGGAAGAAAGAATCCCAATTGACAGACTATTCCTCCTGCTGTTTCAGTGATAGCTATTAATGCATTTTAAAGTCTTCCAGATTGGTTTTAAGAAATCAGTTATCCTGGTCCTTGTTTCAGTAGAAAGACCCATGGGAGCTATTAGCAGTAATCTAAGTTAATAAACTGTAAACTAACTTTTTTTTTTTTTTAAGGAGGAAAAAACCCTACAACCTTTGACAAAATAATTGCACCAGTTATAAAACAGTCCAATGCCAGTTAACAGTCGCATCAAGCTACTGGGGTGTAAAGAAGATATCCATAACAGAACACTTCTAGTGAAACTGTTTGTTTTCTCTTGTTTAAAGTGTTCTTTTTTTTACAAAAGAATATTTCCTTTGCAAGCCGTAAAATGTTTGAATAATGTCTGATTGTGCTTATCCACTGGCTAAAGTCTCCAGCTAAAATAAAGAGAGGATTTAGGGCTTGATTCACAAAACACTTATTTGCAACTTATAGAGCCCTTTATGGGAGAGAAACAGAGCATTTGCATGCAAAAAGTAACTAGCACTTTGAATCCCAATATTTCCTGTTCACAGAATAAAACCCATCATGTGCAACTCCTCTGCTATCAGCTACAGTCTCTTGCATACATATGTGAGGAAAAGGATAGAGTATATACCCAAACAAGGTGGTTTTGGGTTCTAGAGAGACAGCTCCCCATTGTCAAACATGCCATTTTCTTCCCTTTCTGACAGCAGCAATATTGACAAGAATGCAAAGGACAGAGCCTTGGGTGACCATGGTTTACTGTGAGGTGTCCCTGCCCATGGCAGGGGGTTTGGAACTAGATGATCTTAAGGTCTTTTCCAATACTAACTATTCTATGATTCTGTGACTGCAGTAGTAAGTGTACAACCAGTTATTCTGACCATCCAAACAAGAATTGCACTTTTCAATAAATCTTTGACATCTCTGTCTGATTGGATCATGGAATTGTATTTGTCTCACCTAAATAATTCCAATGGAATGAGCATTTTGGGGTTTGGTCATCTAAACACAATCATCTGGGAGTAAAATTTTTCTATTGAATAAATTATCTTTTGGCTATCTGAATGTTTTACGTGAATATTGCTAGCAATCTTTTGAACTTTAACTGGGAGGTAGACAAGATGTCTTCAGAAAAGAGCCCAAAAGGCTCAATTCTGCTACCTCTACCACAGCTTCAAAGAAGCATTCTCATTTTTGTTTTGGGAAACATTGGCTGCAGTTTGCTCATTTGGACATCTTACACAAAGTCACAAAGGAAGAAACTATAGAGACATGAATGGAGGTCAATCCTCCAGTGCAAGTAACTTCCTTTAGTGCTGGTCCAGCAGCACACGGAAAACCAAAAGCTTGCAAACATATTATCTAGAAATTCCCCTGGCATCAATATTAGAAGGGACTGCAGGTGGAAAGGTGTTACAAGGAAAAAGTGTATTTTCATCAGCAAAGGTATATTATTCCTAGCATAACCTAAAAGATCCATTTAGTCTTAAGGAATTCAAAGGAAGCTAAGGACTAAAATCTTTTTTGCTTTCCCGTTCTACTCACCCCTCTTTGTGTACCTTGTAGAACTAACTTTTCCTATGGTCTTACATATTTGACTTCCGTTGGTTGGACAGCAGCTGGCCAATGCTCATCCAAGAGTTTAAAGTTGCTGTCTCAGAGAGAGAAAAAGATGTGAATAATTTCTAGCTGGTCACACAATGCTGGGCTGCACCCATTCTGGTATTCCTGCAACATACAATAGCAATGAAGTTACAAATCATTACACATTGTTCAGTTGGTTAACTCCGTGTTTGTATTGCACCCAGAACAATCGGACCTAGTTGCAACCTGGACTTCAGAGCACTGCTACTCTAAATAGAAGAGCTATGCAAGTAATGAACACAAATAAGTTTAAGCCGGTGGTTCATTATAATGTATGGAAGACTCCACTAATGTACTTGTTTTACCTAAAAAAGAAATCTCTACCACAGTAGATTAAAGTAAATTTATTAGAAGGATGGAGAAAATGCTATTCCTACTCTGTTGAAACACTATCTGTAGTCAGTCCTACTGCAGCTTGACACAGTCTTGGTGAAATGCAGTTTAATGGTATGATATTGCAAGGGAAAATGTTCCTTATTCACTTCAGTTTTGGCCTTTGACAGATATTTGTTTTATTAGGCAGCTACAATAACAAATGTTTTGCACCAAGGTTCAGATCATAAAATGTATGTATTTATGCCCTAAATCAGGTAATGCTACAGAAACATAAATAGCCAAACCCTTCTCTTTAGAGGCCCACCGGGACAATCCAAATAGAACAACCCCATCAGGGATATTTAATATCCAGAGCAAACAAAACAAACTGGCCTACCCACACCAGGGGTAAAATTTGGATTCCACCTAGTCTGTGGTAAAACTACAGACTAACTGAGATGGAGTAATGATTTCACCCCAGATGCACATTCTGTGAAGGACCTCTGGTGACTTGCATGGGTTTACGGGAAGCCAGGAGCATCTGCTAAACCAGGGTCGTCCAATTCCCTGCAGCTTCCTTTCATCAGGCTTGCAGACATAAGGCTGAATAGAAAACCCATCAAAATCAATTGGGTCTTTCGATTGGCTGCTGCTGGCTTTGCATTAGGACTGCAGAGAGAAGGTAGATCATCATTCTTCCTTAATTGTTTAAAATTTGTCCTTTATACATACTGAATATTGATAAAATGCTGGTTATATGTATTTCCATCTGGCTCATACCCTGTGGAAGCACATCTCAGACTTCGTATCACTCTCTTCCTGGGGGCTGACTGTTTTGCACTTCTTGTTGGCTCGGGCCATTAATGTTAAATTATCTACAGGGGCCCGTTTATTTTTAAAACTCCCCAGTCTGAATGTGAGCATGCGGATTTTAAACTCTGGTTTGAGAAGTCCGAAGTTTTCTATGGGGATTATTGCATTTATACATCACAGACAATCCAAAGGTTTCTAAAGCCTCCAAACAACTGACACCATATGTCTGAGTACAATGGAATCTACAGAATTATCAGCAACAGCAAAAATGTCTCATTACACACCGAGAGCTACAAACACATAACAAGTGTATTGAGTAGCACGTATGCTTGCAAAGAAATTAATCGACTCATATGCATAGAAAGGGATTTCCAAAGTGCTAAAAACATATTTCAGTGAAGAAATGCACTATGTCAGGCTGTGATTTGCAATATAATAAATAATCCTTATAAAATTCACCTAACTTTCACTCTGTCTAATGTGAGGCTTCACAGATTGTGCAGAATATGCTTTGTGTGACACAACATACAGAAAACATCACATAAGGAACAAAAAATAAAATCCTGTTTCAGGTCAGTAATAATGTTCCCAGAATCCTGGCAAAATTTGCAGAATGTATTGTATTTGTCTATTTACTCTGTTTACGAATTTGTTTGTTTGTCACACAATGACAGAATTCTACCAAACATTCACCTCAGATACATAGCAATGTCTACAAAATTATAGCTGTGTTTTTAGGGGGGATGTGGAATACAAAGTGACGATTCACATCTAAAAATCTGGTTTCATAAAAAAAAAAAAGAAAGAAAAAAAACAGGATAGGGAACCACTAGCATTATTTATTCTCTTATTATCATACAATCTGGACTAAGCTGTAAGAACAGAAATTTTTATGAGCAAGTTAAAAATAGTGAGATATAAATGGAAATAATAGTGGGTAATAATAAATCATAATTAACCACGTTTTTCACTGCAATATCATCTTTCATCCACAATTGTACAAAGAAGCAAGTTTATGAAGAAACAGGTTAAAAAACAGGTTATGAATTCAGAACCCCTGAACATTTTATTCACAGAAGTGAAACATAAGCATTCCTTTGAGTAAGTGCTCCAGAAGATGAAATATAAGGTCCTCATTTGGCATAAAATATGAACCCTACAGTATTTCTGTGAGGGTACATGTTACTAATCCTTGCAGGAGAAGAGAAAATTAAAAGGAACACCTTGTAGATTTGGATGCATTTTTAAAAAAAATTAGAAAAGTATTAATGCAAAATGCTGTTTAAATGAAATCAAATGCTTCCTGGAAAAAAAAAAAAAAAAAAAAGCATGTTAATTTTTACCAATGTTACATCTTTGTGAAAGTTCATAATCTTTATTTGCAATATTTTTTTGTTCTATTTTGATTCATCAGACAGGTAAACTTTTACTTTTAAATATCTAAAATGACTCTCCAGAGAGTTCTCAGCTGATCAGTGTCCAAGGCAAAAATAATAACATTTACCTACTGAACAACATTGACCAATAAACTGTTCATTGTCTTTAAAGTCTCTTGTGGATTTTAATCATGACACAGGAGTCACAATTTCTAGTCCCAGACAGAGTAGTTCATCCTGTAACACCAGCCAAATATTTGCCGTTCTCACTGTCACCTTAAATGAGAACAGCACTAAAGGCATGAATGGCAAAAATAATCTGTAGATTACTTTACAGTTTGGTTTTAAAAAATTAGTTCTAAAATATTTATTTTAATTTATTAACTGCAATTCAAATTAATTAATTAGTTAGAAAGATTGTATTGCATTGCATTGTATTGTATTGTATCGTATGAGTGGTATCACTGATAGGAAATTATCAGCCAGGGAGCAAATTGGTCTGACTCTTCATTTGCAAAGGTGAATTAAGCAGCCGAAAACCAATGCTTGTTTTTCTTTTAGCTGTTTTGCCTGTCAAAATCTTCATTCAAATATTTAAGTACATATTCAAAACCAAGCAGAATAAAAGTTAAACACAAATCTATATAATTGTTGAACCAAAGCCAAGATCTGAAACACCTCATTGTCTATGATAAGTAAAGTAATTTTCAATTTTTCTGACTTTTTCATGACACAGGGTACAGTTTGCAACATGGTGAATCTGGGGTAGTTGGAATATCTAGCAAGGTTTCAGGTGTTTACTTCTAACTGAACGAACAAATCTTTTAAAGTGAAGTTCCTAGAGATTTCAGCATTATTTTCTTACCCATTAGCCCTCTTCTGTGTTTCTGAGCATAAATTTAACTGCTGAAGTGAAAATTTTCTTCTATCTAATTGCAGTTTGCAAACATACTGCAAACTAATCTTGAAAAAAAAACACCAGTTCTCTCTGGATAGAAAACCTCAATAGAGAAGAAGTCCAAGTAGCACCATATTTGTATTCTACCAGTGGGAGATTACTTGATTTATACACAGCTTTAACAATTTTCTTCAGAAGTTTAGTAAGAATCTTGGGACCAAAAAAGCAAATAACCATGTATTGATGTGGGAATTAGTAGGTGACAACAAAAAGTTCAGGTTTGGCCCTTGATAGTGAAGAAAATTAGTACTTTTATATGAAAAGAGATATATTTCACTGTGGGTTGGGACAAATTTCCCATTTGAATTGCCTTTAGAATGTGGCTGAGTTGGGTTCTAAGAGTGCATTGTGGCAGCAGGAGGGAGCACACAGTTCTGAATGGTCTCCAGGCTCAATGTGCAACATTTTTGTTTCAGTACAAAAGTTTTTTTGCAATACTATTCAGAGATCATTCTTCTGGAGGATGACACATCTGTGCCTGAATCCTGGGCTAGATGCTCCATCTCTAGAGCCAGAAGGCCTGATTGTTTATCCTCTGCACCATGCAGTGAAAAGAACAACAGTAATATACTAAGGCAGGCTATAGCTTTTGATGTGCTACCATACAGGTCAGAGAGGCTTTCTTGTTTTCTCACAGTGAGGGCACCCTGGCATGCTGAAGTCCCGTGTTTACTTGAATAGGGACCAAGCCATTCTCTGCTTCTGTTACTGCCCCTGAACAGATGCTGGTTCTCTCCTACAGCCCACTATTGGAGTGGAGAGCAGGAATTTGAGGATCTTCTCACTTCAGAATGAAGAAACAAATCAACCACAGACGCCATGAAAAAGCACAAACTTCAAATGAAATTATACTGGAGACAAAAACTAAACACTACAAGTTGATCTGAAATATCAGGATCTTGAAAGAGGATGATGATCCTTCACGCAAAACAAGAATGTACAAGATTTTCTATCCTCTCATTAGACTTTCACGGTGCTGTGAAAGAATGTCAGAGGAGAGCCCAGGTGAGCCAAACACAGAGAGGGGAATTTGCCTTGCAGTGACCACAGTTGATGTGCTTGGTGAACCAAATATAAGCAGAGAGCAAACACATGCATTCTTGGCACTGAAGGAAAAGCAAAACAATCACAAACCTGAGCTTCTTTGGTTCTAACTTTTTGGAAACAATAAATGTTTGGTTATAATTCAGCCTCTTCAGAAAAAAACTTTTGTTTCTAAGCTTACTTTTTTGGACCAAAAATGGAAATCCAATTTACAGAAACATTTTAACTCTACTGAATTTTTTTTATTTTATATATTGTTTTTTAATTTTAAACTGTAATCTAAACAGCAGTGTCCCAAAAATAGATTGTACAGTAATTTGTTTTTGCCACAATTTCTAGGATCATAAATTATGCTACTGTAATTTAGAAAGTTGCCCAAAGAAACTGGACAACCCTCAACTTTTAGTTTAACAAACTTACTGTATGGTGTAAGCTGTTCTGAGAAACTATACATATAATTCAGACTCTTTGCACCCCTGCAGATACTTTGTTGTAAAAATGTCATGATATTTTGGATCACACTTTTAATACATACCTGCCAAATTATTTGACTCCCTAAAATGCAGGTTTTTGTAGGCATTTGATACTGAAGCTGCATTTCTTTAGTCGTATAGCATGTTGCTTTTCATTGTTCTTCAAATCACTGCTAGAGAAAAAGTATAAAGCAGTTGTGTCTCTCTCTACTTTCCATTAAAAAGGGTTGAATAGTGAAATGGCTTTCTAATGTTTATCCAACACTGTTAACTGGGTAGCAGATTACAGCAGGACCTATTGCAGATGGGGTAGGGTCCACTGAATAGAGCATGTATAGATAGATACCTTATAAACCAGAAATTGTTAAACTAGATTTAGATAAGTATTTATTTATCTCAATCCCACTGATGTAGTCATTTAAAACAATATTCAATGCTCATGATACCTGAGTACCACCCTTTAACACCTGGCTCAGCATTCTTCATCCTTTTCTCACAAGTGTGACAAACAGCCCATGGTGGATATTGTCACTAGGTTTCTTTAAGAACCAAGAAGACCAGAGCTTTTATCCAACATGATTATCTTACACATTCACTTATACACTGACCTCCACAACACTGTTTGGTAAATTTTGACTTCCAGTCAGGGATCACTGCTGGCCTGAGAGGGTTGGATCAGGATGTTATTTCCTGCCCCTGGGCATCCCTTGGCATCTGTTTTAATCTTCTTGATCCCTCAGATCTTTCGCACTTCCAGCCTGTACAGACTGCAGCCAACAAGTAGCAGGTTTCTGCTTGAGAGTTCAAAAGTTCAGTTTTCAGACATTTACACACACACACCCATGCACCCAATTATCTGTTACCTGTTAGCATTCATAATGTCAGCTATTTTTTTTTTCAGCTGCATGCCATTTTTCTATGCTTTTGATGACTTTCTCTGCATTGCAACATGTAAGTGTGATGGGGTTTAGAGCCATGTGACTAAGCCTGACCTTGTGAGGTCCACAGTATTCCGGCCACTCACCTTTGTTAGAGGAAATGGAGATATTCAAAAGACCTTAGAAAAACACCATCCCCCATTGAGGTAACACACAGCTTGAGGTGGAGCTGCCCCAGCCACCATAGACATGCCTATGGCAATGCAGGTGAAAGCCTTGCCAGCTCCCCTCCCATAGGAACTGAAGGACTTGACCCACCATAACACAAAACCTGATGAATAAGTTTGAAATTTATTCTATAGTAAAACATGCTTCAAGGACTTGTGCTAAAGGGGAGCTTATACCAATGTAACTGTATAAAGTTACAGCCAGATGTAACTGCAGAATTGACGCCTGAACTACATTACAGTGATTAGCACTCAAGGATATATTTGCAAATACTTATATTGCATTTAGTAACTGAAGGATCATGTTAACTGATAACAGAAAAATGGGGAAAAACACGTCTACTTTCCTCATCATGGTTAACTAGTGACACCCTAGCTACAAAAAAACGAAACCACACAGAGTCTCCTTAATCTGCACAGAGAACTTTACATAGATTTGTGGTGAAAACTCAAGGGGGCTTTACTGTAAACCACTATAAGAAAACATATTTAGGCTTTTGATGTCTAACTTTCTTACTACATAACATTCCTGGAATCTTTTATTTTTCCCTTGCAGTAATGTTCACAATCTTCAGTAATATTTGTTTCTTGCAAAGCTGAAAAGAAGAGAGGAAAAAATGAAATAAAGCACCATGAAGAGAAACTTAAATGGAATGGGACATAAAAATTCAGGGCATCTATGTTTGATGTTATCATTAAAAAAAATAAAAAGAGGGAGAGAGAGAGAGGGATGACAAAGTGAAAAGAAAAGCATGCAGCAACTCTTTTATGTGAAGTTTACATTTAAAAATAACCAACTAACAGTCTGCACTTTTCAAAAGACTGACGTCCTGAAACGCATTTAGATTGATGCAGCCTGAGCCTGAAGTTCTCTTGCTGAGTAAACAGTCAAGTGTTCTTAATAGGAATTGCAGTTTCTCGACATCTGTTGGGGAAAAGGGAATGGTGAAACAACAATTTAGATTGAGATTGGTTTTGTTAAATGCATTTAAATTCCAAGATTAGTGGTGTTCTTTCTTTTTCAATTAGCATTTACTTGCAGAAAGGTTACAGATGAAGGGGCTGAGAAAGAGTTCTTTGGGGGAGGGGGGTTAGCTCCCAGGGCAGTACAGAATGCACTAAAATGTGTAACACAGAGTAGCACAGAACTTTAACATAAACTTACAGGTTCTACAAAAGTGAGTGCCTTTGAAAAACTCTATGAAGGAGCAAAAAAATAAAAATAACCTAATAACCATTTAGCTCATGTTGTTGAGCTCCTAAGAACCAAGCAGGAATTTATATATGAAAAAAAAAAAATTATTATTGCCTTTCAAAGGAATTTTACAGCCCATTCATTCTGCAGTTCCCCACTCTGATTAGACTGTGAGAGGACTGTGACTTCTTAGGTGTCACAGGGGGGTAAAAGAAAGGAAGGCTACAAGCAATGTCCTGCTTTGCCACTTTTCAAAAAAAAAAAAGCTTACAAATTTTGTCAGGCAAGGGAAGATCCTCATAGCCCAGTGAAACTGTTGTTGCCATTTTGGGGAAACTGCAATAACGAATCCTGGAGTGTTCTGAACTGTCTTTCCTTGTTCCCTACTGGAACGTATGTCAGGGCTTCAGTCATCACTCCAGACTGAGGCTACTGCAACTGCTTTGATTTCAGTGTGAATATTAAGTGAAGAAGAATACTTCCTAACCTGTACTATGCAAAATATTTTTTCAGCACATGCATTTCAAGTAATTCCATGCTTTATATCTGCATAATTTGTTAGTGTGTTATGCTACTTTGGCATTTCATTATTACGGTGCTTTTAAACATCTGGAATCGGGATGATGTGTTTGTTTTCTTCATTTGGAGCATTTTGGGTTATTCTTCTTTTTCCTTTGCAAATCCTGAAAATTTTTCATTATACCTTAGTCACTGACAGTGCACTCAGATCTAGACAGACATTATTCAGTCCCCACTTGAATAACTGGGAAATGTAAAAAGAGATGCAAAACAAGATAAACATTGGTTCATTTGGAAAACCAAAGAAAAGGAGGAACTGTAATGATACATTTTTTGCTATCACTGCAGATTCAAACAATGTTTTACATACTTCTTCCAAAGCACCTGCAAATCAACAGAAAGCATCCTGTTGGCTTTGTGTTTAAGTGCAAGAATCATTGTAAGGGGCAACACATGTGTTAGCGTTAATATAACGTGTTTGGTGTTCTCTGTGCTGGTAAAGCAATGTCAGCCTACAGGCGTTCTGTTTAAATCTCTCTCTGGACACTTAAAACTAGCTGAGATTGATTGCACTATTTATTGATCGCATTTATATTGTCTTGGAGATTTAAGCCTAATGCTAATCTGATGAAGTGCAGATGAAATAGGCTGTAGTGGTTAGCCCTGTGTTCTTTGCTACACACAGACATTAAAGGACTGGTGTGAACAGAAAGTACGAACAAATGAGTGCATAGTTGGCCCTGTGGAATAATTCTCTAACCACAGGTTGATGTGATCACAAGAGACTTTACAGGAAAATAGGCTTTGGACTCTTGTTCTTTCGAAGGGAGAGCTCCCCATCCCCTCCTTTTCTCCTTCTTAGAAACATTCACTCTTTTCTTTATCTGTCTCACCTTGTAAAACATGGATAGTAGCAGGCGTGTCCTCCTCTTTCAGATTAACAGCCTGGTTTCCAGAAGGCCTCCTCATATGTAAATATCATTCAGCCTGTTGTCTCACTTTGGTGTTATAGCTAGGCCCGTGGTGTGATAGCCGGGTCACCTGTTGCAAAGCTCTATGGGCAAGAGGAGCATTTTTATTGATGGCAGTGAAGACATAACAAGTTGCACCATCTGAGGACCAGGCACACAGAACAGTGTTTTGTTTTGGCTTTATGTAACTTTATGTAGCTACAGCTTCTCTTCTGCAGCAATCATCTTGGTCAACACTTCAGGATGCTTGATTTGTTTACTCATATCTCCTATGACACAAAATAAAAGTTTAATTGGAGAAGTTTTACTTTTGCAGCTAGTTCCACTGTTGCTAAAATTATTTTGTATAAATAAAGGCCGCATCCTTTCAATTATTTTGTTCAATGTAAATACTCAGGTAATTTGCCAAAAATAACACTTAAAAATATAGAAGCTGGCAAGTCTTCTGTTTATGTTACATAGAACTACTCTGATTCCTATGAGAAAAAAAAAAAGAGAAAAAAAGTCAACAAATATTTAGGAAAGGACTAGGCTGAGCCTTCAGTTTCCACCTAGCAAAGCACTAAATATACTGTACCACATCAGCTGTATCTCCAGGAGGTGCTGTGTCACACATACACTGCTCTGACATACACTTCTCAACTTCTATCCTGTTCTGGGTGTAGTAGGTATTTATGTCAGCAACAAATCTTCAAGTACATATGTCTGTCCAGCAGTGCACATTATAGGGATCCCTGGTTTTACCCATTTTTCTGTCGTAGAACAGCTGATGTAGGTATTTGGCCACCACAGAAAGGACATTTAATGTTTCAGATTAGATTAGAATCATAGAATCATATAATAATCAGGGTTGGAAAGGACCTTAAGGTCATCTTGTTCTAAGACCCCTGCCATGGGCAGGGACACCCCATATTAAACCATGCCACCCAAGGCTCTGTCCAACTGGCCTTGAACACTGCCAGGGATGGAGCCTTCACAACCTCCCTGGGCAACCTATTCCAGTACCTCACCACCCTAACAGAAAAGAATTTCTTCCTTATATCCAACCTAAGCCTCCGCTGTTTAAGTTTCAACCCGTTATCCCTTGTCCTGTCACTACAGTCTCTAATGAATAGTCCCTCACTAGCATTCCCGTAGGCCCCCTTCAGATACTGGAAGGCTGCTATGAGGTCTCCACGCAGCCTTCTCTTCTCCAGGCTGAACAGCCCCAACTTTCTCAGCCTGTCTTCATATGGGAGGTGCTCCAGTCCCCTGATCATCCTCGTGGCCCTCCTCTGGACTTGTTCCAACAGTTCCATGTCCTTTTTATGTTGAGGACACCAGAACTGCACACAGTACTCCAGGTGAGGTCTCACGAGAGCAGAGTAGAGGGGCAGGATCACCTCCTTTGACCTGCTGGTCACACTCCTTTTGATGCAGCCCAGGATACGGTTGGCTTTCTGGGCTGCAAGCACACACTGCCAACACCCCCAAGTCCTTCTCTGCAGGGCTGCTCTGAATCTCTTCTCTGTCCAGCCTGTAGCTGTGCCTGGGATTGCTCTGACCCAGGTGTAGGACCTTGCACTTCGCTTTATTAAACTTCATGAGGCTGGCATCAGCCCACCTCACAAGCGTGTCAAGGTCCCTCTGGATGGCATTCCTTCCCTCCAGCGTATCAACCAAACTGCACAGCTTGGTGTCATTGGCAAACTTGCTGAGGGCGCACTCAATCCCACTGTCCATGTCAGCAACAAAGATGTTGAACAAGCCCGGTCCCAACACCAATTTCTGTGTGACACCACTCGTTACTGATCTCCAGCTGTTCATTGAGCCATTGACCACAACTCTTTGCGTGCAGCCATCCAGCCAGTTCTTCATCCACCGAGTGGTCCACCTATCAAACTGATGTCGCTCCAATTTAGAGACAAGGATGTTGTGTGGGACAGTGCAAGAATGGCAGTCCTGGGGTAATGGCTGGACTTGATGATCATGGAAATCTTTTCTGATCTAGTTGATTCTACGGTTCTTACAGCAGCTATGGGGATCAGGTCCTGATCAAGTCATATTTACATATGCTAGACATACTGGGACTCCTCCCAGAAGTTACCCATGTGCAAAGTTACTTAATTTTTTCTCAAGGCAGTGACTTGAAGGGATGATATGTAAAAAGCTGAAAAAGGAAAAACAATTTTCCACATAAAGAAGGAGTTGTGGCAAAATAGATTGTGTTTTTTTACACATATTCCACTCAGTCAGTTCAGAATTGAAAGGAAACACAGACAAAGATGCCTGAAGAGAAGATGCTGAGGAAGTATAAAACTAATCCTGAATGAATCTGGGTCTGGAATTTGTACAGGTTGTCCACTCTAGTTTGCTTCAGGCTGAATTTATTGCATATTAAAGGCTTTAATCAAATACTCTGGGTCATATGAATGTATTTTTAATGCTTTTATGGTGTGGCACGTTCTAAGCAAAAAGTGTCATCCCACATATATCACATTTGTCTAAATTTGCATTCTCCCAGATGGCCACATTTATTGACTTTGTGAAGTTAACTGTCTCTCCCTGCTTCCAGCCAATCAGGGTTTGCTGGAGGATCAAAGAAAGTGAATCCTTCATTGTTTCATTTACTGCTGAGAATGACCCAAAACTAAAATTTCTTGACACAAACACCCTCAAATGTCAGTCCCAGATTAACACAGAAAGTTCCTGGCTCAAACTGAATTTCCATTTGTTACACTTTCTATGTAATTCAAAAATATTTTACCTGTGAACATGAGGACTTCTCTTGTTAACATATTATTTGCAACCTCAGATATTAAGCACATTTGAAGGTAAAACTAAACCTATTTCACAACTGCTGAACAAACTAACTTTCCACTTATTCCAAGTATACTCATTCATAATTATGTGACCCAAAACCCAAGAAGAGTACTCAGTTCCTTGAATTCCTAGAAACTGAACTTCAAATAACTTGCAGAAGAGTATTTTTTTTTCTTGGTCCTTCTAAGACTGCTCTTTTCAGCTATCATTCTTTGTTAATTAAACATTCACAAAATTCAGTCAAAATCCTTTCCTTTATATCAAGCTAAAGGGAAGTGAACAACAAAGTATCCACAGTGCAGGGAGCTGCCAATTCCTTTTGTAGCAAGTGTTTAATCACTGATTTTTTTTTAAGTCCAAGTGTAATAGTATGGGAATTTAATCATGGTTTCTATTAGTACAACTGCTTGAAAGGGTCTTGAAGACATTTCCTTTCACTTTAGTTTGCCCTGTGGATAAGTAGAGCACTTTGGTTCTGTATTGATTTGTCCTTTACTGCAGTGATCACCTTTCATTTTCAAGCATTCACCTTCCATTCATGAGCATTAAATCCCTATTTAAAAGAAATAATAGAACTGGAATGGTGGCTCAATAGGGCAATGATCAGTGGAAGAGCCCAGATGACTTTATCTGGGTCAGAACTTCATTTCATTAAGATGAATAGTGATTTCTTGCTTTCCTCTTCTCTGTCTCTCAGTGACAGGCCTTGCCTCTCCCTAAGGATGTGGAGACCAGCTGCCTTGAGATAAGAGGAAAGGAAGGGAAAGAAAGTGCATTTATAAAGGACATAGGTCTACACGTGCAGTTTGCAGCATATAAAAGCCCCCTGTGTGCGAATATGGGCTAACACATCAGCACATGTCTGTTTTGAAATGAAGAGCAGCAGGTACATTTTGACACAAATTCAAATCAAACGTGTGCCTTTGATATCATACTGGCAAAACTTGATCATATGCTTTGCTAATCGAGTGTGCCGAGTCTCCTATGCTTATGTTTTTTGGAATTAAATTGCATGACTGTGCTTTGCTCTGTAAAATGTGTAAATGTGTAAATTATGTCAGGACAGATTGCAAATGCCAGTTGAAGAAATAAAAAATATGCTGCATTCATTGTAAAGAGTGCAGGGGTGTGGCCTGGGAGATGGTGAGAAGGGGTTAATGCCTCCTAGCAATATTCTTAGAAGAAACAGATTGATTTATTAACTGTTATTTGTATTACTAGTATTAACAGCTCAGCAAAGAAACACCAGAAAACCCCATTCAGGACTTAGAACTGGCAAGATTGTACTCCATCAAAAAATGTAGAGCCATAGTTTTTACCTGGAAGAGTTTGTTGCACCAGCATCAAGAGGAAATAAGAGACTACAATGAACAAAGACAGAGTGTCTGAATGAAAAAGGCATGAAGTTTTATGTTGGCCATGTTTCAGAGAAGCACTTATATAAGAACTTAAGACCATTCCCTACAAGAAAAGCATTTAAGCAGAAGCTTATGCACAGTAATGAACAAGAATGTGCCCTTGAAACGGGGCCAATACATAAAGCTTGCTTGATACATTATATTTACTTATATGGAAATATTTTATCATATTTTAATGTATTTTAATTATATTTCCCTCTGCTTTCCCATTGTTTATCTCTTTTCCCCATGCTTTCTCCATTGAAAAAATGACTTGAGATTACTATCCAGATACTACCCTGTTCTAGTATCCTAACTTATTTAAAAGGCATCCTGACAACCAAAGACTGTATTTGATATCAAGATGCATGAAGATCCATTGGAATCAGGATCAGCAAGAATTTGTCCCTAAGTTCAGTTATATTAGCATATATCTCAATGTGCAATGGAACTGTCAACCAGGAGTGATCTTGCAAGCCTTATACAAGATTCATTTAAATAAGTATCAGGTGATTGTGCTGGAGCAGATATGAGTTGATTGTGATATCAATTTAAACATGTCATTCAGAGCACTGGGAATAAATACACTGATTTTATAGACCTTTTTTTAGCCCCAACTATTTGTTTAAGTGGGTCATGTTTAACCTACAGAGTTATATAATAATTTATGTGCTTTTATTACTGAATGTTTAATATTTTATTACCAAACATATTTTTTAGTCATGTTTGAACTTTTTGCTTTGATAGCCTCAACTTCAGAACTATACCTTTACAAGAAAACAGAAAATCCGTTAAAACCAGAGTGAAAAAAGAATTCCAAGGAAACGCCGTTTGTTATAAATAACTGACTCTGACTAGATGAAACCTAGTATTACCAAATTTCTAGAAATCACAAAATAAAGTTTCTCAGGGTTTATTTTTCAAACAAGGATCTGTAAGCGTCATATGTGATGCTTTTTCTTCCCCTGGAGCAGAGCAGACTTACTGATTCACAGCAAGATTCCAAGTTGGTATAGAACTGCTGAACATCAGTATTCACATTGCCACAGGTAGATTTGAGCATCCAGACATCTGACTTAGTGGTTCTGCATTTAAGAACTGGGATCCACACTGTATTTATATTTATTTGTATAGTATTCAGTAACTTAGAATACTTACTTAATTTTAAGCTTTAGAAGTTGTGGGTAGTATATGCATATTAGAATTATGTAGTTTAAAAATTTCCCAAGAACTGTCCTTCTACAGTATTAAAAGCAAGGGCATCATCCATGACTTTCCACAGTCTTGATACCTGAGAAATTTTCATAAATTTTATGGAAAGAAAACCCCACAATCCAGAGATGAAGAAAATACAAACAATCTAAATATCATGAATGCCTTGAAGCATTTTGGCTGTTGAGATAGATTGGAACAACTGAACAATTGTAACTAAATTTGCAGTAACATGTGGAGTACATCACCAGCCTACAACTTCAGGGACAAAAGTTTTCTTCTTTTCCTGCATGTATTTTGCCATCTCTCCATTGGTCTGACTGCTTAAAGACCAGTTAATGGGAGGAAAGAAGGGCACTATTAGAGCTATCCTGGCCCTATAGCAATTTACTAGACTGCTATATATATTTCATCTTTTACCTTCAATTAAGGTAATGTAACAATCAAGCTGACTGTCTTTCTGAAATACATGATTATGTGAAAAATATTTCATCACACATTTTACAATGTCAGGTGTTTTCCTTTAACCTCTAGAATACGATTCACATTATGACTAGTGATTATCTACTGCCGATGCCAAAACCTCTCCTATTATTCTGCGAGGCTGTTTTGTTTGACTTTCTGTCTTAAACCTACTTTGTGGTGCTGCACTCTCATTTCACTGAAGTTCATCTGTTAGCTGTGGAGTTAGCTTCATATTTAAAAGGGAATTGGATGAAGGTGATGGGAATACATGAAAAAGTTATGTCACAGTGATAAACTGGGACACTGTAGTAATACTAATACATTTGTAAGGTGTGTCTACTTAAAAAACATATTAGAAATTGAACATTTGAATAAATTGAAAAGTCTCTGTGTCTTTTTAGGCAACCAAAAATGGTTGAAGAAGAAAATTTCAAATATAAAAGGAATCAAATTTCTTTCTTGTGAAAGATTCTGACTTTTTTTAACTTGATATTCCTCAAATTGTAAACACCTGCAGACTTCAAACTTTTCTAAGGAGAATAATTCTGAGGAGAAAGAATTACATCAGCTTGGTCAAATTACTTTTTATTTTTTACATTTTTATGCTGTAATTATGTGATAGATTGTGGCAGAGGAGATCACAAATCTTTTCTGAAATGCCACTTTAAAGTTAAAGAACTGAAATGCTTTGCTTTTAGAACAGTTATTTGTTGGGATTCACACCTTTTTATTTTCATGTAACTCCACATGCATGAATATTCATCTTTTTACACAAAGGTTTTATATTTTAAATGAACTACAAATTCTAAAGGAAAATTATACTGTTTTTTATACCTACGCTACTGTGAAACACATTTCCTGGATTTTCTAACAAATTCATCATAATGTTTGCTTTTGAAAAATTGACTTCTGATTTTGATGTTTAACTGGTCCCATTGGAATACTTGGCCCTTCAGTCACAGGTCTGGCACCATCCCTATCCTCACAAGCTGCCATTCTGAATTGCTTGAACTAATAGAGTGTATTGGTGTATTATTATTAACTAGGAATAACTACCATGTTTTGTCCCTTGATTACAGTCATAAATTTCTGTTGACAGTCTTCAGGTGGTACTGAAGATGAAAAGATTTTTTTTCCCCTCTTAACTATAATACTAAAGTTGTGCTTTAAAGAGAACTTGGTTCTGTTTGTATGATCTTTACTGAAAGGTTCTATATGGAGTTCTGTGGCTTCACACATGCATTCCCATAAATCTCCCTGCAGAAGATGAAACATGACACTTCCTTTGTAAAGGATCCAAGAATCCTGCCCCTAATCCATAGATTTCATATGTATGTAATCAACTTTTATTGGTTTTGTGAGGATGAAGCTTCCCCTTCCAATGTGAGCACAGTACAAACTTTGACAGTGTCATTAATAAAGAACTGCATAGCTCAGACAAACAGGGGAGGTTTTTATAAAGCCTTTCTCCCAGCGCTTTTCATGATATTTGTGTGATGTAGTCTTACTATGGCAGACTTGCTGCGTCAGGGCCCCAAAAGCAAACTGCTTGGAAAAGACAGAAAGCTAATACTATAAAAAAATCACACCACAGCAGCAAAAAGATTGAGGGTTTCCTAGATATCTTCTTCTTCTGATAATGGTAAAAAATTTTGGGTCATGATAGTGAGCTTAATGAAGGCAATGGTAAAGGGCCAAATGGTTACAGCTGCATTAAATCAAGTCATTGATGGACAAATATTTAGGTTTGGTGTTTTGAAGCCTTCATTATTTTTGTTCAGAAACTCAGGTCATTATCTGAAACTCCTCAGAGACCCAGTTTAGAAATTCAAGTGGCTTTTGGAGCTGTTTTCACCATAACATGTGTAAACCATCCTTTCAAACTCAAAGACAGACCTGTAAATACCACAAAAGGACACCATGTTTTTTTGAAGCAAACATTCTATTTGGGTATTAATTCATTCAGATCTCCAAACAAAAATACCAGGCACTGGATACTGTTCACAGCCAATGATAATTTGAATCATAAGCCAATTAAAAACGAGCAAAGAATCTCTTCTGCTTTCTGACACAGCGCACTATTTTCTTTTCACAATCATGAGATTACACAGCTGTTCTTACTGCATAACAACATTCAGGTGAAAAAAATATCTTTGCTGATACTTTCATCTTCATTGAAAAGTAAAATAAATTATAAGTTTCACATAAACAATTATACAGAAATCAATTTTAGGAAATACTATTTTTGTGCAGGTCTTTCTAAGTTATACTGTCTTGCTTTTATCTTTAACTTTTTCTGTTACAAAGATCATAAATTTCATGGGTAATGGCTTCATGAGTGCTCTTAATGCACTTAATTTACATGATTTCACAAATCCACAAATTTAGATATTATTTTTGCAAATATTTTTTTTAAATTGTGCTCCATCTTGAAAGTTTTTGTGGAAAAATGAGTTTATTTAACAATGGAACAACAAAATAAATAGCTGTAAGTACCTGTCAGGAATATATAGTATTTTGTCTTCTTTCTTTATTTTCCACCCTCAACCAAAACACCTAAAGAAAGAAAATAGCTAAGCCAAATGAATCTTGGTTCTAGAAACTGTAATTCTTGAGTTATACATTTTAACATATAAACTAAATAAGAAAATTACTTTCTTAAGAAATTACAGAATCATGGAGTAATTCAGATCTGAAGTGATGTTTGAAAGTTGTTCAACCTCCAGCACTAATCAAGACTATCTTCCAAGTTTGACTAGGTTAATCAGGACCTTTTCCAGGAAAACATGAAAATCCCCAGTGGTGGAAACCCCACAGCCTCTTTCAGACACTGTTATAGTGCTTAACCTCTTCCTTTGTGGGCCTGCTTAGTCAAGAGAATAGAAGACTGAGAAGGGATCTCATTAATGCATGTAAATATCCCAAACATGAGTGCCAGGAGGATAGCACCAGACTCTTCTCAGTGGCACCCAGCAAAAAGATGAGGAGCAATGCCCATAAATGAAAACACAAGAAGTTTTACCTCAACATGAGGAAGAATTTCTTTATGTTGAGGTGGCATAGTACTAGAACAGGCTGCCCAGGGAGATTGTGGAGTCTCCCTCTCTGGAGACATTCAAAACCTGCCTGAATGCATTCCTATGTAACCTGCTCTAGGTGGGCCTGCCTTGGCAGCGTGGGATGGACTGGATGATCTCCAAAGGTCCCTTTAAACTGTAGTGATTCTGTGATGATATTCAAGTGAATTTTCTTTTGCTGTAAGCTGTGACCTCATCCTTTTGTTGTAATCCTCTGAAAAAAGACTGATTTTGTCTTCTCCATAACCTACCTTTAGCTGCACCTGAGCTGCACGTGTGCTCTAGTCGGATTTCCTCTTTAGCCTTTTTTTCTCCAGGTTAAGCAAACAAAACCCAATCAGTCTCTTTTCAATCATTTTCAGCTCCATCCCCTTAAACAGCCAAGTGACCCTGCACAGGTCTCTCTTCACCTTGTCAGTCTGTCTTTTGTACTGGATCCCCAAAAGATGGATTCTGTTCCAGATGTGGCCTCACAAGTGCTGAGTAGAGGGGAATAATTAATTCCACAGACCTGCTGGCTGTATCTTGCTCACACAGTCAGTGGCTAATCTTCTCTGCTGTGAGGGCATATGGCTGACTCATGTCCAACTTGTCATCCACCAAAACACACAAGTCCATTCTGGAACACCTACTTCCTACTCAGACAGTCTGCTCTTCAGTCTGGAGTTATTCTCAACTAGGTGTAGGACTTTATCTATATCTTTATTAAGTTTTATTATATTCCTGCCAGCTCTATCAAATTTAATATCTATCTGAATAGCCATCAGGTCATTCATTGTATCAAACAGCCCCTCAATTTTGTGTCATCGTGACCTTGATGAAGGTTTCAAAATTATTAATATACATTGACTGTTCTGACTGTCCTTTTATGATATTTTTAATTGTTGCATCTTACCCTTATTTTGATAGTCCATAATTATTTTTTCTCTCATGAAAATACTCAGGAGACTTCTTGCTGAACCTTTTTTCACATAAATCACTATTCAAAAGTTGCCACAGATGTCACTCATTTCGATTTGTTTCTAAGTTCTCATCCTCCTATCAACAGCTGTAGCAAAACAGTGAAGCTAACTAACTTACCTCAGATACAACCTCTATAACCAGAGGATGACAGGCACTCACTTAGCATTGTAATAATTGACTAATGCTGTTGAGAACTCTATTTTAGATGTATGAAGTTTTTGCAAATTGGGTCCTTTAGTGTCATATTGTGTGCAGAAATATGGAGGAAGCTTCTATAACTAGTTAGTGCTGAGAATATAAAGCTGGACAGATTTAAATGATTTTGTTTGATTCCACTGCTGAGACCCAGGACTTCATGCTCTTAACCTGTCTCTCCAGCTCAAAATAGTCCTAAACTATGGTCATAAATAATTGGAGCAGTTCAAATTGCTGTTAGAAGTTCAAGAGTTTGAAACATTTAGAATTAAATTAGTAGATGAACAAAATAAAGGGAAATTTAAAAGGGGTATTTAATGGCCACCCCTCTAGATGAATGCTTTTGTGAGTGCATTCCTTCAGTTGTATTTTCACACAGCCAAATGAATGGAAAATTATTCTATTTTGCAATAGCATAAGGAACAAGAGATAGATTATGAAACACACATACTGCAATCCACTACCAGGGTGAGTTTTACAATTAAGACAAGAAAAACAGCCTACATAAAAGGCAAAGTATTTTAAAATTTAACTTGGTTTTTCCCACTTCATTTGATATTTATTTTTTGCAGTTCATTCAGCTCTGACATTAAGATTGCACTGGGCACCTTGTTGGTAATCATGTTTCTGAGCTCTTCACCACCAACATAACGCTATGTTTCTGTATAAAAAATTAACTGGATAATTAATTTTAAAAACAGAAACTTGGTTTTACTGTTTTTTTAAATAAATTAGAGGTTCTTTCTCTGTACACATCCAATCCATGCTGGTTTACACTTTAAAAACTTCCAATTCCTGCTCTAAGATAGAAAGTAACACCTGGATCAGTATCAAAAAGTCTACGAACCACTGCAGAATGTCTACTAACATTAATTAATGGGCAACCGCAGAGGGGCACACAGAATATCCTTGCCTTGAGTTGAAATGTAGTAACAACAACTGGCACCAGTATCTAATTCATTTTGGACCAAAAACTTCCACCTGAGAGTCTTATAATTTCTTTCCAAGGAGTAAAATACTTTTTACGTGGCCTTATCATCATAGTTCATGAATTGCCAAAGAAGTCCTATTAAACTGGATGTTTTTTTCTTGGCCAGACCTAAACTGCAGGTTTCATATTAGCTGTCAATATCCACGATTCAGTATTATTAATTGCATATTTCTCACATTAGTGGAAAAAATAAACAAACAATACACCTTGCTTGAACAATTTTTCATTGCTATCAGATACCAAACAGCCTTAACACTGCCAACTTTATCAGCATAGATTATTAATTATGATACTACTGGTACATTTCAATTCAATCAGAAAAGAACACCAAGGAGTCCAAGAAGTAGGGTATATAATGCAATTTATCTTTGCCTTGTACTGATAGGGATAACAGTGTTTTGCAAATTGCTTCAGCTACAAATACACAATTAAAAAGAGATAAATATCAAAAGATATGCCACATTTTCAACTGAAAGCCAAAAGTGCAGGTCTTAATCTTAGTAGTCAGTTTTAAAATCATGAGCTAATTCTTCTTTTGATGTGCATGCTTAACTCCCATTAAAATTAATGGGGGTTACACATGCTCATCGAGGAAGAAATAGACCCCATAGCGTGTATATTCTTCAAATAATAAGGATTTGGTAATTACTATATTATTTGTTCATTAATTTTCAATTTATCTTGTAAATGTGCAGTCTTTGTGATCTTAGATCCAATTTTATAGAGTAATCTGTGGCAAAAGGTCTGGTGGAGCATTAACTTCTTAAAGGACATGTGGTTTTATTGCATGTATTGACAGTGCTCTAATTGTCAAATTTTATCACTTGCAGAATACACCAAAACAAGGGAGTTTGAATCCTAATAGCCAAATTCTCCTCCATGTGGTCAAAGGTCCTTTGGAATCACTGTGTATATTCCATTGACTCAAACAGGTTTGGAAATGTCATTTTCCTTTAATTAGTTGGTGCCCAAGAGCAAAATTTTTAGAGTGGCTGATGATACTCAGGTGGCTCATCTCTGGGTGCCCAAGGTGAAGGTTGTTTACAGAGAGTATTTTTCAGAGGGCAAGTATTAAACAGTTTCTGAATTATTGTTTGGGGTTTTTTTCAGAATATTTCAGAGAATCGAGGTGATTTGGATTAAAAACCAGACATGCTGCTCCCTAGAAGACAGCTCTTTGTTAATTTGTAGAATAAGGACATTAGACCTTCTAGCATTTACCGAATGATAAAATATGCTTTGTGCTGGGACAGAGAGACATGTAGCTATTATGTCCTCCAGTACATGAGAATTAAAATTTTAAACATATCATCCATAAGTAACTATTATATTATGGCCTTATTCAACAATCTTAATCACAAGTAATGGGATTTGTAGTTTACATGGATTTACCACAGTTTATCCTAAACTACTAACTGAATAGGCCAGAATATTTCCTCCTTTACTAACACTCAGTTGTACTTTACTGACAAAAGCATTACTCATGACCCTGTCAATACTTAGCAGACAGAATATGGCCCAAAACTCCAATGGACTTTGGACTCACAAGGCAGTGCAGAATGAAAAGTAGTACTGCCCCATTTCTCTCAGAATTCACTGACCCTTTAAAAAAACTAGAGGTTACCACAACACAATCTGTGGACAAGAGATATCAATATATTGGGGACACAGGGGAGGACTGAACTCTACAGCCTAAACCCCCCTCCTTTTCAACAGATAAGCCTCTAGTTGGAGCATGTTGCCTAATATTAATGCAGTTTGAGCCATTTTTAAAGCAATCTCTAATTTCCTACAGCCTGATTTGTCACTGCCATGTTTTTGACTGCTTAAGGATGCTCATACAAGCCAATGAACGTGTTCTCTTTAGGAGCCCTTGTTTGTAGATGCAACCTTCCCTTCCTGTCTTGACTCTCTTTTTGAAAAATCTTTTCATAGTTCTCTTACACAGTTTTGCTATCTATCTTAGCTATTTCCCAAATAAAGCTGCTAGTACTAATATTCTCCTCCCACTCCCCTATTTTCTGGAACTGTGTCCTTCACACTCCCTTTTTAACATAAAATAAACCTTCAGTGCCTGATTTTAGACTGATTCAGTATAAATGAAGTACATGGACTTATCTGATGATGGAGAGTTTCATTTACGCACCCCAAAGCAAATTCACATTCCTTGGTTCACCTGGATGTGTCTGTGTCATTCTTACATCATACATTAACAAATACAGATAGCCAACTTGTGAACTGGTTTACCTTTGGGTGAGGTAGCACAAATCCTATAAGATAGTCTTCATAGTGGGTAACTAACAATAGGGAACTGTAAGGGTCATAAAAGTGTAAGGCACAATCCAAGATGCTTTCAGGTCAGTTCAAATTTGCATCCCAGGGCCTTACAGGTTTGGAGAACTGGTAACAATTACAGCTCATTTGAAATAGTAAAGTGTTGTGATACAGGTTAATTTCTCAATTGTACTTTTATGTGACATATAATTATAATTCTAAATATTTCATGTTTTAAACGATTTTCTATAAGGACTGAAATATTTACCTTTGGAGGGGCAAAATAATTTGTAGGTTCTCTTTTCAGCTACCACACTAATTTAAAAACAAAAATCCCTGAAAAAAAAGATATATTTTCCATCTCAGAGAAAAATTTGCATTAATAACAATTTTATGTAGCTATCTTGGGGTTTTTGCATTTCTAGGATGTCATAATTGGAGACACACATCACACCGCAAGTTGATGAAGTCTTTAGCTATAAGAGACAAGCTTACAGACATTATCTGTTTCTGAAACAGCTAGTCCACAACAACCTGATTGCTCATCTGAGTGGGTTTGTAGATACCTTGCATTTTGCATGCTTTTTATTTTCTAAGAGGTAACTTAAGCCCTTTCCCACTTTGCATGCTTTCTTTGTCAGCTGCATTTCTTTAATACCTAGTAGGCATCATTTAAGAGAGCGGGAGCATCTCCCCATGTGACCTTCAGCAGGTAGTATGGTGCCTAAAAATCTAGCACTACAGCTGTCAGTATCACACCTTGCAACTCCTTTGTCTCTTGCTACCACTCTCCATACTGACCCTCCCTCACAGCCCCCCTGCCATGTGTCAATCCAGGCCTATTAAAGTGGTCTTGTGGGAAATGAACCGACAGATTTCAGTCTAAGTCAAAGTTGTCAGATGTGCATCCAATAAAATCCAGCACCCCTGACAGGTGGTGTTTAACACCCACCTCCATGGCCCTTCTTAAAGAGGGGACCAAATGTTCTGCAAAACAATTAGTATATATGTTTAACAGGGTGAATCTAGCTGGTTATGGACTGTAGTTCTTTTAATAAAGATGTTAACTTTATTTGGCTACTGTTATATTTAAGTGTATCTTAGATAGATCTTAAAAAATTGGTATTTTTCATTCTGAGGCAAGAGAGTGCTTCATTTGTCTCCTCTATACATACAGACATTATCTCCATGAACAGCCTACCTGGCTTTTAAAGACACCAGTCCAAGAAACAGTTTACAGGGTGATTAAAGTTACAAAGTCAGTGCAAATGCATGGCAATGATCTAGGTTTTCAGGCCCAAAAAAGGGACATTTAGACAATTCTGACACCAGCGTTTCCCTTTGATCTGTATCTACAATGTATCTCTGCAGAAAAGTTCTGCAGGTACAGTGTATGCTGGGAAAGCTGAATATAGGTCAATGAGATGCACTCTGCTTTTTTTAAATAAAATCTTTCTGCAGAAATTGCATGATTTCCTGTTATGACTGTAGACTTCACATAGAGTATCATACATTCATTTTTTAAAAATGTTGTTCTACTTGTGCAAAACTAGTTCTTTTTGTTCAAGGTGCACAAACATGCACATACACACAAGTTTCCATATATAATATGAATTTTATGCACTTATGAATAATTTCTTTTCATCTATTTTCCATTTCTAATTTGTGGCTGACACAGCAAACAGCAGAATTTCAAGATGCCTATTCTTCAGCAGTAAAAAATGTTAGCCAAAAGGGTTAGATGAAGGGCTCAACCCAGAGAAGACTTGCATACCTAAATCCTAACCCTCTAACTTTTGATCTTCAAAACCCTAGCTCACTTCCACCCCAATTTAGCAAGACTAAAGCCTGTAAGTGCCTAATTTAAGCCACAAAAGATACTTGGTCCCCATTTTCTGTGACTCAGTGTTAATCTCTTAGCTGAGAACCCTGATTTAAGAGCAAAACTCAAAGGCTAACCAGGAGAACAGCAGGCACTGACAAAGAGCATATCAGATCTCCAACATGCCAGTCTGGTTCTGGAAGTGCCTGGCCCTCCCTTTGGGTGCCCAGAGATCTTGCTGTAAGAAGCAAGCACAGGAGACCAGTGAGCTGGCAATGTGGAAAAACTGTCTACCTAGTTTTGTCAGGATAGTATTCCCTAGAATAGCCCCAGAATAGCTTTTTTCTGTACATATGCAATGCTTTGAATTTGTCTAAATGCACTTACTGCATCAAGCCTCAACCAGAAAACAGCTGAAAGAAAGTGAGGTGGGTCAGTGAGAGCAAATGAGCCAGGAAGAGCCAGTTTCCCTGAAGTTTCCATAGCCAAGTGAATGCTTAGGCATTTGCTTGATTTGGAACCTGGAGGAATGCGAGACTCAGGGGAGATCACTGAAAATTAAAGATTTTTCTGATGCAGACTTTATGTTATTAGTTGTGATTGGGCAAAGGATTTGGGATTTTAGATAAAAAGGGTTTTCAGAATGAATATGAGCCACAGGAAAATGCATGTGGGAAAATGCAATCTATGCCAGATTTTCTCCCAGATTTTACAATGTGAGAAATGCAGTAAATTTGGAACAGATAAAAACAGATGAAAAATTAAATGAAGATTGTACACCCTAGTGAAACCTATATTTAACCCCATGCCATCAACATCCTGATTTCTATTTCAAAACAGAAGGAGCGAGGTGTCCTCATGCAACTGGAGACACTTCTCTGAGCTGGTAAAACCAAGTGTTGGGGTATAATAGTAATTATTTCTGTTAGGTTCCCCTGCACTTTGAAGAGTTGTTTCAGACATCATGAGGTGGGTGCATGTTGGTACTGTACCTGGCAAGCACAGGCTGAAGCTGAATTAAATGGAGTTTTGCCATTGCTTAATTTGAAGCCAGGTTTAGAGTTCTGGTGTCACAGGCTCTTTCCCCTCCCTCCTCCAGTTATGCTGCACACACCGGCTGTGTTCTTAGTTTATCCCGTGCCTGTCAAAAACAGCAATGTAGACCTCATTACCAGAAAGCTCAATTATTGTAATACCCCCTTAAGCAGAACTTAGAGCCAGGCTGCTCAGTACTGCTTGCTGCTCACTCTGAGGATGGCAGCACGTGTGCTCAGCCATGTAAGCCAGCAGGAATGCATTACACCACGCTGCATTCTTCACAGTGCCTGCCTCCGAAGTGGCAGATTGATTTTTAGTTGGCCCTTTTGGATTTTAAAGCCTTAAATAATGCAGGCTCTGGCTATGACTGATCCCTTTCTTTCTGAGCCCTGTCCTAATGGGGAGCTGCGTTCCCACACCACCTGCTTTTCCTGGAATCCTACTGTCACATCACAGATCTGCACCAGATTTTGACTTTTCTGCACTGAACTCCACGATGTATCTCACCCCACTTATCGTTCCTTTCCCATCAACCCTTTCCATTTATATAACATGCTCATCCTAATGTTAGCAGAGCCTCACAAAATGATCACTGCCATCTCACAAAAACAGACTAGCCAGGTTTTTGACGGAGGTGGCATTACAGCAAGTTAGTCAGCATGGCTTTACTGTGCTAGATACACACTTTTTTCTTCCTGCAGACAGAGAGGAGGCTTAGACCTCTCATTAGACCTGAGGTAAGCTGGGTTTCATTTACCACAGGTTAAAAGCAGGCAAATATGAAGTTAGCGCAGAGCAGCTGACTCTGCTAATCTATACTCTAATTTAACTTGCGGTAACTTGCTTGTGTAGCCATACCCCCCGGTGACTCTGGCCACTGTATTTCATTATTCTATGCCTCTTCCTCCTTCCTCTGACTAATGGGGCTAATGATGCTTCCTTTGCAAGGCACTTGCAAATCTAGGAATAAGAAATGGAAGTTTCAGAAGAGGTATTATTCATTATCATTTATTAGCCTGTCTGTGCTGTAATCTCCCCACCCAACTTTTGGTATAGAATACACTTCTTGTGATTTTGTTGCAGCTGTAGTGTGTTTTGACAAAATGATACAGTTATTGTCCCCACGGTAAGTACTTTGGAAGTACTTAAGTATCTCATCCTTTTATCACTTTAAAACATGCTTTTTTTTTGCTTTGTATTATAACACGGTATGTGCTCTATGTGTAACTTTGTTGTTAGTATATTTAATTTGGTTTAATTACAGTTTACATTGGCATATATGTAGGGGTTTTAATTAATAGAGCTATTAATAATATTAATAATAATAATACACTGGTTTTCTCATAATTTTAAAACTTGATCCAAGCATTACAAAACATAGATGTCTAAGGTTAGATAATTAACCCAAACTAAAGTTCTGAAGCAGTAAAATGCAAGCTGCTTTTTATGAATTCCACCTAGGGTTTTAAGGTTTAAACTCTAGGAACCCATGTTTGAAAATCTTGTCTTTGATGTACGAGCATGTTTTTTTTAATGTCAGTGTGAATGAGAGAGCTGGGATGGTTGCTTTTCCTCCATCTCTCTTCACACCTTTAACATGAAGGGCTAATAGGCACCCCAGTGGGGATTGAGCACCTGATTCCATGATCAGGAGACTTCCAATCACCCCATACCAGAGGGTAGGAATGGGTTTTAATACTTTAAGGGCAGATGTAACCTATCTCCCTTCAGGTACTTAAATTAACTGCTCTTTATATGACCCTGGTTAATAGTCAGTGGAGAGGAACAGGCACTTTGGGCATGACTCAGCCCACCTAAAAATCTGAGTCACGCTGTGGAGGCACCCTTTTTCCTCTCCCCTTCAATTAGAGTGGGCGCTGCTGCTTAGCAGTGAGGTGTCTTCCTTCAACACCCACACTGAAGTGTGGGGGATCTTGGCCCGGATGCCTTTAGTTTCTTATGTCACATCTTGAGTCTTTAGAAAGATGAGACCAACATTTACACAAAGAAGAAAAAAAAAAAGTAATGCCAGAGGTGGTTAATCCTTGTGCTATTTATCCAGCTACCTATGTATTTGCAGTACTTATGGGTACTGTCTTGCGTTGGTGTGTAGGGATTTACAGATGCAGTTTCATTAACATTAGTGAGAATTGGGTGCATAGATCCAGTACATCAAGATGAGAATATTTGGTAATAAATCTTTTAATATGCATGTAGCATTGACTGGATAATTTGAAACATTTTTAAAATCCAAATAAAAATTGAGTTTTCTGCTACAAGAGAAGCTACCCCTAGAGACAGATAAGTGGAATCTATTTCCACATAGTCAGACCCTACGTGATTTTATATTGTACATAGAATGATCCTTTTTTATCTTTATTGATTACTAGAAGAGTAATACAATTAAAGGTAGCAAAATGCTTTAAGGTTTTTGTTCTCTGGCAAAGAATCAAGAGTTCAAAGTGGGGCTCCTTTCTCATTATTAGAGAACACCCTAAGAGGCAATCATTTCCAGCAATTCTCACTTTCTCCTTCTCCCCTTTTCATTTCCCACTTTGTGATTTTGGGGATACAGGAAAAAAAATCACCTCTGTGTGTGTGTTAGCAGTAGTTAGTGATGTGCAGGTACAAGAATAAAATCTATCTTTTCTTTTTACAACCACAGGTATAAAAAAAGTGCCTATCACTATTTCATTAATGATCTACAGCAACATTTTCTTGTCTCCTTGGTCACATATATTCTTGTACATGTGAGCACACACAAATACACACACACACACATCGACAGTCTCATGCTTGAGTATTCTGATGTAGAACACTGTTTGATAAGCACTGCTTATGCTAGGATTATGAATACAGGGAAATAGAAAAGACATTTAGAAACCATAGGAAAACAATTCTTTTGGTGTTTGAACTGCAGTGTTATTCAGATGTATATAACCACTGCTAGGTGGGGGAACTGCAGGAAATATGCCAAGGAAGAGAGACAAGAGGAGGCCATCAACAAGACAGAGAGAAAAAGACAGAAAATGCTTTTGTTTGCAGACTTGGCTGGTTGACTTGACTTCAAAATAATAATAGGTCGCCATTCTCTCTCAACAACCCCCTCCCCCGATTCATCGGATATAATATAATTGATTCTCACTGGGGATGGATTTGTATTATGTGTCTTGTTTGTTGCTATTGTTTATGTTTACACAGTACATTTACTGCTCGAGGAGTTTTGTTCCTCATTTGCTCACTGCCCTGTTGCAAACCCCTACTGCTTTTACAGCTGCCACAAGTTCTTTTCTTTTCACCTCATTCTTCACACATTGAGGTGTGAAGTATGGGGGAAACACACTGTCTTGGGAACCATGACAGGCTGGGGGTCTTGCAGGTTATGGCATTCTGCTTGATGCAGGAAACTGTCTACTTACATTTGCCTTCCTTCCCTGTTGTGTTTCTACTGCCATGGTGAGCTTAAACTGACAAGCAGTAAGAGGAGAATTTCCCACACCTGGCAGAGGGTTCTCACTAGAAGGTCACAAATTTGTTGACTATCCATTTCAGTGGGGCACCTTTGGACAAAGAGGTGATAACTGCATAGGACAAATAATTTTTACAAGTTTGGATATTATGAGTGAGGACAGTAAGCAGCAGATCAACTGGCAGATCTGATCACGGATTGCCAGACCCTGGGGTGCTAAGCAAGATTCATGGGGGATGTCTGAGAGGCATTGGGAAGCAGCTTTGAGAAAAGCAACAGCCTAACTATTTCCTTTATAATCACACACAGTCATGAGTCTAGGAAGAGACAGCTATGGGAAAAGGAAGAATGGGAAAGAGAAGAAAAAGTGCATAGAAAGAACAGAGAGAGAAGTCCATCTAGGGCCTAGGGAAGAAAGATCAACAAAGCCTAATGGCAAGTGGGTGGCTAAGATGATATGTTTTAGCAGAGGAGCATTATTTTTAAAGTACTTCTGTAGTTTTTACTGCTCTGGGCCCCTATTTCATCTTAATTCATCCTTGGGGATAAAGACTCAGCTGGATGGATCTCAATCACTCCCTTCCCTTTCTCACCCCTTGTCATCATGTTCTCTTCCTTCAGTACATTTTCACCATGGTTAGAAATTCTGACTCTCACTCCCTTTCCCAAGTGACTACCATGGCGCCCTTTGGAAGGTGCGCAGTGCCCCGACTCCCACGGAGTCGAGTTCCATTGGAACTGCTGGTAGTGCATTCATCAGCCATCTGTCATTGCAGCTGCTTGTTGAAGAAATCAACTTTTTTTTTTTTAAATACTTTGGCTGAGAGGGAAATTAAAAAAATCCTCTACCACCAAAAATTAAACAATAATGGCCTGACTGTTTCCCTGGCAATCCAAACACAATCTGTTGCCCACAGTCACAGCAAAGTGTCATGAAGAAGTGAAATTCTCATGGCCTGGTGGATTTGAGTGTGTCTACGACCTTTGTTTGTTCTCCTTTTCTGTAATAGGTGTAATACCATTTTCTGATGGGAAGATAACTCCTGTGGAGTTTCCATGACTCAAAAAGATTGAGCTATGGCATGTCAAAATTAATCAGCCAGTTGTCATTATAGCTTTTAGCTGAGAGTCTCAAAAAAACAGGAATGCTTTTTAAAATCCCACCATGTGTTTTTTATTTCATTGTATTTTCCACGATTGAACAGAAACATTGTGGAGAGGTGATAAAAACTGTGCAAACATAGGGTAATATTTAATAGTGTCAGAAATCTAGGCTGCAGGCCTTCCAGCTTCGCAGTCTTCTTGCAATCTAATTTAATCTCATTTCTGTAACTGTCTTTTGAAAGATAGTGAAGATGAATCTATCCTCACTATATTTTCCTCCTGAGATCTTCATACATTCAGACACCTTTCTGGGTTCCAGGTCATGCTGTCAACCTTATTCATGGCAATTTCAGTGGTGATACCCAAGGAACCAGAAATCACTGCACCTTCCCAGTCAGGAGGCAGGCAGCTCAAGCATGATGCTCTTCTACAGTGTTTGAAACAGAGCTGACAGGTCCTGACAAAGCAGAGCAGTGTCCACAGTCACACCATGGCACACAAATTTTCGTATGCTTTTCTTTTAATTTGCCTTCAGAAAGAAGGAAAGGGAAAGGTTATCTCTCTGTGTCTCCAGTGTAGACAGCTGAGAGAGAAGCAGGATAATGAGAAGGCTAAGTGACTGGTAAAATTAAAATACACAAACCATTAAAACATTTAAAGGATAGGAAAAAAGAGTGCTCACAGCATCTGTTTTAGGTCAGCACCTAAGGAGTTTCTTACAGCCGATATGGGAACTCTTCAGAAACATGAACGTTGTTATACACAATACTGACTTTCTCAGAAGTAAAAACTCACAGAGGGAGGCTATGGCACAATGTGGGAACATGAGTCTATCAAGTGTGAAAACTGTAAGAGAAGCAGAGGAAAGCCCTGACATGGCCTCCTGGGCTAGTGGCACAGGCTGGTATGTTTGAGCTCCTGGACAGTGTATCTGGCACTTTTAGCAATAAAACCTGAATTGACAGGTTTATGTCTTCATCTATACAATACTGCTGCACCACTGAAACCAATATGCAAAATCACACATATTTTATACTTCCGTGTATATGTGTATGTAATTGTCCCTGGAGCCACAGGGATACAGACTGCTTTTCTTTCCTTTTTAATGAAAAAGAACAGTTGTATTCCAGTTTTTCTGATTAACACCTGGCAAAGACAGAGACATAAACAAACTTTAAATCCAACTCAGTAACTGGCTTTTTATGTTTTTATCAATTTCTTTTTCAGTTTCCCATACTGAAGTTCCCAGCTTTTTGATTCAACTCATGTAGTAGGGGGAGCTCCAAATGAAATGGAAAGTGAACGGGTCACATTAATCTCAAAAGGCTTCATATATTTATGTAAAGCTATCTTATTAAGATAGGTAGATATTTCCAGGAGGGAAGTCTTTAATGTTTTCTTTCTTTATTAAGTTCTTCAAAATTACCTACCAATGTACTAGAGTCAAGCTTAAACACCTGCCTGAATCTTATGTATGTGAAAGAACATATAGCTTTCTCCAGGAAAGAAATTGGGTTTAAAACAGGAATAAATTTTTCACAGTGACTTTTCTGACTGCTATTTTGGGATAACCAAATGTGCTTGCTTTGGGGGCCTCTATCAAGCAAAACTCCAAAAGCTCCATTCATGTCCACTAACAGTCATTTCTCCGGTCTATGAAAAAGGTTTTACATTGTGCCATCTCTACAAAGCAAAACCAGTCTACTCATCTGTGTTTTTGGAGACCCCACTGAGAAAGAGAAAAGATATGTTTGCCTAATTCAAGCAAAGTACTTATGCAGAAGTTTTAGCCTTTGCAAAGGTAAGACTCTCTTGATTAAAAACATTCACAGGTTTGCATGTGTGCCCCTTTTACTTGTAAATAGGTTCTAATTTACCATGGAAACCAAACACTTTGTTTTGACTTTGAAATTACTAATTTTTACTTTTAATTTATTTTTTGATCTTTATTTTTTGTCAAAATTTATTTTAAAGGTTGTCTAGATTAGTAGTAAAACCTTATCTCTCAACCTCCAACCCTTTCGCTCAAGGACAGTCTACATACTGGGCCTAGTTTCAGCCAATGCTTATCTTTTTGATTTAATGTGTAGATGCATCTGTTGACTTAATTCTATCCTATTCGTTGGCAGCTGTTATTATGAACACTAAAGTTTTACTATTTGTGATTTCTTCTGTACAGAATTTATCACCATCTTTATGTCTCAGGATATATATTCTTATTCTGATCAGTGGAAGAAAAGGTAGTCTGCAGTTCACACTACATGAAGTTGTTGCTGTTGTCAAAAATGGTTGCTGTGCATGGGACTTGATGTCAAATGTGGATGTGGTATTCTGTTTGCATGAAGTTTTGCAAGAGAAGCTCAGAACTAAACTATCCCGGAGACCACTACCCAAAAATCAAAACAAATAAAAAACCCAGTCCAAGCTGGAAATGGCCTTGTCCTTGCTCATAAAGTCAGTAATTAGCCAAGCGAATATAATTCTGGGTAGTGGATGTGAATGGTTTTAAAAGAAAAATTAACTTGTTTTTAATCTTTTTCACACTTCCCTCTTTAAGTGTGAGTCTCTTCATACTCAAGGGAAACTTTACATCTGAGAAGACATAATACAAAGAGCTACTCATCTATGGTAAGGGATCATAGTCTAGGATCTGCTAATTTATGTCAGCAGAAAAGGGAATGCAAAGCGTTCGACACTGTCCCACACAACATCCTTGTCTCTAAATTGGAGAAACATCAGTTTGATAGGTGGACCACTCGGTGGATAAAGAACTGGCCGGATGGTCGCACTCAAAGAATTGTGGTCAATGGTTCAATGTCCAGCTGGAGATCAGTAACGAGTGGTGTCCCTCAGGGATCGGTGCTGGGACCGATCTTGTTCAACATCTTTGTCGCTGACATGGACAGTGGGATTGTGTGCGCCCTCAGCAAGTTTGCTGGTGACATCAAGCTGTGTGGTTCTGTTGATACGCTGGAGGGAAGGAATGCCATTCAGAAGGACCTTGACATGCTTGTGAGGTGGCTGATGCCGACCTCATGAAGTTTAACCATGCCAAGTGTAAGGTCCTACACCTGGGTGGGAGCAATCCCAGGCACAGCTACAGGTTGGGCAAAAAGGAAATTCATGGTAGTCCTGCAGAGAAGGACTTGGGGGTGTTAGTCAATGAGAAAATGAACATGAGCCAGCAATGTGTGCTTGCAGCCCAGAAAGCCAACTGTATCCTGGGCTGCATCAAAAGGAGCATGACCAGCAGGTCAAAGGAGGTGATCCTGCCCCTCTACTCTGCTCTTGTGAGACCTCACCTGGAGTATTGTGTGCAGTTCTGGTGTCCTCAACATAAAAAGGACATGGAACTGTTGGAACAAGTCCAGAGGAGGGCCACGAGGATGATCAGGGGACTGGAGCACCTCCCATATGAAGACAGGCTGAGAAAGTTGGGGCTGTTCAGCCTGGAGAAGAGAAGGCTGCGTGGAGACCTCATAGCAGCCTTCCAGTATCTGAAGGGGGCCTACGGGGATGCTGGGGAGGGACTATTCATTAGGGACTGTAGTGATAGGACAAGGGATAACGGGTTGAAACTTAAACAGCAGAGGTTTAGACTGGATATAAGGAAGAAATTCTTTTCTGTTAGGGTGGTGAGGTACTGGAACGGGTTGCCGAAAGAAGCTGTGAATGCTCCATCCCTGGCAGTGTTCAAGACCAGGTTGGATGAAGCCTTGGGTGATATGTTTTAGTGTGAGGTGTCCCTGCCCATGGGAGGGGTGTTGGAACTAGATGATCTTGAGGTCCTTTCCAATCCTAACTATTCTATGATTCTATGATTCTAATATAAAATCACTCCAACCTCAGAAAAAAATGAACTCTAATGGAAGTAAAGATATTCAGCATTTCACCCAGCATGATTGTCCATCTCCTGTGACTAGCCTTCAATTCCATATTGCTAATAATTCCTCAGTGTGTCAGTCAAAGTCAGCTGGGAACTAAACATATGAGTAGCCAAAGCCATTAGTGCAGATTATGAACCTTTTGTCAAAGAAATGCGCAAAGTCACTACATGCTGATGAAGAGCTTGATCACTGCAGCCTAAAAGCAGCATGGAGGAAAGGATGTATAATTCCTGAAACATGTCCAGCTTTCAGAAGAATTACAGTAGAGCAGAATTTTACCCCAAGACGTGAATATTACTCACACCATTATTTGAATAATCTAAACAAATAAGACCAGTGATTCTGTGTCTGCAGCTTCTCAGCTACACTGCTTTTAAACTAAAGGACCAGTTCCATAGTCTTGCAGAACAATAGTCTGTTCCAGTACTTGCACGATAATCCTTTGTCTTTCAATATGAAGTATTTGAGTCTGTACATAATGCATTGGTATAACATCAATGAATGCGGGGTAAGCAAACTCTCTGGGTTTTCATTTTTACATTAAAGAAATCATATGCAAAAATAATGTTTTGGCCTTTTGGTGTCTCAAGATAATTTAAACAAGTTTATTGTGTTAATTTAACATAGGTTCGATTTTTGGAGCAGAAATAACTTTCTAATCAGAAATAACTTACAAAGGTAGTGCTTAACAATGTTAAAAGAGGCATGCTGTGGCAGCCTTAGAGCCACACTTACAACTAGGAACCTGCTAGTGAGAGTGGAAACTGTGTTACATAAAGGCTTCTCATCAAGTCCTCCACTTAGCAAGGAGGATCAAGATGGATTGGTGTTATGAGGGAATATAGTTTTACAACACTTAGAAAGATGCATTGGTAGTACCACACATGTTGCTAACTGCCTTATCTCTCCAGGATATTTTTTTCCTTAACCCCTTCTCTGTTACCAGCTTGGTACTAAAGGAGATTAATGCTGGTCTAGGATCACCTAAATGACTAAGTTTTGTTTGATTTAACATGACTGAACTACATTGTCTCAGCCTGAGAAGCTGTTATACTATTTATTGACGCTAGGGTTTCATGCCATCAAAAAGTTCCACTCCAAGTGCACTCAAAATGCAAATTTTCAATTAAATTGCTTACATTCATGTCAATAGAAGCTGGTAAAATTGTTTATTTCTTTTTTTCTAATGCACTGATATAAAAACTTTATAGCACTGAAATTAGGAGCTAAAGACCTTTTCCAAAAGTGTTCACAATTACTTTATCCATATTTTTAATATTCATAAAAGTGGCAAGAACAAAGTGAGGCAAATTTGCATTTCATATCGCACTAAAGCTACTCCACATATACATGATAACACATCCTGAGAACAATGAGATATCCTGTCACACGTATGCATTTTCTAAAACTGCACAAAAGGAGAATTTCAGGGATGCATGAATTAACTTCCTACCTTTAAATTATTAACCTAGGCTGTTCCCTGAATATGAACCAAAATCAAAGGACAGCTTTCTCCCAATTCCTTTGCTCCCTGAAAAAGAAAGCACACATTGTCAGTCTTTCCTCACTTGAAGATGATGGCTTAAGGAATTGAGTTACTTGGATACTGAAAAATTGTTTTAAGAGATGTTTTTTACCATTCTTCTATTTATGCTATTTTTTGAGTGGGAGTATGCATATTGTGGCCATTTGTAAGAAGCCACTTCTGCTACCCTAACATTTCTTTTTGGAAGCAAATGAATGACCTCTCCATACTTTGGTATGTGAGGAGAAACAAAATTTAAGTAAAGTTTCATTTAATTTTTTAAGAGATGAACTCAGCCTTTATCCAGGATCCTGTCAGTGATCAGGACATCCCAGATGCATTTTCTTGTAGGCTTTGTAGAAGTATATGGATTTGTATATACATTTCCCTGGACTGGCATTGTTAAACCTGGCCCTCATCAGAGCTGAAGTAGCCAGTTGTGATGTACAGCTATATTTGTTGTACTTACTGAAATCTGCTTTCCAAATATCAGAAATAGGCAAAATAATCTGTGAGAACATTTTTGCTGGTGCTGGTTTTTGCAGACCTGCAGTCTGATTACAAACCTTTTCAGAAGAACACAAAAAGGGTCCAATTTGTAGAAAAATGGTTATGAAGTATTAACTCCCTTCAAGTAACAGGTGATATTTAAAATACAATCCTAATTCCTTTTTGGCCACATTTATACTTTAGAAACATATATGCAAAACTTTCTATTGGAAAACAGATCAGGTTGATTAAAGTAGGAACTAAAAAGGAAATGTTCACAGTAGCAGCCATGCTGGACAGTTGGTATGGATTAATGCATTTCGCTTGGCCAGCTAGTAACATTACAGCAACTTTCCCTCTTAAATTTTAAGCCTTGTTTGCAGATTGTCCTGAAGCAATCTACAATTGTTTTTTCAGCTGAAAATTTAGTTCTATGAGCATGTTAGTAGTACTGTTTCCACACAATCTTGTAAAAAATCTAGCAAACCAATAGTTATAAAATACAAATGCATGTGGTTTCTATGATTACACAGAACTTGTGATTTAATACACCTAACTTCCTACTTTAACAACTTGAAACCATCACATTTAACATGATAGTCTAAGAGAGCATATAACAATGCAAAAAATTACTGTTTTCCCCACCTAATTCAGTCAAAAACCAGCAATAAACACATTCCAGAGATTTTTCAGGCTTTCATACTTATCATCATGCAAAAAAAGTAATTGCTTTTTATTGACCTGAACTAACATGCATTTATATCAAGGGAATTCTGCCAGTGATATGTGGCCAGGTCTTAAATCCCTTATGTTAAATTTGCTTTCCAATCACCAGTGCTTTAGTCTATATTTGAACTGATTTCTAAGCAAATATTTTTTTCTGTGTTCAACACTGCTTAGCTATCTCACTGCTTCATTAGTATTTGCACATTATGTAGGCTCCCACTCAGAATAAGAAGTGCTGAAATACTAGGAGAAAAATACTTTCTTCTGGATTTTACAGTCTGCCCATATGGAATTATTACAAAAAAATCTTGTGATGTCACCCTCTCTCATTCCCATTTTGTAGATTCAAGGATCTTGATAATGTATATAAAAACCCAGAATTCTGGATGACGATGTGAAATAAAAAGAATCCTCATAAATTCAATTAAAATTATCCATAACACTAAGTTAATTTGGAGCAGCATAACTAAAAAAAAAGAAATAAAATTTAGCAAAATATTTCCTTTTGTAGCATAACTGCAAGGCATCAACATGTGAACTGTGCAGTTTGGGTGTGCTGATAACCCAAAGATATTTTCATGGTAGTCTGAGACTCCACACATACCAAAATGCAAAACCACATCTGTTTTCTCAGTTTAAATTGCTGCATGATGCTCACTCAGCCTCTGTACTCTGGCATGTGCCAAAGCCATAGCTGAATAAAGAGAACGCCTGCCAAATTTATCCACTTTCTAAAACTATGCAAATGGAGGACCCTGGGGATGCATAACTCGGCCTCCTTTCACAAAGTTTTATTAACAATATCCCTCTTTGTCACTGAAGCAATGTAAAAAATTGTAGTTAAAAAAGAGGCAAATTCCTACCTATGTCATGATGCTTTCTCGAAGAATTCGGGTAAGTTACTTGTAGTCATAAAAAGGGGCCTTTCTAAATTGCTTTGCATGTCTATATTACAACAGAACAAGATATGGTGAGTGTGGCTCAGCCAAAACAGACCTGGGCCACCCTGGGCTAGGCTGAGGTGCGGTTAAGAAACTGAAATAAGATTCAAGATCTCAGTTCAAGCATTCAGCCCTTCCATAGACTTTCTGTGTGACCTTGGCCTGCTCAGTACCAATATCCTTCAGATCCTGAGTCATAAAGAGGTAGTAATTATACTCCTTTCTTTCATCCTTTGGCTGTCTGTTGTGTGTGTAGGTTTGCTTTGTACAGAACCAAGTATAACATCATCCTGAGCTCATATAATACTTCTAGCTTTTCACTATCAGAAGACTCTTCATACATACCCAACACAGATTTTCTCAAAATGTTTGTGTAGCCTCTGAAGTCAGGATAAATCACTATGCACAAAGTTCTTGAGAATTCACAGGCATGGGCCCAGTAAATATGCAACATAGAAAGGACATAAGCTGAAGGTTTTTAGTGTCTTTGCATGTCAGAACATCAGCTTACTAGAGCTGCTTGCCTCTTCCCAACTTGTAGATCCCCTCTACTTACCATGAGATGTCTTGAGCTAAGTCTGTGCTCTCCCTCCATGTTCCTGGTCAAGCTCTCCAACTCCCAGCATAATAATTCTATTATGCCACAAAAAAAGTAAACTACCATTCAGAAGTAGTTTAAAATATCCTTAATTTTAAATCAATTGATTTGCATGAGGATGCTCACACAATGTAGTAAGGAATAGACAGCTGGGAAACCCAGGTTTTCAAACCCAGTTTCATATCAGCATACACATAATTATGCTACATACATTTAGTGTGCACCAGTCTATAATCCTCCTACCAGGCAGGTTCAGGATTTTTAGCAGAAAAGTAGTGTATCAAAAGTAGTGTTCAGGAGAAATTAGGAAGACCACCCAAATAATAGGTAGTAAAAATCTTTCCAAACCCCAAACTGGGCAATACCTTAACCTAAGCCTCTGTGTATTTCTTAAATTTAGTGTTTTCAGGACTTCTCCCAGGTCATCACCCATTATCACCTGCATCTGAATTTGAAAATTAATCCATTCCAAATTTGACTGAGCCACTGGTTGTATGGGAGAGACACAGCAGAAAGCTAGATGGAGAGATGCTGCAGGTCTTTCTTAAGCACTGTGGGAAAAAAAAGAACGTAAAACTTTCCCTTTGGCTGTTTGTATGATCCAGCAAACAAGGGAAACAAATGGTAGTCGAATATAAGATGAAGATTCTACAGACATAACACTGTGGGGACATGTTACGCAGGATCCAGCAGTTTGTTTTGTTTTTTTTCCCACTTTTTACATGCAGCATCAATTATTCCTCTTTTATTGCCACCTGAATGAAAAAGATCTAGGATATTATAAGTATTTATTTGTCTTACTAGAAAAGAAGAACTCTTTAGGAAAAATCTGAAGAAGGAAGAGAAAGCAGGTTGCCTGTTACTTGGAAAGTCCATGAGCTTTCCAGAAAAAAAAAAATGTACTCCTTACACCAGCAAAGTGCTGAGTAATTCCTTAAGCTGCTAAGCACTCCCATCCTACTGAAAACAGATATTTACAGCAGTATTCATAGCTTTTCTCGAGATGCTCAACATGCAGGAGGTTGCATTGAGCAAGAAGTCATCTTGAAGAGCAGGTTCACAAAAATAGACCTGAGGCAAGCATTTCTCTGGTAGTTAATTTATGCAGAATTTAAATTCAGTTAAGATAGTGGTCAAAGGCAATCCTTTGTGGAGAAGAGCAAGGTAATTACAAGCAAGAAACTATGTTCATGCAACGCTGTGATTACAGAGAATGTACTAGTGGTCAGAGCTCCAAACGTGATGGATTCAAGAATAACAGCAACATGGCTGTGATGTGCACAAATAATATTTCTCACTCCTTATTTCCCTGTTCAAAAATACCTTAACTCAAGAGAAATAATGATCATGTACAGGCAATTTTGCCCAAGAACATGTAACAGTCTCAGCAGAGGCAGCATCACTGCAGGAGCACTGAGCTGATGTTGCCGGTCATGTTTCTGTGAGACCTGACATACAGGAGGGAGCAGGGATTTGGGTTTGTTGGGTTTTTTTTTTATCCTCATTTTGAATGAGGCTGCTCTAACTTTATACCCAGCCTCCAGTTCTCAAATTCAGCACATGCTCATATTGGACAAATTTTTACTAGCGACAGAGTAATTAGGCAGTGGAACGAATGTTTCTGCATGCATGCTCAAATGCACAAAGCCTCTGTGTCTGTGGTGCATGTATGCACATGCATATGTGCAAGCACTGCTCTGCATATAGATTTTGATTTTTTTTTTCTTCAGAGGGCCATAGTGGGTACATAATAACACCTTCCTCCCCTGAACCCCCCATGCGCACCAACACACACACACACCCAATCAGATGCAAGGGACCTTGCAGGAGTCAAGGCCAGGGCTTTAATGCTTTGCTACCATTTTTGACAAGACAGCCTCCTTCTCTGAAAAGGATGAGCTGGAGCCATCTTTCAGGAGTTTTCTTTCCCTGACAGAAATCAGCAGGGTTAGAATAAACTGCATAAGTTATCAGCTCCTCAGGAAAGAACATGAAAAAAGCCCTTCTATCACTTAATGAAAAATAGCTTCTTTTTTGGACAGAACTTCATAGGCTTGCAATCAAGCCGGGGCTCCCCCCTCCCTTCCTTCCTTGACGTGCCATAGAGGCAAATCAAGTCGGCATCTATTAATAATATTTTCCCCTGCTCCTTTCATTTCTCTGCATGTCCTACCACTGTCAGGCCCCGTGATGGAGCAGCGCCTTTATCTCGTCCGAGTCTGGTCTGTCAGGGTGATAAACAATTCTAACAAGAATCAGAATAAAGATCTTCCCAGAAGACTCGGCGGAGAGATAGAGGCTTTTCTCATTTTCTCGACGGAAAAAAAAAAAAAATTTAATCTAGCAGCTCCGGCTTTTTTCAAGCGTCACATTCAAAGAGATGCAAATTTGTCAGAGCAGAGACCCCGGCTGACTCTCAGCACTGCGTGAATGTCAAAGGGGGGACTCGAAGCCTTTGACATCCCTGCCTTTTTTGGGGGCTATCTGCTGAAATAAAAAAAAAAAAAAGGAGAGGAAAAAAAAAAGCAAATGCTTTGTAGTGTATGTTTCAACAATTTTCATAAGTTTTCTTCTGAAATAAAATAGTGCCGTTGGGAAGGTAAAGTGAGAGAGAGAGGGAAACGCAGAGAGAAGGAGTGAGAAAGAGAAAGAAAGGGGCAGAAGGGAACATAAACTTGTCCACTTGGATTTAAACATGTCATGTTAATAGTAAGATTTTTGTTATTTTGAAAGAGTTAATTTGAGATTTTGGGTATTTGTTGGATTTCACACACACAAAAACCAGTCAATTTGTATAACCCTGAGATGGATGCTCTGATGATAGCATTACATGCGCATGTGTCTGTCCTCACTTGTTTACATGTATGATTTTAAATGTGTGAGCAACCATATATGCATTCAGATTTATAGCTATTTAGAAGTGCACCTGGTGTGCATATCTGCATCACAAATCTTTGTATTATTATGTGTTCTTTTGTTATGTGTTGACCATGTACTCTCCGCTGAATGAATCAGAAATTAAGCTAGTACTCTGATGATCATGCCATCTGAAGGACAAATAGAGAAAATATATAGCATGGTTAAGAGCAAAAGCACAAAGACAAACTGAGGGAATTATTGTTGTTTAATTGGACTGCATATTTATTATTTTATTAACTATTTACTTGGGGGAGTATTATTATTTTTTTTTACCTGTACTGTAGAGATTAAAGAAGAAATTAATCTTTAGAAGAGTCTTGGTTAAGAAAAGACAGCTGTATAACTGTCAGAGGGTGGATGAAATGTGTCCTAAATATGTGTGTCCCTTTAGAATATAATATTGTAGGAAAAAGGATTTCCTAGAGGCTGAAGTCCTGGAGTCATGTGAATTTTCAATCATCTCTGGTTTCATTAAGTAAATAAATATGCCTACCTCTGTAAGCATGACCACAGTAAATCCTGAAGCTTTATAATTTAGCAGATCCCCTCAAAGCAAAGTGAATTAAAGAGCTGTTTCCAAGCCACACTTCTCCAAAGTGTATTTGTATATGTGCAATGACACTAACATAGTGCTACTGTTTGATCATTTCTTCCCAGAGCTCCATGGCAGGACAGAGACAAAGGTAGCATTTTCCAGTCATATCTGTGGACTACCTCCAGGCTTTGGCTATCAGATACATTTCTTCACACCCTTTGTATGACTAATGACCACTCAAAGCAATTCCCAAGAGGTTTTTGAGTCAACTGCCTTCCTCTGTAAGGTGTTCTGGAATCTACTGGCAATAAGCAGCATGCAAAGGCTGAAAACTACTATGTCAATCCAGACTAAAAGGGCCTACTTTAATCCACTCACTGTTTAATATTACTGTGATACATGGACAAAATATTGGCAATAGGTTATGGGAATGTCCTGCTTTTTATTGCCCTTGTCTTTGGGCTCATTCTGAATTCAGTTAACACCTCTTCAGTCATACCTATTTGGGCACATCGCACTCTCTCCTCAAGATTGTTGCTGAAAACTCTGACCATTAATTACTAGACACTTACTTACAATCAATGCAAGTGCTAATACCCTCCAGTCCTCACTCAGCCTGAATTGGTTAAATAATAAACTGGCTTTTGCTGCTGTAATAATCCATTTGTAAGGGAGTTGTCCTAGAAACTCCAATCCATCACATAAGGCTTTATTCAAATGAGGTATTGAAGTGCTTTCCTCAGAGGCTCCCAGATCACTCACTTTTTTCTTTCTCTGGAAAAAGGCAACCAAGTCATTAAGCTAGCTGGGAAGTGGACTTCCTGGGAGTTAGGGGCCTAGTTCAGAACAAAATACATAGGCTGTGCTGAATTTGCTATGCTGTGTTTAGTCACTGTCCCACAATAGCTGTCTTGGGGCTGGGGCAAGCGGTTTGCTGCCTGCTCATTCCTGCTCTGTGGAGGTGTGTATCTACTGGAACTGATGCACTTTACTTCCTGCAGCAAGGATGTATTTGGCAAGTCCCGTTGCTATTTATGTGCTACAATTGTGGAAGTAATTGCAGTCTCCAACAAGAAGTAAAATGACACGTTTAGATGTGGTCTCCTAGAGTAAGGAATGACACGAAGGAATAGGGAGTTTCAGTGTGCAGAGCAGCAGTGAGCATGAGTGGGAGCTGACTGGAGACAACTGAGAGAGCTGCTGGATTCAAGAGAAGAAAACACAGCTACCAAAAGTAATGAACACTGACAGGTCTAGAAAAAATTGAGTGGATAAACGAAACTTATATAAAAACTTTAAACCATTTAGTTGCTGGAAAGAAGTTATTTCCACCTCTAAAGAGATAATACTTTTGTGTCTCTAGCTGAAATACCAGTGTCAACTGAAGCAAACAGACCTGAATCTTACTGTTATGACAGTAAGATTCTGAGGTTAAGATGCTCTGGACCAGTTTGCAGTAACTGGACACATATTCAAGCCCTTTTAAAAGTGCACTTTACATCTTACTTTTCTCATCAACATCAATAGGAGCTTTGTTGGATTGCTAGGTATTTTTCCTTTTTTTCTTCAGAAAGTTAAACAACTTCTTCAGATGCTTAGATACATTTAATAACTGGATTGTTTAGTGCTGGCAGTCTCCAATGCTGTTATTCCTCTGCTAAGTATATCATCAATCTGCTCTCCTGAGTTATTTCAAGAGACACATGTTGGGCTAAATCGAAACCCAAGTGACTGAGTTAAAACTGCAGGATGCATCACTAAGTCCTAACTACAGATCACATTTCATCCTAATGTAATGTGATCTGCCAGAAAATTATAAAAACCCAGCAAGGAAATAAAAATAAAAAAGAAAAGCTAGCTATATGTGATTTTTCATAACTTACGCTGTGCACAGACCTTGCAAACAAAAATTATGTAGAGGAAAAAAACTTTCACACACATCTCCTACTGGCTATGGATATGATCTCTGCTATATATACACTTCACATATACTGAAGAAACAAAGAGTAAAGTAAAGCACTGAGGAACTCTTCTCCTGGCTCACAGAAATATTTATTCTGCTTTGGAAATTCCAAAAATAATGAGTCTCCTGTAGTAGCAAATGTAGATACAGGAGAGGAGTATTAAGATTTATTGTAAAATCTGGTATGTTTTCAAGCACCAGCATTCTTTAATAATGCAAGGACAACAGCAGTGTACTTGGAATTTCTTCAATGAAGACTGAAACAATGTTTGCATTCAACATCTATGAAAAGATATTTTTTCCTGTGATGGTCATAAATTTGGGAGCTGCCATAAATACTTAGCAAATACATAAGAGTCCATATTATAAGCTTCTATAAATCTTGAAACAGTTCCCTCTACATACACCCTTTCATTCATCATTAACTGGAACAATTCCGTACCTAAACCAGTGCCAGGTTCTGCCCCCACGCTCCCTGCAGCAAGTCCGAAGGAGTCAGTGGTGTCATTGTTGACTTAATGCAGGATAAGTCAGCCTGAACCACAGCAGCAGCTCATTAGATAATTCATATTTTATTAGATTTTATTCAATGGGCAATAAGTTTATTATTTTTATGGGTTCACTATAATAATTATTCTGCCTGCTGTCCTCTATATTAGAGTTTCAGCTACATATCTGGGCCCGCTCCTGTAAACCTGCAGCATTTCTGCATACAAATGACATAGGGAAGGTCTGCAGGATTTAGCCCTGGTTTATAAACTGTGTAAATTATTTTAGAAGTCATGTCAAGTATAGTTTATTCCAAGGTTTGCTTGAAAATTTTAATCAGAAAACACAGAAGGGATATGCAGTTCAGACTGAAATAGTCTTTCACCTTGTACTCTGCCCAGATTAACGTACTGTGGGCTGATATAAGTGGCAGAAGTTACAGCATGCATGATAGAGGAAGGCTGGACATAAACTAGAGAAAACACATAAAGAAACATTTATTTTAAAAAAGTAAATCAACCATAAAGATCCTCCCAGTAGACCTGGGAGATGGAAGCCTTTCTCATTTTCTCCATGGCAAAATTTAATCTAGCGGCTTGGCTTTTCAAGCATCATATTCAAAGAGATGCAAATTTGTCAGAGCTGAGACCCCAGCTGACTTTTAGCACTTCGTGAATGTCAAAGGGGCTTAAAGGTTGAAGTGTCTTTACCTCCCTCCATCCTTAGTAATTCAAATCCAGACTGAAAATACAAAGCACCCACATCTACCTGTTTGTTCAGGCCTCTCTATTTCGTGTGTACCTGCTGGTTATAAAAGTGTTTGTTTCAGGTGTTATTATCTGTCTTAAGTAAAACCGCATACAGAAATGAGCACGCAATTGAAAAATGTTTCACAAGAGAATCTAGCAACAGAAGAAAAACCTTCCCCTTCAGAGAGCTACCCTGTCCCCCACTGCACATATACACATTTTAGAGGTTCTTGCTACATAGCCTATTCCCAACCGACCGATTTCAGAACTGCTATTAACTGAGTAGTAATCTCACCCAGTGACATGGTTCACTTCATACAGTCTCAGGAGGTAATATATCTAATAAAAACAAAAGTAATAAAAATAAAAGCTACCCTAATGAATACTCCATACCATGTAAGGTGTATACTATATCACATAGCAGGGGCCACCTGAAGGCAATGCCAATGGGTATTTTTTCACCTGCCTCCTGTATGATGTAAATATCAATCTACTAATGGAGTTCCCATTGATGAAGGATAAGCAAGAAAAAAAAAAAAAGAAAAAAGAAAAAAATGGCAATGAACAGATTGAGGCAGACTATTCCTCTTTGCCTAAAAATTAAAAAAAAGTATATGTAAGGAAAAGCAAGAGAACTGAAGCTCAGTTCCATGGGTAGGATGTTTATTAAATTAAATTACATTAACATATACACAATCAGTGTGAAGGGAAGCCCCAACAGCCTTTACTGAATGACAGATTCAGTGAGTGATCTGGAGTTCTAAGGCTGGACCTAGAGTAACAGTTTCAGAGAAGTGTTTCTTCTCATTTAACAATTTATCAGTCCTCTTGCTGATGAATTTACTGGAAAAGGATTACTATCTCTTTAAAAAAGTAGTTTGGGCAGTGCTTTTTGGTTTTAAAGTCTGGAGACAGTGGCATTAGATTGATTAGGTGTGTACATGTTGGCTGAGAAAGCTGTAGAAAGGGGAATGGAAGTGTTTGACAAGATGAAAGACTATTCAACATGTTAGACAGCTGGTTGAGTGAAAAGATCTATAACAGCACAGTAAAATATACTCAACAGTAAATGATACCTTCACTGCAAAAGCTACTACAAGTTAGGTCACACAATTTTAGCCTAGGATGACAAGTTCAACCAAACAAAGTTTTAAAACACACAGTTAATGTGTGTGTGCCTGGTAACAGACAGATAGCACTTGAGAAATTGAGACAGACAGGGGTTCCCTTTTCCAAATTTAATAGTGAATATGCAAAGTTCCTAAACCAGATTCTGATCTCCGTTGCTTATTCTGAGCAATTGCACTGATCTCAGTGGACCTATTCTTTTTTTACACCAAAGTAAGAAAGATGAGGAACTGTGCCCTTCCTCAGTCCATTACCTTGCTATAGAAAATGAACACTTTTGAGAAATAATGTTGTGAGGGGAATTGTGAGCCTTCTTTCTGAGATCCTGCAGTGACTGATGAGTACAGTAAAAGGCTATGTGTAACTGTGTGCATCATGTTTTCCAATTTGCACATGAAGGCTTTGTAATCACTATGTGATTTTCATAATTAACAAAGCACAAAACACACCAGGATGACAGGGATAGTGAACTGTCATGCATGCTACAGATAAGACAGCAGATAAAGAAAAATGGATAAAGAACATTCAATTTTTAAGGAAAAAGAAAATGGAATTCGGGTGGTTTTCTGGTGATAGGCTGGCAGGGATTACGGTAGTAGACTTTAAAGTAGCCTAAACCAAAAAATGCTTTTTCTGTAGACTATTATAGGACAATTGGACCTGGACACAGTTGGCTAATCTCATTTGATTATTCATGACACAGTGATCACTCTGGTTAGCAGAGGTTGCACCAAAAAGCTTTTCAGTCAGGCATAAATAGCACATGAACCAAAAAATATTATCAGAAAAACTCTTTGGGGTTTTATTCCTATTGAGTTAAAGTATTAAGAAATATAGAAAGTAACACTGAAGCCATGTATTTTTTTCCAGACACTTTAAATCTCTTTAGACCATTACAGAAGAGTATTTTAACATATATTCACACTTCCAGGCCCCTTTATGTTGCCAGAAATGTGCAAAGAGGCCATGTTTCCAGTGGTAAGTAGCCTAAGGTGATTAGGACTTGCAAAATTAAAAAAAAAAAATTTTCTTTTACAAAACCTGGTTTCCTTTTTAGCCCTGCTTATTGAGTGATGACATAGTGCTCCAAACTCTTTCTAACATTTTATTTAGAAGAATTTAAATTAAATAATCTTTCTTTGTGTAATCAGCCTTTTCATTCAATATCCTGTATGAGTTGGTTTTATTATTGGTTTTCTGGGGCAGCAGGGCAAGCATTTGTTAATTGTACTTAATATTTAACAAAAAAAGTTTTTTCATACTAATATTGATGCATATTTCCTTAATTGTAAGGCCTTAAAGGTACGTCAAACTAAGCAGACCATTAGATTGTCAGAATATTAATAATCTACTAGGTGCTCATGCAGTGCAACGGGCTATGGGGGGCTGGTTTCAGGATTCACAGTCAATGCTCAAGGTTATCCATTACTAGCTCTACCAGAACCATAGACAGTGACCTTGAGAAGGCAGCCTAGTAGTTATACGCCTCAGTTTGCCCCCTTGTAGAATTCTAGAGATACTTTGAGGTCTTCAGATAAAAGGCACTATTAAAAGCATAACGCATTTTTAATTAGTATTATGCTGAGAAAAAGAGAGTTGTGCTTCTAAAGTGCACAGAAGTGCTTTTTCATAAACACTGAGAAATTTTGTAAGTAATCCAAATGATTAAAGAAAAAACATGATTTCTGTGGGAGTGCCCCAAACATACAAAACACTTCACATACTCATCTGTATCCACAATGCTTTGGGTTTTTTTCTACGATAGGAGGATGGAGGTTGCCACTTTCCTCCTATAGGAATATTAATGACTCTGGACAGTTTGTTCAAGGGTTTTATAAGCAAAATTTCAGAGTTAACATTCTAATATACTTATTAATATAATGAACTCCTCCCCCAAGCCATTATTCACAGATAATTCCTTTTGCATACACAGTTATTGCTTTAATTGCTTTGAAGCTTTGCCTTGGCTGGAATTCTAAGATGTCTTCAGTCACTGCTGACTCTGAGATTTCGGCAATTATACGTATAGATACTATGTAGTGGAAATAGAAGGTACAGTGAAAAATACAGGTGCTTCAAAGACAGAAATTGTTGAACAGAGAAAAAAACCTTATATTTCTAATCCAAACCATTTAGACTATAAAAAGAAGTGCTGAACTTTACCTTTTAGCTCATTTATACAATAATTAAGGTTAGCTCTGTGACATGCCACAAGTACCAATTGGCTTATGGATCACAAGCTACACAACATCTGTTTGACAGAGAACAATACCTCCTGCAATGAAAGTGGAACAAGTTATCCATGCTAGATGTCCAGACTCAAAAAAGCCAAATGAAGGAACTGGGTGGTTGTTAGGCCCTTGGAAGAACTGATTAACATCTATGTCTTGCCTTTCTGGGAAAAGTACATTAGCAATCACAGCAGCTTTAAAATCAAAGTTTCAAGTGCCAAATATGGCAAGCTACAGGCAGTATCTTGTTTTAGGTGGGTTACACAAAGACTGAACACTGATCTCCTTTCTCCAAAGGATGGCTGCATTTTAGCTTAGAAAATGACAGGTGTTCTTCCATTACGCCTAAAGCATCCTCTGGCTGAAAGGATGCCTTCCCTGCTTTTAATCCAAAACAAAGAGAAACAGAAGGGTCTTCTAGGCCTTTCTTCTGTATTGGGATTTTCTCCCATTCATGTAGGAGGGTGAGCTAAGCAGTGAACAACTCTGTTCCTCAAACTATTGCATCAGTGTCTAATGGCTGAAATATACCATCTTGACTAGGTTCCCTGTTTTCTTTGTGCTCAAGACAAGGAAGGTAGCTGGGATTCTATGCTCTATGCAGTGCTAGAATCCTGCAGAGTTTGTTGGGGATAGCAGTAGGAACGGTGTATCCTGGGTTTGGGGGATTCAAGGTGCAGCTGAACTATGAGTGTGTTTCTATGTAGCCCTGGGATTTTATATAGTGAAGGACATGGCTTGTAGACCCAGGCTGAGCTGGCTAGACATTTTTTCTTGAAGAAGTGCTTCACTCAAGTACATATATGCTTTCCTAAGCTAGTGTCAGTTACTGAAGCCAACGTGCAGAGTGCTAAGGAGCACTACTGGTAATGTTTGAGTAGTAGAAATAAAAATTAGCACTAACAGAAGGGTGGGTAAAAAAGACTTCAAATTTAACATCCCTGATCATGGCAGTAGGGTTGCAACTAGATAATCTTACGGTCCTCTCCAACTCTAACTATTCTATGATTCTATGATTCTAAACTATATATACAGTGGGTATAGATATATATATAAAGCTGAGGGAGACAGAAGTTTTTTTAGCGTTTATTGTCTGTTCTCATTAAAATAAACATTTGTGGGGGTTTTACTAACTAGTACAGGTAATTGTATTTTATGAGATTCTATTTTATGAGAGGATGTATTAGACTTCAACTTTGACTTTGTTAACCAGTTGTACACCTCAATTAAAGTCTACCAATTTAACACTTCGTGGAGGTAAAAGCATCCACCACAAAGTTTCTTGGTTACAGATCAGTAATTAATTGGTAACTGGGACAGAATTTAATTATTGTTAAAGACCCAGAATTTTTCACATAACTGTTGAAGAACTGCATAGTCAGTTAAGCAACAAAAACCTACTTATTTTACTTGGTTTGTTATACTAATGCCTTGGGATGTTTTCATGCAATACATAAATTTTCTTGTATGGCAGTTAATTAAATCCAAGATCATGGTCTGTAAAAGTCACCTGTCTGACATCTGGAGAACAAGTGGGAATCAATGCCAAAGACCAAACCAAAGCAGCAAATGCTTAAACTAACAGAGTAATTTATGTCCTTCAAAGAGCAGATACAGAGAGACTGCTATATTTTTTAGTTCCTTTAAGTTTTATTATGACTTTATGATACCATTCTTGTTGGCAGGGAAGAGGCTGGTGTCAGGGGACTGGTGCTGCTTCCAAGTGTAACTGCCTCAACTAAGTCAGACAAGAATGACAAAAAATACTTTTTTTGTCATTCTCTGCACAAATGAAAGAAACTTGTCTTTCCAACTTCACAAAACAGCACTAGAGATGAAATGATCAACTCCACTGGGACAGCCATTTTTTTGCTGTTATTACAGAAGAAAATTATAACCATAAAAATGTCCAATTTAGAAAGAAGGTGCCACTTTAGTGTCATTTGCATAAAAGCTGTTACATACAAATTGTTATAAAGACAAATGTGTAGTACTCTTGTTGAAAATTGCTTATATCTTAGGTGCTTTGCCTGAAACGACATAAAGGCCTCTTCAAACTGAAATTCATTCTCAGGTAAATAAAACTGGAAAAGAATATTCACCTATTTGTATGTACGTGAGCAGTTTTTCGTATTGTCTTAAACAGATTTTGACATGCATTTCTCACAAACTTTTAAGTTTCTTCCTTTCTTACCCTGCTGGTGGCCTCCATTACAATAACTTGGCTTTGCAGATGGGGGCAGATGAGAAGCTTGTCCTGAGTGCAAGCTGATAAATTAGCTAAGATACCATTCTGTAAATGAAATGTGGTTACTTTCTTCTGTTACAAAATGCTTGCATATATTTGCCTGCAGTAAGGTGATCACTGTCCAGACCTGAGACGCCACTACCACTGTTACTTACAGACTCAGAGAAATTTATTCATCCCTTCTCAGAAAGTCAACTAGATGTTGTGCCTACTGAAAGCAGGCTAGTTTGCAACAATAAAATAACAAACTGCAGTACAAAAGCTAATTTTATTAAGTAGTCTTATTAATATAATGTTTTATTTCTGACAACCAATTTCAGAGGCATTTATTTATATTTGGTGTTAAACACTGACAAAACATAGATTAACAAGAGATCCAGATTAAGTTTTCTAGTAAAGTAAATCATCAGACATGTATTACTGTAACTGAGAATGTTACACTTATATGAATGAGAATTCTAGTAGGGGATTTTCAAGTGGTCTGATAATATTTTTATGTAATTGCAGAATCATTAAATTAGTGTAACTTGATTGTAAACAGGAGAAACAGATAACTGTAGAATGCCAAGATATCTAACTCAATTAACCCTCTACATGCTACTGTGTACCACATAAATAATTGTGGTATTTGTAAACACTCCATTGTGTCTGAGATGAAGAATCAAAGCAAAATATATTATGGTACAAACTCCCCATAAGATTCATTACCCCTGACTATGAGACCCATAATCATGTTGCTGGTCCACTGAGATATTGTGCACTGCAGCTCTAGTAACTCTGTTATACGTAATCATATGCAGCAAAATTAAAAATAAGGTGTCCTCTAGAACTTTAGACAGTACAGGGCCATACAGCCTCAATTAAAACAAATTAATAAAATTAAAAAGCTTGTTGACATAGAGTTTAATGGTTTAAATACACTGCAAGCACTAAATCTAAAAAGGTCTGTTTTGCCATGTGAGAAAGCGCCCACAATTCCAGATGAGGACAGAAGGATCCATATGTACTTCAAACATCTGAACACTAACTATGAATGTGTAATTTTATAATTTAAAAGCAGTAAAGGAAGAAAATAATGACTAAATCACCTCTTTTTTCTTATTAGCATGAAAAAATGCTACCATGCTGCTTAATCTTCCTCACACCAAATCCTGGTGCCTTCTGGATGAAGGGTTCTGCACATCTGTGTGGCCATGACCACGTCATGTGAGTTGGAGTGTCACCTTAGCTGGCACCTCTCCCCACCATCTGCATCTCTTTCTGCACTGTAATGCAAAGATATTTGTCTCTTATGCAAAGAAGTTACATGCTTTTCAAAAGAAAACCTGGGAAAACACAAGTAAATAAAAAGTCTGGTTTAAGTTCTCATTAATTTCTTAGAACGAATAAATATTTTCACCAAATGACATTCTCTGAGGATAGTCATTCTCTGGTGAGTATCTTTGTTACTTTCTGAGGTGACCAAGTTACACGCATTTGTAACTGCCTTGAAATGGCAAATTCCTTAAACAGAAGCAATCACCATTTCCTCTGAGTTCAGAAAGATACAATCTAGTCAGCAAAGACTTAAAGTTAATCCAGTTTCAATACTTGCACACAGTAAAATTTTGCTATGCACAAAAGGAAGAAATAAAACCTTGTTGCACTAGTCTGTTAACAAGAATTTCATCCTTAATTACAATTCTCAGCCTTGCCTCAGGTGTATGTCCAAAATGGGTTTTTTCACCTGATGTTATCCAAAACTTTAATCCTGAAAAATATTCCACAAGTGAAAACACCACCTTGACATAATTAGCCCCGTTAAAATCAATTAAGAAAGCATGAAAGTCTAGCAATTTCGTGACCAAAGATTACAAGAATAAGATTTTTGTGGTTGTTACTTACTGCTGGACTAGTAAAGGGAAAAGAAAACAGGAATGATTTATCATCCTTCAAGTTTTAAATACGACAGATAACTGCAAAGCACAAATTCTGTCCATCAAAGACTCTGATGGAGAAATGACCAGTGGAAAACCAGCCACACAAGCTTTTCGCATGCTCCTGTGTTCATATAAAGCACCATAATAGCTGCCTTGATGATTATTCTTTGTCCTTCCGTGATGCAAAAAGAAGGCAGAAATATTCTTCAGTCTCTCATCCGGAATGTTAATGCGGTAAATTCCCAACTAAAGACATGATGTAAATTTAAGCCCCTTGATGCCTCACATAAAGACCTTCAAGATGAGAAAACTCTGGCCACCGGGTGTAGTGTGAAGGGGCTTCATACAGGAGAAACCATGTGGAGGAAAGAGATTCCCCTTACAAACTTTTCAAACCGTTTTCTTTTTGCATTATGCCCCAGTTGGTGTTGATGACATGGACCACCTCTTACAGGTGGTAATCAAAATCAAAATTAAATATATATATATATATATTTTTTTTTTACTGAGTAAACAAAAAGGAGGGAAAATTTTATCTTTGCACCGGACTGCTTTGCCCTGGGTCTTTGTCCTTGGCCTGGATTTATGATGAGCTCTGTGGGCAGTATGTGCAGTGTTTCTGGAAAACATCTATTTTCAAGTAGCTTTTTTTTCTCTTTTCTTCTCCTCCTCCAAATTTCTATCCTGCTTCTAAAAATTTGCTGCAAACAAGATCCATCAGTAGGAAACCCGCGATTAGCTTTTTCTCAGTTTTTCCTCTTGCTTTTAGATATCTTTTTTGCACCATTTCTGCAACAGTATGCCACTACATTAGCTAACATACAACAGCATTATGTGTAGAAGTCCTTCTGCTGATGTATATTATTGCTCAGTTGATGAAATTCAGAAAAGAGAAAAGTTTCATTTACACTCAGTTATTTTCTTTTTCTCCAAATAAAGTAAGGAAAGAAAGAGAACAAGAAGGCAAAAAGATGCTGTCATTAATGAAGCTTTCTTGAAAATCTGTGGTGACAATGTATTGAAGGAAGGAACATACAAATGGAACTTGCATTCCAGCTGAAAGCTGGATGAAAATACATGAAGCCAACTGATTAAAGTTTACTGCTAATACAATTATGAAGCTTATTACAATAATATTTTTGCCTGAAATCACATAATTTTCTGTAAAAGTAAAAAAAACACCCCTTTACTGCCCTTTGATCTGGCTTTTCTGCCAAGTGGATATCAGAAACAGCTGGTAACTTTTCTCAAATCTGATAAAAAATTTAAATTAGAAATTAACTTTTTTTTAAGATCCTCAGTGAACTTGTTGAATATTAGCCTGTATTTCTTCTAAATCTTTAGTGGGATTCACCTTTTTCACATTATCTGGAGGAGACCAGGCAATATATTCGATGATAGTACTCTTGATTGTTTAGGAATAGCTGTCTTATATTTTTGTTACTTTGTCTCTCTTACTCTGTCTCAAATAACCTTCTTGACTGCCTACACCTGGGTAGGAGCAATCCCAGGCACAGCTACAGGTTGGGCAGAGAAGAGATTCAGAGCAGCCCTGCAGAGAAGGGCTTGGGCGTGTTGGTTGATGAGAAAATGAACATGAGCTGGCAGCGTGTGCTTGCAGCCCAGAGAGCCAACTGTATCCTGAGCTGTATCAAGAGTAGTGTGACCAACAGGTCAAAGAAGGTGATCCTGCCCCTCTACTCTGGCTTGTGAGACCTCACTTGGAGTATTTCTGTGCGGTTCTGGTGTCCTCAACATAAAAAGGACATGGAACTGTTGGAACAAGTCCAGAGGAGGGCCACGAGGATCATCAGGGGACTGAAGCACCTCCTGTATGAAGACAGGCTGAGGAAGCTGGGACTGTTCAGCCTGCAGAACAGAAGGCTGAGTGGAGATCTCATAGCAGCCTTCCAGTATCTGAAAGGAGCTTATGGGGATGCTGGGGAGGGACTCTTCACTAGGAACTGTAGTAATAGGACAATGGGTAATGGGTTCAAACTTAAACAGGGGAAGTTTAGATTGGATATAAGGAAGAAGTTCTTTCCTGTAAGGGTGGTGAGGCACTGGAATGGGTTGCCCAGGGAGATTGTGAATGCTCCATCCCTGGTGGTGTTCAAGGCCAGGTTGGATGAAGCCTTGGGTGATGTGGTTTAGTGTGAGGTGTCCCTGCCCATTGCAGGGGGGTTGGAACTAGATGATCTTGAGGTCCTTTCCAACCCTAACTACTGTATGATTCTATGATTCTAACTCAGTACCTGTGCAAAACAAGAAGTTTATATATGTATGTGTTCTAGTGTGTGTGTTTATATATAATTCCATGAACCAAAATCACTTCTATTGTTAAATAAATCATACCCTATATTGAAGGCTCTTTCTTAGAAATATATACCAGTGATGATGACAGATGTGATACTATCTAAAGGGAATTCTTGCTCTGGAAGCTCAAAGTCCAAAGCCAGCTCAAGGTACCAATAAAGTTAAATGTCTTGCCCAAAAGTAAAATCAAAACAAAACCAGTGCTGTGAGGAAGGGAGTGTCCTGGATATTTTATCTGACAAGTGTTCATACCTTGTGTAAAGTAACTGTGAGATGAAAACCTAGAATATAGCTGAGCTGTCTCTTTAAACACAACACTTTTTCCCCTTTCATTTAGTTATCTCCTTCTCTGCTCTGTGGCTCAATCTGCATATATTATTGGCCTCGATTCCCAGGGCTGCCACCTTAATCTGTAGTAGCTAATAGTACAACCTCACTCATGGCCTGGGACCAGGCTCAGGTTAACAAGAATTCCAAAAGCAAATGGCTGGGGGAGGTTGTTATAAAATAACCACTTGAAAATTCAGGCTGTGATTTTTTTTCACATTTGCATGGAGAAAGCAAAGCTTTTTGTCTCAGAGGTTCAGTCAAATGCATTAAAAGATGAACATTTTAGTTAATGTTCTAAAAAGATTTCTAAAAGCAGTTTTGATTGTGTACTATTAGCATTAATTAATTTTTATACTGAGACCAGCCGTTATATTAGTAGAATGCATTTTTTAATCAATTTCTACTTGCTGTTTTGTGCAAGTTAAAGGTAGCTTTGTGGTTTGTGCCTAGTTTATGCAGTGCATTTAACTCAATGTGCCTTAGGTAATGCTCATCTGAGGTTCAATGTATAATCAGAGCAGGATACAAGAATTATGAATGAAACCCTGACAAGTAATGGGCTTGTTTTCATTCTGGACCATAGTAGAATATACCTTCTCTAAACAGGTGCTCAAATGCATTATTAAATAACACAATACTCAACTGTAATATCGTCAAATGCAGGCATAAAGAGTTAGGATCATATCTCTTTCCAATAACATCTTACCTGCATCTGAAAGCAGCTGTTTGATATACATTTGCAATCAGTCTGTCACTGGTAAATATAAAAGGATCCAGTCAAGTGATTTTTTTTAAACAGTTTTCAGGTTATTATTTTAGAAATACTTTCATCATTTATTATGAGCAATTAAAATACAGTTAAAACCAATTAATTTCCCAGTGGTTTTTTTTTCCCTCACTCTTGACAAACAGTCATACTTTCTGCTAAGACTGTTAAAAAGAGTTTTAAATCAGTAGAGTACTCGTTTCCATTTCTTTAGTCATAAACAGTACTGATTATTTAGATGATGAGATGCTTAGACTGGAAAGTGCTCAATGGATCATCTATGCCACACTGTTCAGCCCCAGTAATTCCTCTTCTCCCTTGTGTGATGCCACCTCCTTCATTACCTCATTACCCAACAGAAAACCAGTGTCACATTTCAGCACCAGAGAAAGCAGAGACCAGTAGGAGGTCAGACCTGTTTAGATCAGGAGACAAAACCCAGTTCCATAAGAGATTCTTCTGCTTTCAGCAATAATCTCCTCAGGCCTCTCTGATCCCAAACACAGCGGTTTTCCTGAACTATTGATTCAAGAGATAAGAAGTCCTGAAAGAGAAAAGAGAGGGTGAGTAAAGACAGTAAGGGTTGAAAAGACATAAAAGGGGAAGGTGTAACGTGGGCTGAGATATTCAGAGAAACTCTCACACAAAGTGCCTCATAACCAGTTTCTTAAAACAGATCCACTTTCACTGTATCTCTGCCTTCTTTTAACAGCACTCCACTTGTTTCCACAGTGCCCAGGGCCTGCCATCCCATGAAATCAGCCAAGGGTTTGGTCTATCCCCATTAAGTACAGATATGTCAGGAGATATTGTTACCACCCTTCTCCTCTTGGGCTTTCCCCTTGTTTTCCCTAAAGTCATTCCTCACACTCACATGGGATGGTCTTGTGCTCCCATCCCTCCTATGGTGCCCCTTTCCATACACTGCTACACTAGTTACAATTGCAGGACTTTTTGTCATTTAGCAATTCTTTAAGATCCAAAGGGAGCTGCATACATAAACTGAAAGAAACAGTCTCTGCTCAAAGCTACTTCCAGGATGAACAGACTAGACACACAAATGAGGAGAAAATGAAGGCACAACTTCATAAACTGATAGCAGTGCTTTTGTCTGGTCTCCTGCTTTCCAGGTCAGAACTGCTTAGCTAGACTAAGCACTGTGCCAAGTGTCTGCCTGCAACTAACCCTCCCACCTTCCCCACACCCATGAATGTCATCATGCAAAGACTTAATTTCTGAAAGTACAGCTATGAGCAAATGGGGGGAAGAAGAAAGACCTGCAAGTGTATGCCACAGAAGGACTGAAAAAGAGATTCAGACAAAACAGAGTATAAGCAATATTTATGCAGTTCCCTGTTGGGTCACCTTCAAGCACATCTGACTGACACCAACCAAGATTATATTGGCATATTCTCTCTAGCAGCACTGTTCTACCAGGAGCAGAGTTCAGTGCTGCTTCACCCTGGATCTGCACATCCATGATTCAGGCTTCAAAGTGTTAACCTGTTTTAAAGAAAGATCCCAATAAGAAGAAATTGTGACGTGTCATAAAACAGGGTCATCAGTCCCTGCCATTCTGTTGTTCAGCAGATCTCAAGATTTGTATATTGTTAATTAAGTTTTTTCCATATTAGTAACTCATATTAGTGACAAAATAAGCGTACATATGCCGGAGGTATTTGGCATAAACAAGCACCAGTGGATTGCACATTGGCAAGCCTACAGTGATGTTAAGTATTTAGAAGACATGAGGGGGAAAAAAATCACTGTAAGTGATGCCAGAAAAAGTTGCCACTTTAAAGGATTCTGAGATTGAAAAACCCAAGAAAAATTCAATGACTATATGGACAACTTACCCATTACCATTCCAGACCTTTCAAGCTCCAAAACTATTGCATGCTTGCCCTCGCTAAAATGTGTCCATTCTGTTTTAATGCCAATCCTGAACTCCCAGCTGACAGTAATACCTGACTTATGAGAGCAGGGCCCAACCACTGCTGCACACAAGCTTTCAGGAATTATTTTCTAGCCTTTCCTAGATGCAGTTGCAATCAATCACCTAGAAATGAAGACTTTGCTATTTCATTGCTAGTTCCCTAAACCAAACAGCCTCTCTAAATGCTTCATAAAACTTCTAGCTTTCTAATTTTTAAATTAAATATTTCAATAACCTAATACTTAGCAATGTTGCTTATGCATCTCTTGATTTTTCCTTTCCTACATTGGATTTGGTTGGAGAAACTTCTATATTAGATGTATATCTTAATTAAAAATAAGCTGCTTTAAGTGCAGGAAAATTATAAAATTTCAAAGTTATAATTTTCCTCTCTTTTTCAAAGATGTAAATATCAGAAAGAGAGCAGTTAGACTTTAAAAGAAAAATTTATGTGTATTTCCCTCTTGGTACTCCTTACACTGCTTCCTAATTAAGGACAAGCCAATACAGTATCATGTACCAATCTGGTATTTATTAACAAAGCTAGTCATGATTTTTAACTGATTATTGCTCAGAGGATCCTCCCCTCATTAATATAAATGAATTAGGAGGAATAGTGCCAAATGTTTCAAATGGGAATTAACATTAGACTGCAAGGTATAATTAGTTGAAAATGCTAAATACATCAAAGTATTAATTTGTGTGTGCATATATATATGCCTATATATGTACCATATATATATATTATCTAAAAATATTATGTATATGTACACACCAGCTTAAGCACAACTTACAGATGGATGCTACCCAGTTTATTATATTATACCCTGCCCCTAAGGAAAACAAGGTATCTAGCTGAAAGAGGATTAAAAAATCAAGGGAACAAAACCAGACAGATTTACACAAGATAACTTTAATAATATATGTCATTTAAAGCAACGAGTCTCTGAACCAAACACCATTGTAGGGACAATATCACAACCCCATTGTCTTGTTTTGTGTTAGTCTCATAATCATGTCATTTTTTCTCATTTCTGCCTGCCATTTCTGTGCTTGTATGTGTGTCTGTGTCCATATAGACTTGCTAGTGTGTAAGTGTGAATAGTGAGGCTAAATCACCACAGTCCAGACAATAATTTCTCCTGCATTTCAGATATTTTGATTTATATTATACTTTTTTTCCCAGTGATTGTGGCATCTTCTGCAGCTATATAAGGGAGTCTCGAGTTATTTGGGAAAAAGAACAGTGGGGTCAGAATATCAAACTACACAGAGGCAAAAAAGACTTGTAACAGAAATAAGCTCACCTTTACTTCTCAACTTTACTCTGCACTCAGATGGAAAAACAGCCTCTCTTTTCACAGCCTTCTGAAACAAAAGAAGTTAGTCAGTAAGGTGTAATGATTATGCTCCAAGCAAGCTGAGAGCTGGTTACCTACCAGTCTTGGACCTGTTGGTCCTGTTAGTTCTACAAAGAGGTGCAATACTGGGCTAATACAGAGGGTGCCTAAATGCTGCTGCAAGCAAAGGCTTTGTCCAATTTACTGGACTGATTTTCATGTTTCAGAAGGAAGTCACATTTGTGATGAACATACAGACACAATTTAAATGAATAGAGGAGGATCGATGGCACAGCTCCATGACTAGAACCTCATGTCATGTTTCAGGAATGTTTGCTGCTAAACTGGATCAGACCAAAGGTACATGTATCCTATCTGGCTACTGATGATATCAGATGCTTAGGGAAGAAATATTGCAGAAGGGTCATTACCTAAATAAACTCTCCCTGCTTCCAGCATTTAGCAACTTACAGATTCCTTTCAGGTAGTTGTATTAGGTTGCTGTGTCTAATAATCCTCAAAGGAGGACACAGCAACTTTATGTTTGACCTAAATGACTTTATCTAATGAGGGGTTTTTTTAAGCCATTTTTCCTATATGTCCCCACAATATTCTCCAGCACCCAGTCACAATTTTGTGAGAAATTATATGCAACTCTCTTCCTTTTGGTTTTAAATTATTTCCCAGCTCTTTCACTGATTGCCCCTAGCTCTTCTTTGAATGTTTCTTTCATCTCCACCTTCTCCAAGCCGTTCATGACACAGTAGGCTTTCCCTCCTTGGTTATCTTTCTTTGTCCAGTTTAAGTAGACTAATATACTTTGAAGTTTAGCGATATGGAAACCGTTGCATGAAAACAAACAACTTCAATTAAAAACTTTTCACATCGTGCCCAAATTCATTCTGTGCTACATCATCACCAGCATTTATCTGCTACCTTAAAATATGCCTTGGAAGATGTTTGTAAACTGAAAGGTTAAGATATTGCAAGCAATATAATGTAGAGACTGTATTTTTGTGTGTTCAGTAACAAGTATGATGGCTAGGCCTTTAAATATGACTGCAAAAAGAATTAATATTAAAAAAATTACAAAATAGTAGCACACATATAACATTTAACATTCTGACCTATTCTACTATGAAAGATATTGAGGGTCCATAGGGTTTGCTTTCTCCAGTGAAGAAAGCCCTTTCTGGGCTTACTTCTGTAATACACATTTGTAGTCATAACTGCTTCACTTGTATTTTAACCTTCAGGATTTCTAGTCCTCTAAGTATCTAATTAGTACTGCTTTTTAAATGGTCTTATAAAATCATCTTGGCATGTATGCATAGAATGGCCTATTGCCAAAGTACCATAACGTGCAGGAACAATAATGACTCTTTCTCTGCACTGACTCTCTGTGATAGAATATGATCAGAAAAAAGTCAAATGCAAAGCTGACAGGACAGCTCACATTTCTCCTGGATCTCATAACCTCTACTCAGAGTAAGACTTCTAGACATAGAGCATGCAATTTGTTTTCTTTTTGCTTTTTCCTTCTTCATGTTATTCTTCACCTACCTGTTGGCCATACATGTTGGTCAAATCCTATCACCTCTGTGAGACTGCTGCAGTAGAAAAAAGACCAAGGCATAAAGGAGATTATCAAAGGGACATTGCATAGATATTCAGAAGAGATTGTCTACAGCAGAACATCTGAGAAGTTTGATTTTGCTCTGGAGCCACAATGCACTACATGGGTCTGCATGGGTTGTTCAACAGATGCAGTACCCTCTACACTCAGGCAGCAGCAGAAGTTAGAAGTGCTGCTATGTATTCAGCCAGAGAACCTTTTCTGTTCATCAGTATCTCACACAAAGAACCCTTCTCCTAAGCATCTTAATAATTTGAAACCCTAAGTTAATGCAGAAATCCCAATAAAGAACTCAGCTTTTGACTTAATGCTTCCTCCCACTCATCCAAACTTAGCCCGTTCTCAAAATCGAAGTATGATGTTCTCCACTTCTTCCTGCCAGATAATATACAGACTCTAGCAAGTATATCTCACACACTAGTGAGGCCTAACTAACAGAATGGTCCTTTGGTGCCACTAGCAGTCCACATAATTTACAGTCACCCTCAGACTGCTCTAACTCATGGCAGGGGACAAAAGCTGGCTAATGATCAGTCAGTGCAAGGTGGCATCTTTCCTCACACCTCCCTCCCAATTAGCACTCCTTGCTCTGTGCCTGCAGCAGAAAATCTGGGCCTTTATATTATTTTCCCACAACAGCAGCCTCCATCAGTAATTAGTGCATGGAAGCTCTGGAGATCCATTGGGAACATTGAAAAAACATCCTCCTGTGACAGTGCTACTCATACTAACAACTCCAATTCCCCTCAAGCTGTCAGTGACACATCCTTGAGCTTCTGGTGACCCTGCACAAGACCTTCCTTTGGACTCAGGGAGGAAAACAATGAGATACACAACTCATGAAGCTTATGGCTTCCTAACTTACTATTGTATCATCTGTACCTAACAGCTAGTCCGAAGCCTTTACTGTAACTGGGGTATTGGTAATGTCTTTATCCTGTGTGTACTCTCTGTTGACCAATAATGCACTTTAGCTTACGAAAATGTATCTTTCTCAGTAGAGACCTGATTAGGGTATCTCTTCTCTGTTTTTCCACTTATTTTCTGAAAACTTGTGGGAATACAGTGTGTTTAGATCTTAAAATCACCATAAACTGGCTTACAATAAGAAGCCAGAAAGACAAAAGCCACCTTAGGGGGAGAAAACAAACAAACAAACAAAACACCAGCAAAAGCAAAGTGGATCTGAGAAAGGTCTGTTCTTATGCTTTGATTCCAGTAGAAATCTGGCTAGACTAGAGATTTCTCAAGAAAACTGAAAGCGATAATTATCTTTTAAATATTTTCAAATAACTATATAGGATCAGAAATTTTAGATATCTAATGAAATTCTGTGTGGTTCATTAGTCACTAATACTGTCACATTTACTTTCTATATGACACCAGGTACAATACAAGAAGAGAGTATACATGTGGCATATGTGCAATATCAAAAACAACACATTAAGAAACAAGCAAGTACTTTCCCACTAACAATTAGTAATGTACAGATGTAGCTTTTGTACAGATGTAGACATTAGCCCAGATTTGCAAACACCTTTGCCCAGCAAAGAAAGATACAGAATATATGATTTCTTTTCTCTGCAGTTTTATTACAGGAGGAAAATGTCCTGGTGAACTCAGTCTGCTCAGTTCAGACCATGGCCGTACTACCAGACTATGCAGCTTGTATTGATAAGGGTCCCAGAATCCTAGTTTGACATCCATTTGTTTTAGTTTAAATCAGCAAATGGTCCAAGGTCAGGACTTCAGCTGTTGTAAGGTGCCAATCAGCAATCTGAAGGGAATATTCCCAGGTTACTAAATCTATTGACCTATTGGCACAAAATATCTGATGGATGAAAAAGCTGTCAGTCACAAACAGTGAAGTCTTTTCGAAGCAGGATACAAAACAAAACAAGCACATTTTTTGGTTATTCCCTAACAGTATCCCCACTGAAATTTTTATTGACCTCAAGCATGTTAAACCCTATGATAAGGGTCTGCCAGCAAGAGGCAGATCAAAAGGGAAAAATAAGATTAAGCATCAATTTTGTTCTTCAAAATTAAATAATGCTTTTGGCATCAACAAGTTTCAAGTAAAATTTTGGCTTGTCTCTCCATATTCTTTCCCATCCTTGTTCCATTAATGACAAGCGCATACCTAATGTGTCTGGTCTAATATTATCACATGTAGAATATGTCACCTTGGATCCCCCCTCTGTTATCTAAGCATATATGCCACTGGGCAGAAGATCTCTTATACTATCTCCCCGCCACCATCTGTACAGGATTAAAAAAAAAAGTTCAGTATTGCATGACCACATAGAGGGCTGCAGATGAGAGAAGGATGGAGAGGGGATAAGGACCAGGTCAAAAGAAAATCCAGAGAAGGGAAAATATTTCAGCTGCATTTTAAAATATAAAAAGTTAACACAGATCAAATTGATTCCAGAACAGTATGCATTCTATTCCAGCAATATCTATTGCCATATGGGTCTTTTAAATACTGGGTTTGGAAAGGAAATAAAAGAACACAAGGTAGCCTAGTTAAAAACGCACCAGAAGTATGAAGACAGCAGCCCAGTCTGTTACTTGATATTCAAACATTCTCAAAACTTTACTGGGATTTTTTTTTTTTCTTGGGGATTCTATACTCCTATGATCAAATGCTTGACAACCATTTTCAAGCAATTTTGCGTGATTTCCATACTGAAGAAGTATTAAACATAAGATTCCAAGAAACTAGTCAGACTCTGTGCATATTGCTATTTTCTTCAGCATAAATACCCTAACCAGTGCCTCTCAGTACAGTACAATATCATACTATTTTTCCATATTTTCTTTTCCTCATAGAATATTCGAAGCTTTTATATGCTTTCATATTTGTTATACATTGGATCAAACATCTCTTGAATATGTAGAAAGGAACAATGAACAACAATATTTTGGAGCGTATTTGGAAATGAGTGTTCGGGTACATCTACCTATCCTCTGATGCATTTAAATTCTCTTAATGAACAGCTTAGAATAAATAAGGGTTTTAGCACTATACCTGGAGGTGAAAAATATACAAATCAAATAAATGTATGTTAAAAAATAAAGTATAACGGTGAAATAACAAAATATATATTAAAAGGGAGGAAGCAATACAGTCTAACTGCAAATGAGTCACCTTAATGGCATAACAAGAAGAAAAACATGCATGAATTTAGCATTACAGTCAGCATCACAATTGTTCCAGTAAGAAAGAAAGGGTGGAAAGAGACTGAATTTAGATGGTTAAGTGCTGCCTATTAGGAGGGTAACAAGTACTCTACTTTGTAAAAGTTACCTTTTGATAACATTTTGGGGCTTTTCTGCTGATAAAAGTAAATATTAATCATTGTCTTCCAAACTACTACACTGAATTTCTATTTTACTTACATCCCAGAGCAAGACACTTACATAGAAACAATTGCACTATGTTCATTAATTTGAAACCATTCTACAGTTAGACGTAGTTAAGATCACTTAGAAAATGCTGTAACTTTGAACATCACATAACACTGAAATAGCCTTATCATTCCTTAAACCTAATGTAAAAATGTTTTTAAAGTATAAGCATGCTTCACATAAAAAGTAGAAAATCAATTTGTTTTTTCATTTCAGGGGATGCACTACTATCTCAGTAGCTTCTTTAAAGGTGACCTACAAATAATTTACCAGGTGTTAGTTTTATATAGCTCATAAACTGTGATGAATGAATGAAGAATGCCAAAGGTTTATTTTATTCCTGTTACTTAAGCAAGGTTTTGAGTTTGGATTTTTTTTTCTTTGAGATATTTGTAAATGTCAGGTTTGGCTTTCATGTATTTTAATCACTGAACTGATTAGTGATTTAAAAATGCATGGTTAAAGAGGATGGGAAAAGAAGAAAGGCTTTAAATTTACCCTCTCCAAAAGGTTATGCTGCAGTACAGCTCAGTGGTGTTAACAAAAGAAAAATACAAAAAGCAACATGAATTATCACTAAAACTCCTTTACTTTCCTTGATTCATTCCTCCCTTTATCTTTTTGACTGTTATGATGTCATCATTTCACTAGCATTTCAGGCATAGATCATACTAAATGGAGTTGGATATATAACAGGAAAAAGGAACAGAGAGGGGAAAAAAAAACACTGTCAAGCCTTTTTTGCATTTAATAAAGTATCAAAAGTATAATGTCACATCACTTTTTCCTTGTTCATCTTAAATAGAGATATGATCTCCAGAAGTTGAGTTTTAAGGATTTTTTTAAGCAGTAGTCCTTCTTTGTAATTAGGGATGGACTGAAGAATTGTGGCATTGATTCGCAACAATAAAAGATGTGACAATTCATATTCAATTCTGTTTAACAGAGCATGCTATGCATCATAGGCAAGAGAGTCACCTTGCTTCTTTACATCAACACCTGGAACAGGTATGGAGGCAGCATGCTTAAACGCTGGCAAAGAAGGAGCATCTTGTCTTATTTTATAAAGTCCCCATCTGTCCATCTTGGAAGCAACAGCATAGAATGTTTGGCATGAACCGTAGTTCAAGGACTGCAATGAGGATGTCCTATTCAGCCAACCAAGAGTGCTTTTTTGTCTATCTTCCCCATGTCTGTCTGGAAGACCTAATAGCCATTTACTTCATAGCCACCACTTAAAATGATGCACTTGTAAAAGACAATCATGATGAGACAAGGATGTAAGGTAAATAATGTCCAGAAATATCATGAGCCTTTTAGAAATGCAGCAAACTAGTAAGGCTTTGCAGATAAAGGTCCATAGCTACTAAAGCTCTGGATGGAGATGCATTGGCAAAGCTTTGTGAAGCTGTTTTGCATAACCTGATGCCCAAAATATTCTAGCTCCTGGCTGGTGCTATCTAATGTGTAAATGCTCCAGATTTCTTCTTCTAACCTATCTTAGTGCTTTGAACAAAACAGAATACAAATGTATGTTTCTTGACTGTTTTAGCTTTATGCTATTGCTTTATTCCCAAGTAACTCTTAAAAATACGTCTATTGAAAACCATATCACCATCAGTACACTAGAAAGAACTGCCTATTACTTTTCCTAAGCTATTAATCTCTTTGGAGAAAGAAGTGGTTGATATGAATTTCTTGCATTATTTTCATTATCTTTAACATCAAAAGAGAGGGAAAGGGAGAAAGAGGGAAAGAGAAGGAGGGCAGCTCAGTCGTCTCATGTACTCTTGGTTCATTGGGGTATATCATGATAACCAGCAGAAAGCCTATAGATTTACACCATTATGAAAGGGAACTGAATGCCTCCAATTATGACAATATATTCTTTTTATGCCAGCCTTTCTGGGTTCTAAAAACTTAGGCTTGTATTAGAAAGGTTTACCCCACAAAGGGTAAGGGTGAAAAGGTCCGCAAGGCATACCCTCCTTTCTGTCAGTTACTGATCTTCACCTCTCACACATCCTCCTGAAGTGGAACATAAACACGGCACTGGTTCGTTTACCAGAGCTATACTCTTCTTCTCAAGTGTATCAAGCTGCTTGTGGTTGCTCACTGGAGCCATATTGAGTGTATTTGCCACCAGCTGCTTCCCACAACCTCATTGCTTCCCTACCCACCTCCAGAGTGTTGCACCACACCACAGGAGCCCACAGTGCCATTTGCCAACACCATCTGCTGGACCTCCTGAGCCAAGATTACCTCTCTCTAAGCCCACACCTTTTCTATCAGGGTTTCAAAGCCTGAAAACAAGGGGTCACAATCTGAAAAGAAAGGCTCAAAAATTCTGAGGCTGCTGTTCTTATTCCCAGTATCTCTTCTTTCTCCTTCCAGCATAAACATCCTCCTCACCTTTCAGCAATTGTTCTGGGGGGAAATTTGAGTGCAGCTCTTGGCTGCTACTTAAGCACAATGCCAGCCTCATCAAAGCTGTGAGGTGATAGTCCTAGTAATATCTTCTTTATCTCCAGATTGTCCCATTCTAAAGAACTGAAACTAAAGAGACAGCTTGTGTACTTATAGCTGAATCCCAATCTCTCTCTCTCTCTTAAAAATTATTTTAATAATAGAATTCAGAAGTTGCCTATTTCTGTGTCTCATGCTTGTGACATACTTACTGCTCCATATACAGACTTAACCTCCAGGAATTTCTTGTTTACACATTTTCCCTTTCATCTCTAAAGTATCTGCATTGGATTGACCCATCCCAGTAGTACTGAAGAACTTGAGTCTTTATCTACTGTTATTCCATCTTTGCTGAAAAAAAACTTCTGCTTGCAGCTCCGGGCTTCATTGCATCTTAAAATAGAAATGTCCCTCTGGGGCCCCCATAGAATTGTCAAGGACCATGGTCCTTCTACCACTGCCCTGACCATAAGGGCAGATTCTTGATTCAGTCTACAAGGAGAAAACTTATGAAAATTAGGCTTTACATGGAGAAAAAAAGGTGAGGTTATTATATACTGAAAGCATGAGAGTCTTTCTTCCATTTTCAATTCAAACAGATCTAAAGATTCAAAAAGTAATTTTTTCTTTTGTAAACCATAATTTTTCCAGTGGTTTTGGCCTACTGCTGGTGAAAAAGAGAGGAGACCAGAATCCTCAAATTCTGCTTCTGCTTTTGACTCTTAGCCAGCTGCATGATTTCCTCAGCTTCCTCAGTCAGTGTTCCTCAGTTTACCAATTTGTGAAACTGATTCAATAACAGTGATGTATCCACACGAATTCAAACAGTAAAAGCAACTGTTTTCAGAAGACTTGCACCCTGGCAAAAGAAAATACTGGATAATTTATTCTTTCAAATTAAAAATGTGATAGATTATTCATATATCTATACATAAACTCAAGCCATGATTCTGCTTATAAGTGAACCACTCCTACGTGAACCTTGCACTCTGTTTATAAGGCACATTGTTTCCTTTATAAAGCCTACAGAAGACAGACTTTGATTTGAATATAATAAAATTGCAGAAACAGCAGAAGCTGGCCATGTAACTTCTATTTTAATGAATACCTAAAGTAACAGTCCTCTAAGCCATTGTGTCATCTTTCAACTCCTGTCCCTCCCTCCCCCTTTCTGCACCAAACTTGAGGAAAAGAAAAACTGATTGGCAGGTACTGTAGCTGGTGTGAATAACCACGACTATATATCTTGTCAAAAATCAGCATGTACTTTAAAAAAGAAGAAAGTAAAATATGAAGATAAGAGGAATAATCTGAGACTTTCCCATATTCTCATTCAAATTTTTCTATTTAGATTTCACTATATTTCCTTTTTTAACCTTCTCCTGCAGGTCTTTATATATAGGACAAAAAAAAATCCACTTCTGTCATTTAAACCATGATGAAAGTACCAAAGAAAAATCTATTTTCAGCTGTTTCTCGTTAGAGCACTTTTTTGCCACTGTGATGAAAGTCGATGCAAAGAAAGAAAGACGAGTCACTGATGAAGATGAAGAAGCATTGCTGATCAGCCATCTGTTCAACCAATTAAACCCCTCACAAATAAAGTTGTGTATACGTATATAGCTAACCCATAAAGATATACATATCCATGTGTACACTGGCATGTGAACACATACATATAAATAACATGTAAAGTCTATTTTGCATATCCTAAACTCTGCTTACATGCTGAGCATACCTAATTAAATGCACACATAGAGAAACACTACAAACGGGAACTAGAATTTGGCTCCATTGGAGAACAAAGCCTTCTCTATTAGCACCCTTTTCTCTTAATGGTCCTTATGCAGTAAAAATAAAGTGCAAACACTATAATTTCACTCCCAGAAAAGTTACAAATACTGTAGGTATCTTTAGAAACAGCTGCAAAAGTGGATTCACTTCTGACAAGATTGGTGTTAATTACCAGTAAGGACTTCAGTATAATACTATTTAAATCATTTTAAATTATCCCTCTCAAAAATTAATTTTTCATCAAAGATTACACAAAAAATCATGATATCATCTCTGCAGCTGCGATTTAGTAATAATTTCATCTATTATTACCAATGTCAGTTAGATAAAAGAAAAATGGCATCCTACTGTGCTGATTCCAGCATAGGCCATATATAGAAATTTTTAACTATCACTTATAATCGCCTTGATGAGCTTAAACCTCCTCTCAATTAACACCCTAAATGACACTGAGACATCTTAATGGAGGATGTAAGTAAAGGAAAAAGACTTTAATCAAAGAATAAAAAGAGAAGTGCCAAGCAAAAGGAGGAAGTCTGGTGCACCTCTCAGTGTCCAATCACACTGGGGTCCTTTATCTATCTTTTCCTGAACTTCTTGTCATCTTTGTATTGCAACTGTAACTTCACAGCAGCCATAAAAAGAAAAAAATAAGTGTGCATACTCTTACCTGTAGTTTGCATCCATGTCTGAGAAAGACAGTGCAGGGGTATACACTGAGCAGGAAAACACAGATTAAATGAAACTGAAGAGACTGTGAAAAATAAAATGATTGTTATGATGAGTCTTACTCCATTTTGGTTTGTACTTCCATAGTGGTCCAGGGCAAAACTTAAAGGCTGGAATATAGTGATTCACATACTGTTCAATAAACCTTGAAAGAGCATGTTCTAATCCTAACATCCCAACCTGAATAAAAGTTCTGCTTTCACAGCCAAGAGGTAATTATACTTACAAAGCTCTCAGTTGCCAGACAACCACATAAATATTTGCTTAAACAGCATCTAAAGATAATATTATTAAGGGCATTCTTGTCTTTTTCAGCATAACTCTAAGATTCCCAATATAAGCATTTAAATGCATACACATACTGGGTGGTTATGATAACACTCTTCAAATTTCAGAAAGATTGAGAAATAAGTCTCTATCTAGTGTCTGCCAAACTTGTGAACCCAACTTTCTAGCCATCAGAATAACCACACAGATGTAGTAAACAATTATCAGCTAGCTTTTGCAGACTTCTCACTGTACCCTTGTGCAAAACCGCTGGGTAATGACTACAGACTGGGAACTGCGAGTTTAGGCTGCACTTGGCTGATGGGTAGTGGGTGATTTTGCCCTGGTAGATGACTCAGTGACAACCTGTCAGCTGTGGCAGGGAAAATAGGCTTTGGGAAGTGTGGTCACAAATATTTCTGAGGGACTGGGAGGTGCTGTGAGTGCCTGGGAACCATACATCTCTTCTGTAACAGCTAATGGGGCTGTTTGTTAGGTTTTGAAGTATCTAGACAACACACATAAGTTCCTGTTCACACTGGCTGTTCCCATGTCTGTAATTCAAAATATACATATATATATTGTTTTCATGGCCTAATATTTTTTTAGTTAATTCACTCATAATGAGAAGCAAATTAATATCTCTGGGTGCATTAATAGCAAAAAAAAAAAAAATCTAATTAAAATCAGCCACTGTATTTCATTTCTTTCAAGTGTTTGTTTGCCTGTTTGAGCTTCACAAACTGTTAGCTACAAATTATACCAGTTAAGGATTCAGCTCGTTTTGATTAACAAATAATTTGCAAATGGTTTTGCTTTTATTTGTCATAGGTATTTGTTGAATAGTTCACCCAACCATTTCAGCTTGTGGGTTGTTTGCTTCAGCTTTTCATTAGTCATTCCTGTTCTGGTGCTAAGCACACAATATTTATGACACAAAAAAAGTACTGTTAAAAGAGCCCCTCAGGTAAAGGTAAGAAATATTCCAGCCTCTGCTCCATGACTTACACAGTATCCACTAAATTAAGTCACTGCTGTTAAGAGAGAAATTGATCAAACCTTCCCATGCTAGATGATTTTAGATACATGACTATTACATGGCAACTAATAATAAGCAATGGAATGTGTATTTTTAGCGAGAAATTTGTAGATGTGCAGTGATTCGTACTAATATCTGTGCAACTTTCAGCATTCACAAATATTACCCTTCCATGGGGCAGCTGCCTGAATATTTCCAACCAAAGAGCTTTTTCTGACTCATAAAAAAAGCAACCTTCCAACACTCATTCTCTAGACTGTTTTTTGCAGAATGACTTTGTTGTTGCTTTTTTTTCTTTTACCTCCATTTGTCAAACACATTTCTTTCTCCAACTAAAATTTAAAGAGGGTTGATTTTGCATACATAACACAAAAGGTAGCAGCAAAATAATGCATGCAATTAAAAAATACCTAAGTATTCACTGATCTGAAGGTTGACAGTATCAGTTTACAGAAAAATATGAAGCTAATAACTTTACGGAAAGAAAATATCTTGCATGGAGAAAAAGCATCACTTTCTGCAACTGCTGCTGTAACAGGAAACTGCTGTATAGTCCACTGCCACATGCAAAACACACTGCCTTAAAGACAACAGTCCCTGTTCTGTGTGGTCGTGGAAACATTAATTTTCTTATGCAGCAGAACTCTAAGTACACTGCTTTTAACTTGGTGTCCATTTTACTGTTTTACCAGTATGATAATAATTTCTGTTGATTACAAGCCCGAAAAAAACCTACCTTTTCTGATAAAAATGCTGTGACAACAAGAAGCCTAAGGCAGACTTGGTAATGCTGATATTAAAAGGAAGTCCTTTTTCTGGAATTGGGTTTAAGCTGTCTCAGCAAGTGACTCTTATAAACTGCATCTTTTCAGAGTGATGGGAGAGTTCCAGTCAAGACACACTGAGAAATACTTTCAAGTGCAGAGAAGCCTATGAGCTCTGATATTCAGAATCAGCTAAACAAATGCATATTTCAGTGTGGACAGGCATTCTAGCATTCTAACACTGGTTTGCCATTTTGTGGCCCAGGTATAAGCTAACATTAGGAAGTTCTGCAAGACAGTTCAATCAATCTAATGCTGACAAAAAAAAAAAAATATTTCCACTCGTATCCCTTGGTCTCAAATATATGCTGCTGCTTCTTGCAGAGACACTGTTCATCTGATATCTACACTAACAATTTAGCTTACTAAACTGGCAGAAAATAGTGTCTTGTTATTTGCTGTGTTAATTTCCTGCCCATATAATGAGCTGAAGTAGCTTACTGGGGCATTAAAGAAGCTCCAGAGCTAACATGGGAAGGAGGGAGGAGGCAAGTAGTTTCTTTTCAGTATCTGCTGGATTTTAGGATTATCCTCTGGGGAAACCACCCCCTGAAACAGTGTAATGTCACTTTGCTTGGAGCTATCACTTTGGCCACATCAAAGCTATTGTTCTGACCGAATCCAGGAATCTCTAGTCTCTAGAAACACAAGATGTGCACAAAACTAGATTATTTTTTTCAGGGTGGAATAAATTGCACAGAGAAATACAGCAGCCTGCAGTTGAATTTCTGTGGCATTGCTATGTTGCTTAAGATTCTGAAGAAAAAAAAAACAAATGAAAAAAGACAAAGAGCAAGCAAACCACACTTTCCTCTCCTAACCAGTACTGCTATGCCAGCAACTCCCCTAATGTATATGCCATTTTATCTACAAAAGAGTACTTTTGCCCTATATTTATCTTGTTCAGGAAGTTGTATCAGTTTATCAGCTTTTTGTTCCAGTGTAAACTTAGCCTCCAATGGAACTGTCTGACAGTCTAACTATATCACAAGCCCTTTCTAGCTAGGATATGGTCATAACAGGAACCTTTCAGCTTTTGATTATGAAGAAAGCCTATATTTCAGTGGATGCCCTGCCATGAAGCTGCACAGCTGCTATGAGGGTGCTATTTTTGCTTCTTCAGTCACCACCTTTCCAAACAAAAAAGAAATTGTGTGTGTGCTGTGAATAACAAGAAAAAAAAAAATCTATTCAAAATGACAATGCTGCATTTGTGTCCTTTTATTTCTTTGCCAGCAATAAAGGAGTTCACTTTAATCTCCAACATTCTGCAATTGCTTGAGAGCCAGGACAGCTCTCAAGCCAGGTCTAAATTATAAAGTGTTGTTGACAAAGCTGTTTCAGTCACAAGCATGAAAAAATCACACCCTTAATTGATATAGATACGCCAGCAACACCCTCTGTATAGATGCAAGAATCCCTTTGCTGGTACAGCTTATGTCACTCAAAAAGGTAGCTGCAGAGAAAAGATACCTTTTGCCAATATATATTTTTTTCTGGTACAGCTCAGCCACCAAAGCCTCTGTATCATGAGCCAATGATTCCCAAATTTTCTATGGTCAAGCCTTGAGAAAATTGGCAAATGTGTAACATCTCCATACATCCAGCTCCTTTTCCCAAAACTGGGTTTCTAGTTCCACCTCTTGCTCCCCTTCTTGCTTCCTACCTCTCTGGCACTTGTTGTATGGCGCCCTTGTCTCCCTTTCACCTCATGAGTTCCCTCCTCATGAAACCATTTCTGTCTAGAGTCACTCTGACATGATCACTTCATGTCTTTTAGCACTTCTGGTTGTGGCTGAACTTGCTGGTTGGGAAACCTTGATTCTTATTTTGTATTTGAGATTTACAGTCATGTATTTCTACTGAGTAGACTGAGGTCATTCTTATTTTATGTGTTAGATTAAAAAATATACCAACAGCTTGGAAGTACAAAGAAATCAGTATGAAAAGCACAGAATTATCTCTAGGGTGTAGACACAGCTTTATGAAGACAGGCTTGATCCCTTCTCCATCTTTTCTTGAACTTATTCTCAATGGGATAGCTAGCCAGATACATCCTAAGCCACTTTAGGTTCATTTAACTGAAGATTTATTCTTGCAGAATGGAACCCTCCTGCACACTTTAACTTATGCTTGGATGGATTTATGGCTAACTGGACTGATGCAAAGATGAATGAATGACAATACATCACTATATTAGCAAATGCTGCCTTCACATATAACTTTCTGAAAGAAACTGTGGCCTATAACTATGCTTTATTTGCTTTGGAGATAAATACTGATGTTCATTGAGTGACATTAGGTTTTGTTTTTTTTTATTGTTTGGATTTTTTTAAGGCAAATTAAAAGAGAATTAAGTTCTGTAAAGCTAAACATAAAGGAACTATATTGTGTTTTGTTTACTGAAACTGTGTCTTTGATTTTAAAAGTAAAAGAGTAGTAAATATAATTTGACAATAACATAACATCTAAGGAATTGACTGAGCATCTATTACCCAGAATCTAACTTTAGAATATTTTTTGAGGAAGCAAGAAAAATATTCCTGCTTCCTTCTTCAAAATTACTTGAACTGTGTGAAATCATTCTTGTTTCATTCTTATTCATGTCACACTATTGTAGACAACCAACAATAGTGTATCCTTAATATACACATTAGAGAATCCTTCCCAAAAGAGCCCAAAAGCCCTGTCTAGACAACAAAAGTTCTTTATCTACTACTGAAAATCAGCTCTGCCAGAGGTGAAACAGAGCAAGCACTTAAACATAAAAAAGATAACTAAGTGAAGGAAAAGATTGAACCTAATTGTAATTTCAGGGAACATAAGCAGGGTGAATGTAATCACCCAGACAGAAGTTGATTAAGATACCACTCTTTCAGCTGTGAGATGTTTAGTTTTTGTAAATGGCTAGGACCAAGGTAATACTTCATTCAAAAGGTGCTACCTTTTGAATGTGCATAGTCTTCCCAACGAGGCAGGGACAGCCTTGCAGAGGAAATAGACATCACTGGCCAAAATCCTAGTACCACACAAGTTCAAGTTCTGGAGTTTCTATCTCTCTTGCTCCTAGAGCTTCCTCTTTCCTTTACACACTAAATTTAGAAAGAAATCTTGTAAGGACAGAAAAGAAATTATCTAGCACAGAAGAACTAACCCTATGTCTGCAAGATTCCTGAAAACATGAGTTTCCTATGAAGACTCTATGAATAACTATTGAGTAGTAATGGCATTTTTTGTGTTTAGAATATATTTCCCTATCAAAAACTCATATTCTATTAGAATATTTTTCTCATTAAAATTCTTGGTAACAGTTAAGAACTGCAAAATTCAGTTGAAGTTAATGGCAAAGAAGGCTTAAATTGACTTTGGACACCTTCTGGAACTCAAGACTCAGTTCCAGTTTGTCCTTAGGGTCAAGCCATAGCTATTGCCAAAAGTCCTTAATTCATACCAAGTATTTGACCTTTAAGGCTACAAATATGTAGTGGTCTTAGCTATAGTGTCCCAGCAACAGAGTTGTTGAAGCATGACCAAAACTTCTCCCTGCAGGAGAGAGACTGCAAATTCAGCTTTGGGGCAACAATTTATCAAAGAGCAGCACAGAACTGCCACAGAAATTGTAATCTAGAGCATGTTCATGTGTCCTCTGTGCCCTGTTAATGTTTCTTGTGAAAGATGGGCAATCATTTAGCAAAATGTTATGCCAGCAGCAGATCAATGCAAACTGTGGTGCTTTCCAATAATTATAATGCTAGATCATGATTGAATAAGACATCAGGTGGACTGCAAAATATAGCATGACACTGCCCTACTGTTAAGCTTTAATTAGTTAAGGCAGCATAGAGTCTCCCTGGAAGAAGATGCTCATATTTCTTAGAAATGCAGACACTCTTTTATAGAAATATGAATTAAGAATAACTGGTTTTTATCTGCAAGGTGAAGGCAGGGGAGGGAATTAGGGAATGAAATCCTCACAGGACAGTTCATGAGCTTTTTCTTCTGGGTGATGTTTGAAATATAAGTACTCCCTGAAGAACAGCAACGAGTAATAGTCTAGATACAATAGTATAAGTACCAGGAAGTGTTGTAACCATATGGCACAAGTGAAGTGTGAGCAACAGGAAAGAGACGAAAGATTAAAATTGCTTGAGTTTTACTCTTTCTTGCTTCTGCCACTGACACTCTGTGAGACCTTTAGTGATAACTTCACTCATAACTGAAAATAAAATGTGTGCCATAAAGGCACTGTGTATTTTAACTATCTGCAAAAGCATTCTGATCTGTGGATTAAAAAGCCATAAAAGAAATTGAATCTCAGTGCTGAATACAGAAGAAACACTGGGAAGGAGGAAGGCGGGGGGGAAACCAACGCCAAAACAAAACACATAAACATTGACTTGCCTAATTATGAGCATGTCTCCTACAGCAAACTGTCAGTGGTGACATGGCCCTGCCTCAGACAACAAAAAGCACGGCATAAAAATTGTTGACCAATAAGGTTATGGCAAGAAGTGTTAATACATTCTTACAGCAAAATGTTGTATCAAGTTTCTGTATGGAATTTGAAGTGTATGAATTTGCACAATGGAACAATTTCCAATGAACAGCGGAGTTTATCCTAAGTATAGTCACTTCAGTTAAAAAATGAATGGGTTTGCAAGCATATGGTGAAGAATAGTTAAAAATGACTGAAGTACTCTTCAGATTATTGAAGCAATCTAGGAAATCTAAATTGATCTGCAGTGCCCATGCCCAAAGCACCCTATTCACTTCCAAAATGAAGTGCTCTTAAAAAAAAAAAAGTGAAACATTGCATTTGGAAAGGATGGAGCACTTCAGTTTCTTTCAGACACATCTTTTTGGAAGCAAATCAAAAAGCATTCTATCATTGTAGGCAAACTCATGAATGATTTAAAAATTGTGAAAATTGAACCCTATTTAAAACAAAAGGAGGAGAAATACTGAAAATAATAACACTAACTCACTCCTACCCTGAAACTCACTGGAAGTGAAACGGAGATGGAAAAAAAAGTAGGCAAGAGAAGAAAACGTCCATACCTTCAAGTGGTTAAACAGAATTGTAGGGATATCTCTGATCTGGTCTGTATGCTTTGCAGAGATACACAAATCAACATGCTGCTGGAGCAGTAGAAGAGTCTTGGGAATAGATGGTGACCCTATCTCCTAACTTTTGACTACATGAATTTCCTTCACATCACAAAAAATGCTTCACCTCCTTCCTGGTTGTAACTGAGTGCTTGCTCCCTAAACAGCCACATTTGCACAGGACTCCTTAACAACTTTTTTTGTATGGATTTTTCTTTGTCTGGTAAGAGACATGTCGCACAGGCTGATGCTACAGATTTGGTTGCTATTTAGTCAGGGTTAAAGCTCCAGATCTTCAGTGTGTAGAACTAGGGAGAATTTCAGCTTTCATCTAACATAAGAGTGTGTTATCTAGACCCTATAGTTTATGATAAAAACTTGGAAATGTGTCCCCAGGAAACTGTAGGCTCCAAATCCTAGCAGGCAAATAGAAAAAATATCCCCTTTCGCATCCCTCCCCACACAAGCCATATTATTTTTAAAGCTCAGTATTTAGAAACTATCTTTGCAACTATGAAACATTTGGGTCTGGCAATCCCTCCCTCCTGGTATTCAAAGTTTCCTCATGAGCCAAGATTAAACCAAGATCCAGGAGAGGGTCCCAGTTTGACCTACACTGCTCTGAAGGAAATGAGACAAGCCCGAAGCTGGGAACTCAGCCTCCATGAGAATCAAGGCAGAGGAGTTGCCCCTCCTGGAATGGGTGCTGGAGTGAGCGCACAGACTGGCAGCACTCTGCCACACTGGGAGAAATCCAGGGAGGGCTTATGTCTGTGGGACCAAGGAATGCTGCGGGGCCTGCTCCGAGGAAAGAAGGAGAGTCAGGTTTGCTGCCAACAAAATTAGGGCTCTCTTCCAGCATTCAGAAACGTACATACATTTATATATTTGCCACATGGTTTTTCTGTGCAGCAGCACATGTGTTGTGGCTGCACAATGCTGAGTGAAAAGAGCACCCAAATTGAGGAGCATTGTGGGTGGGGAGGTGGCACTGGGTGGCACTGGATGGCACTGGGTGGATGGTTCTACCTGAGGGTGGGGGAGACAGCCAGAACTACTCATCTTCTGCATGCCAAAGAAAAGGTTTGCACCTGATCACCTTTGTGCAAGAGCAGAAGACCCATTACTGATCAAAGTGCTTAGGAAGCTCTAGTCTTTCTTTCCCTGATTTTGTTACTGTTCATGTGTGTCCTGGTGCTGCTGTCTGCAGCACAAAAGCCTTAACGGTGACCAGGCCCCATTGAACCCAGCAACAAAACTGTAGGAGATAATTGTAAAGAGCTTACATTGAAATCTGACAAGATGGGCAAAGGGCAGAAAGAATGAAACATTATTATTCCAGTCTCAAGTCCCCTAAGTCCCACACCAGTGTCTTAACTATAAAAGATTTACCCTCCTCCTATGCCTTCAGTTAACAGGGGAGCAACCCATTAAAAAAATCAGACCCTATTTTCTCACTGCACTCTTGAAAACAATCCACAATAAAATTTCCAGCATACATCTGTCCTTAGAAGGAAACATTCTTCACAAACATGCCTACGGTTCATGAGTAGCCTTAATAAAAAAGGGGGCAGTTTAGACAGAATCAGTTATGAATGCAAAAGAAGGTTTTTCTTGCTATGACCACAGCCAGTATTTGCTCAGTAGAGAAGCAGGTGACACAAGACAATCTGCATGCAGCCGAAGGCTGATGGAAAGCTTGTTTGTGCTCAGTGTGCTAGAGAAGTTGTTTGGGAACAGTTACGTAAAGATTAGCCCTGTAACACTGCCAAATACTTTGTGTTATTATGTGCTGTGTTTGTGCCAGGCAGCCCCACATGTCAGAGCTGCCTCATAGGGCAGTTTTAACATGCACACCCACATTTTCAGAGCACTCAGAAGAATGAAAAAAGCCACAGAGGAAGCAACTTTGACCTCGTTCGCATGGTTGCTGCCGCCTATTCCCGTCAGCTTATACCTGCCTCAGTGCAACTAGCATAGAACTGGAAAGGCACGTCCACCACATTTTGGAGAGGGTTGTCCTCACCTCCTCTCCTCCCCCTGACCCATCATGTTCCCTCAGAGAATCCCAGCTGCATGGATAAAAAAAGTAGCAACTCAGCCATGCAGGAGCATACAAATTTAATGTCGGCTAAATAGGAAGGCTGTCTAAATAACACAATGATTGGAGTTACGCAGGTCATAAGTCTAGGGAGTAAGGAGCTCACAGAGTTTCTTTTCTCCCTTCCTCTGTTTTCTTCACAAAAGTGCATTAAACAATGATTCTTTCTACTTTAAAAATTTATGAATGAATGATGTATTCACGAAAATGAGGGAACAAAAAGCTCTGGCCATAGCCACACACATAGCACAGTCTGTATTCTGCAACCTCCCCCATGTGCCCTCCTCTCCCAGTGTACCTCCAGCCTGATCCAAAATGCTACTCCCCATGATGGCCACAACCTCATGGAGGGAGACATTTCTCAATAAAGCTCATGGGTATCACATGTGTGGGACCTACCTGTCCTGGCAGGGAGTGGACATGGAGCCCAAGACCCAGAAGAAAATGTTGTTTCATCACTCCAGCAAACACCTCTCATTTGCACTACAGGTTTCAGTTACAAGGATATCACAGCCACAGAGAAAAATAAGTCTGACTGCAAGCATAAATATAGACCTCTTTATCTAAACTGGTATCAAAAGTGACACCATCCTCTTCCAAGGCCTGGACATAGCTTGCCTGCTGATAAAGGGGTAATAAATAACCAACAGGAATGACAAGTTTTACTGTAGCCCTTTGTATGGGCAGATTACCATCTTCTTTATTCCCACTTCATTTCTGAACTTTTCCAGTTTAAGTATCTCTACAGTTTTTTCTAATATTCTACATCGTTTCACTACTTTGTGTTTTTGTGTCTCCTCCTCTCTATTCTTTGCCTGTCTGCTTGCCTTTTCTCTTTATCCGTTGCCTTTTCTCAATCCCCTGTGATGGTGATTCTTTTCCTTCCCAGCTCCATTTTCAAAGTCCTGTTCTTAGATTCTGTTCCTTACTGTGATCATTTCACATTCCCTTTTTTTTTTTCTCCAGTTGTTCTTATTCTTATTTGTATAACTTAATGCCATAGTGCCCAGAGATCTAATCTAATCTTGACTGTCCTTTCATCATCACTGCCATCACCCTTCTCAGTGATCTACTTAAACAGTGGGCATTCCCAGTCTCAAATATCTTTTTTTTTTATTACATCTGCAGATAGGGCCTGGCTGTCAATGGAAATGTTCGGATTAGCTTGTCATTGCAGTATATTGGGAAAACAGCTTTTGCCTCCAAGGACAGTCTGCCATGGAGTCTGCAGAGAAGGATCCACACCACAGCATGGTCCTATGAAGAAAGCCAACTAATTTATTACAGGGTACTTGCCATTAGTTTCAAAGGGCACAAACTCCTCTGACAGCTTTAATTGTTCCACAGTAAGGTTGGCAGGTAACTGTAGAGAGAAAACAAGAGTCTAGCAGTACTTTTCCCTAGGATTGTCCTCAAGATGAAAACTGCACGTGAAGCTATCCGGGAATGCGTGGCACAGAAAACTATCACAATAGGGATAATCCCCACTGGGAAAGGGTACAAAATTATTCAGAGCACCTCACACCCGGAGAACGACACATTTTTCTGAGTACTTTTAACAGAGCAATAATATAATAAAGTGTTTAAACAAACGAAACCAAACATCACCACCTCCCCCCCAAAAAAACCCAAAACCCAGCAACAACAGACAAAAAAACAAACTCAAAAAACCCAAAAATACAAGCAAAAAAAAAATCAAAAAACAAACAACAACAACAAAAATACCCACACCAGACTACTGTGGACCTTTTTCAGTTGCAATGAGAGTATTTCAAGCCAGTTCTCATCTATCATAAGGTAAAGTTATATGGAAATTCTCTACTTGCTTCCACTTGCCTTGTACTGAACTGTCTGTTTTCAGATAACAAACTTTGGCCTTAGAAGGCTGAACTTTTTTATTTTTCTATCTTTGAGAAACTGAGCCACAGAGCTTTGCTGGATGGGTATGGTATCCAGACCACAACAGAAGGGACAGCACCTGCTTCTTTCTAGAAGGATAAAATGTAGACAATGACCAGTTGTACCACTGCAAAAGGAGCCCCACGTAACTGGGGCAGGTTGAACTTCCCTTACCCTGACACACTGCACTTTATGCCATAACTAAGAGAGGTATTCAGTCTAAAGGCCTGCAAAAACCAGAGGAAAAAAAAAAAAAACAAAAAATGAAAGAGGGTTGTAGTGACATATGGAAAAAAAGTGGCTGCAGGAATACTAAAATAAGGCAGGAAGGGAAAGGGAAGAGAGAAACAGAGATCAGAATGAAATTTAGAGTAATACAGCTGTTTAAAAAAGTACTACTTATGGGAAAATGATTGAAAAGCTGGCCCCCAGTTACTTGGCTTTTTCTCTTCTTTTCTCTTTGGAGGCAAATGGGTCTTAACCCATCAGTGCAAGTTTGTCAGGTCTCTGGCCATGTACACAGTTATAACATTTTGGACAGAAGAGCGAGTAGCACTGGTATATATTGCACCAAATTTTATGTTTTCAGTCACCAATATCTCTCCCAGGCTTGTTTCATCTGCAGGTGCCCATTATACTTCCTTGGCTCCTTCCACATGCTTCCATCCTTTTTTGTAACAAATGATGGACATTTAAATGCTTTCCACACAAATGTGGGAGGATAAATCAGGGGCTTCAGCCAAATCTACGCTGTCTGGCCAGTAGAATAGAAAGTTTTTTTGACATCACAATTTTCTTTCCTGTGCTATACAGCATGAGTGAGTTTTACCCAGGAATTTTGAAGGTCATTAAACATCTCAGGGAGCAGATCCACAGTCATCCCACAAACCAGAACAATGGGAAGACTGTTTTGCTTGTGAGGAGAAAGATTTTATACTAATGCAACAGTGTTTGATGCCACTATCAGGGATATGTATTCATCCTGTGCATCCTTAGCTGTATAAAAAATAGACCAAGAGGGGCTATTTTATTATTTTGGAAAGAGGAGAGAGAAAAAGAATGAAACTTAATTTGTTTGAAATATTTCTAAACATAAAAACCCATAAAAAAAGAACACTTTAAACATAAAAATCCACATCAACCTGTAGCTCAAATTATTAACTTAGCATACAAAATTAAAAGAAGAACAGTTATTACTGAACCCAGGAAATAGGGACAGATAGCAAAAGACAAGGAAATTAAAGAGGAAAGACTATTATTTTCATGTATTTAAGTTCTTACATAGAAAAAGGGATTTTGTCTGTTAAATGTTGATGTGAATAAAATCAGCCTGGTCTAAATGTCTTAGTCATGGCAGGGGGTTAAAAAAGAGATTATTTGAGAATAATGTGAATTAAAAAGGGAAGTTAGTTTAAATTTCTGTTTGGTAGGGCCTGAGGCCTACAACTCTGATGGGAATACACTGTAGCCGGAGGGTTGATGAATGCCCCTAATGAAGTTGGACAACCTGGAATACATGCATAAAATGATTTTAAATATTGATATGATGTCATTGTGTGTCTGAAGACATTGAAATGTTCATTTTCAGAGCCAGACAGGTTGTGTCTAATTTATTATGGGGAGGGGAACGAATATTTACTTTTTTTAATGTAACAATAAAACAATTATGGGATTTAGGGAGAGAGAAAATATTCATGCTTCTTGGAGAGCAAAAATGCATGTTATGATATAAATTACTTAGAGGAGCTTATACCAGCAGATATTAATAACCCTAACCCTTTCCCTTTTTCCTTCCTGATAATTCAAGTAATATATTCATAAAGTATGTAAAGTAAAAAGACCCTTTGACCAATGTTAATTACATTTAACTTGTTATATGTATAGTATAAGGAACAACTTAAATATATCATCAAGGATGACTAACCAATATATTCTGAATGTGTCTATTATAACATTTCCATGACATTGCTGGTTTTCAGAACAATTCTTACCATGAAGAAAAGGAGACATGGTGTTATAATAGTACGTTCAGTTCCGTTGTGATATGAAAGTTTTTACTGAGAATGCCTCAGGGCAGCTGTCTGCCTCGTGTGCTCAGTATTATGGATGTATAACACACAGGGGTGGAAGTGTATTAAAGGCAGAGCCATTGCAGTCTGTTGGAGGTTGTTGGTGCTAAGGTCCAACCCTGATGATCCCCAGACCAAGCTAAAAAAAAATAAATCCTTTGCAAAAATTGCCTAGGATACTTCTTTCACTGGTTCTTTTGTTCCTGGCTGACACACATTGTACCTGCAAAGAAAAAACACTTAAGATTACATTTCAGTTCTAGTGCAAATTGGAGCAGCTTCCTTATACATGGAGATGTTTGGGGGTGATTTTCTGTTTCTATAAAGCATAAGTTTGGCATTGTCTGCACTTATGATATGTGCTAGCAAGCAGGAATGAAAACTTTCACATCTCTCTGGTCCCATGTGCACCTTTCAACCAGTGGCTTAAGCCAATTTGGAATAGTTAAGCATATGCCTAACTCAAAGCATCTCACTGAGGCTTCCTCTGCATGAAGATATGTAACTTCATGCTGAATCATGACCTGTATGGTTACAGACACAGCTTAATATCAAACAGGTCCTTTAAAGGAGTCACACACTGCACTGTATTGGTCCACTTAACATAACACAGACACTAGAAATACTGCCTATGATATGGGCAGAGCTCTTGCTCTGTCCAGCCTTGAGGTAAGCTCCAGAATGGGCAAAATACTTTCAGGAACACAATGGTAAAATGACCAGAGAAGCCATCTTCCACTGGACACCCTTCCTCTTCCTGAAACATATATATCAATGACTGGATAGGAAAATAAGGCAGAGGGAGATAAAACTTGAACCATATGCCTAGACACAGTCATCAAATATGAAAAAGAGATAGAAAAGTTAGAGGGAAGGGCAGCATGGCTGAGAACAAAGGATATGTGAGGAATCCACATTTTTTTTAGTGAGCAAGATAAATAATTCAAGAGGACTGGTCAGAGATGTGTGAGGTCACATACTGCCCAGCAGAAGCATGCACGCATTGATGACTCCTCTTCCCATGGTATCAGAAGGAAGGGGCACCCAATGAAATGAGCAAGCACCATGTTTACAGTGGAAACCAGTTTTTGCACTGATCACATAATTGGGTAAATTTTCTGCTGCAAGATCATTATAACAGACAAAAAATACTAACAGATTTGAGATTAGACAAATTTACAAATGATAGCTTCTTACATCTGGATATAACCTCTGACTCAGGAAATTGTTAAACCATTGATTGTCAGGAAAAAAAAATCACTTTATTTGTCTCCTGTTTCCTCTGCTTTTCCCCTAAACGTCCATTCCTGTTAATACCAAATGGTAAACAGTACTGGAAACTATTATGAGCAAGCTACACACAACCTGTGGATGTGTACTAGTTTATCTCCACTGGCTAGCCACCTGAAAGCAAAACAATTCTTGTCATTCTTGACCCATTTCATCCAAACAGAATCAATTGTCAATAGGGAATGAGTTACAGATTAAGAACACCGCAAACAGGGAAGTCTCTACAGGCCCACTCGTGGTGCATGTGTGTATGAACCTCCACGTGCACATTCAAAGCTTAGCCTAGTGCCCAGTTCTTGGTCACACATCCTCAGCTTTCTTGAACAACCGTGTTTCACACCATGTCTCAGCAACTATTTGTTTATTGGGTTTTACATGACATGTGTTACAGCTATTTAAAACTAATTTCAATTAAGGAATGGATCAGATCTCATGATGATTCCAACTACCCTCTTTTCTGAAGTGATTTCCCTGGAAGGAGAGCATTTGGATCTCAATTTGGTAATCAAATAGCCAAACTATATGATTAGACTACATCAAATTAGTGACCATTCACCAGCTGACACCCCCAACTAATGCCTCCTTCCACTAATTGACTTTATTTCCACTTCCTTTAATGAGACCTACCTGTTTTCAAGCTGTTAACTGGATTTACATGCCTTTCAGCTTCGTCTTTTTGATAAATATCCTGCCTCTCTCCTTCTCTTTACTTATGCCTACCAGTATCAGCCCTCTCACCTTCCAACCCCTTTTTCTCTTTTTTCTTTCATGCACTTCTATTTTTAAGCTGCAGCTCTCAAATAAACAAGCAGTATAATTTTGGACAATATACACTGACACATTGAAAATTCAGTGTAAGAAGGCAGGTGAGCGCTGCCTTTGAGTAGAAAGCTGTTTCCAGAACAAAGAAACTTGGACTGGCTGAATGGTCTTAGCATAAGGTCAAGATTCTTTGACTGCAGGGAGTTTCCTAAACTTTACCCACTCAGGCCTGAGGGGTGGAGCATGGCCAGCAACAGTAAATCACGCACATCCTAAATTCAGCCTCATTTAACGTGGCCACTCAAAAATACCACCTCTCCTATGTCTGCCCCTTACACTGCCTATGTGTGTAGGGCAGGTGTAAGGCAACCCAGAGAAGGTAACCTCAGTGGGCACAGAGCACTCTTGCCCCATGGGGTGCTGGCTGCACTTTCATCTGTAGGAATATATAGTACACTACACCTTTGCCCAGCTACCATGGTATATGGTCTGGGTTATACAGCACAAACCAGAGCACCCCCTGGGCATCTGTAAATGGTGAGAGCAGAGCTGAGAGTGCTACACTTCTCTCCAAGTTGTGCTGAGTACAAAATAGCTTTTGCCCTCTCTGCTTGTAAGTGACAGATCAGCCACATACACAGTCTGGATCAGGCTGCCCCCAGATTTGCCTTAGGACTATTTAGGTTAATGAACATCACTTATCATTCATAGAAAGTTTGACTATATGATACACAGTGCCAAGAAAAACAACTGTACGCTGGTATCATTCACTGCTAATATGGGACACGAAGGAATTTTAAAAGACCTTCATCCATGACAATTTTCCTGGGAAAAGCATGAGCATGGTAAGAAGAGAGGGTTTTTTGTAAAAAAAAACACCTTTAATTTGTTCCTGAATATCAACATTATTTTAAAATATTATAACACTCCTAGATTAGAAAAGTGATCTTAGATGTGTAAGACTGCATTCACGAAACAGAAAGTAGCATTATTTTAATGCTCTTAAAATTGAAGTAATAAAAATTAATTTCTTTTTTTCAGCTGAAAAAAATATCTGAATATGATTATCAATTGTAATTCAAAGTGAAAATATGTTTCAATTCACGTTTAACTTTTTGACACTTTTGTATTGTAACATATACAATTTCAAAATAATTTAATGTATTTTGTTTCTTCCTTTACAAGACAACTGAAAAACTTTCTACAGTTTGGATCAAAACAAAATTCTCATTCCTAAAAGATTGTGTTCACTCAGCCTATCATTTTTATGTGTATAAAAATCACCTCTTTATTTGTTTTCTGCTAATCAGCAATCATCATTAGAAATGATTGACAATAGGATTTGTCTGGAGAGCTGTAAAATTTTTTAAATACATTTGTAAGGCTGATTTAAAAATCACACAGTATAATACATATTACAACATATTGTCTTTGCCACCTTAGAAGAAACCATTGATACAACTGAGTAAGCCAGCACTGGCCTTGATGGAATAGCATTGGCACAAAAGAAATAGTGCAGTAATGCATTCACAAGAATTGAGAGCTGATAGAGAGTAACATGAAGGATATCACTCTAATTCTCATACATACCACTTCATTTCACATCAGGATACAGACAATCTCAGAAGAGAACCTTTGGGAGGAAAAGGGAGGATAGGTACAAGGGTTTGTCCGTGAATAAAGGAATCTGACTCACCTATAAAACCTTTCTAGCCCAAGTGCAAGGCACATATGTTCACTGACACTAGGTGTGAATTTTAAGGAACTCTCTCAAGCTAAGCAGTTTTTCAGCATTCCAGATCTGCCGTTGAGTTTTGTTCCTCTTCTACAACTCCCTTCTCATATTGAGCAAGAAAGTCCCATACTGGTAAATGTTTGAGGGCAGTAACCCTAGAGACAGATCTGAATTGTTTCAAACAACTGTTGTTCACTCCTGAGAAATTTGGCTGGATCTGGATAATTTAGCAAAAATATGTTTGGGGAGTTTTTATTCACATTTGTTACACTTACTTCTGTTGCTCTTGTGCCACAGCCTCACTATGCTATAACTTCACAGGAGCGTGACAGTCCCCATCCCAGAGCTTGCAGCAAGTGCTTCTGGCCGAGAAATGCAACTGAAAGAGGGAAAAGCAGGTTTCTTGGTCTCTGTAAATTCCTACATTTTGCTGAGTGTTTTGCCTCCCAACATCTGTCCTGTAAGAAAACTCAGGTTTCTGAATTAAGGACACAGAATCTTAATTTAAGATTACCAGTTACTTATCACCCTTTCACAGCAACAGTTTCTTTGTGTGGGTGTGGGTGTGAATGCCCATATGCCCTGCACTTGCCATGATGTGAATCTCTTTACATTGTAGGACAGAGGTCTACATCTCTGTTGTCCTGCATCTTCAGGCGGGCATTTACATCACCTGGATGCACATGCTAAACATCACTATTGTTATCAGGCACTGTCCACGCTGCACTCCTCCTAAATGGCTATATAAGATGCACAGCAAAGGACAATCAGTCTCCAGGTTTCTGGGCAAAGTACATACCTCTCGATTCTGTCATTGATTTGTCAGGAGATGTATACTCAAGTAGATGGTTCAGAAGAGGATCCTTTAGGAAGAGTGTGGTCAGATTGACCTCACTTTCACTGAGCTGACAGCCTGGTGAAGAAAGTTAAACTGAATATCAAAATCATCAGCAAAAAATTCCTCTTTCTTTGATTGTACAGTTTAAGAGGAGCCATTCGAGCTCAATTTATTCTCTACACAGGAACTTCATTGATTATCTCAGACATTCATGCAGGAAGGAAGATGAGATAAGAAGAAATTTCTATTTTTTTTAAGTGATTGCAAGATGGAGAAAACTGCTTTGTGAGTGTAATATATACCATAAAGTTCCCTTTGTGCAATTTGCTACTGAAAAGTGAGAAGAGTTTACCTTTTCTGAACAAAAGAAACATTAGAGATAGGGTGATGATTACTGAGGGCAGAGATATGAATACTAGGATTAAGGTATATATTCAGATATAAGATTAGCATACAAAAAAAAAAGTTTTCTTAGGTAAAATATTATGGAGGTTCTCCCATTGTCTTGTACTGTCAATCACCAGCACTGAGAAGAGAGACTGATCACTATTCATTTTTTTTCCAAAGGGTATTCTGGTTTGATCTCAGGCTATCAACTATAATAGGGATTTCCACTGAATTTGAGAGGAAATCAATCCTGATTCAAGACTGCTGCCATGAATGGAGATAGGTGTTCAGCTGTGTTCTACCAAAGACAAATGAACACTCCACCAGTCTTGTTCTGGTGGGAAATGTGGGACTGCAAGCTCAAACTCCAGAAGCACACAGAGGCACCACATCACTGCTCCAAACACTTGTAGGTTACTGGAAAGGGTGAGGAAGAAATATGTTTTTTATCTGAACTTTAGTGGTTGTAGTAGGAACTGAATGGATTATATATAAACATATGCTGGGAGAGTCTATGCTCTCAAGTCAGTTGCTCAAATGCAGTTATCCCCTTCACTGAAAACATTGTACCTCCTAAGGAACCAGGCAAGCACTTTCACATGAGGGTAGTTCTTGTGCATCAATGCAGAAACTTTAAGTTTATAAATTTCTCAGGTTCATTTACACAGCACAAAAGAAAATCTTCAAAGGCAACCTCATATGCAGGCAACATTTTATAGGCACATGATTCGAAACAGTTGTTTCAACTGAGGACAACTAGTCATCATATGAGAAGAAACTGGAGGGGACAGCAAGGCTCAGTCAGAATGCTTTTGTGCTTTTTTGATCTTGGGATTGCTTTGTGTCAGTCCAGTCCTCTGGCACAAGCCAAAGTGACATGTGAAATATATCAGCTGTGAGTGGCACTAAAAAGATGTTATGATTTGTGCTTTTATTCTTAACACACTGCTGACAGCCGTTGAGTACTGGAATGGGAGCCCCTAGAATAGCTGCACCAGCAAAACAGGTATACAATAGCCCTCCTGCCTCAGCCCTAGCTGAGCAGCCTTTAAATCTCCTTTACAAAATGCCTAGAAAGAGAGATTAATCTCGCCCATATCTTAAAACAAAGAGCATCTCTACTGTCCCAGCTAGACAAATATGAGCTAAACCAGCAAAAACATTCTTACTTCACAGGTTGCTTCAGCAGGGTCACAGCAGAGTTGTCTGTAGGTAGTTCAAGAATTAAGAGCTGCAAAAGCAACTGGAAACTTGCCTCAGGGAGGAGCAAAGCAGATCAGTATGTGTACCATCTCTTCTATATCTGCTTATACTGGTATTAGATTTTGTTGTAAGCATAGGTTATAGAGCACTGAAGTGAGGGACTCTTGAATTCTAATATCCTCTCTTATATTACCCCCTTTGTCCTTGGGCAAATGTCCTAACTTTTTTTACTCCTATCATTTATCTTCACAAATGCAAATAAAACTATACAGACTATGTCATATTAGTGCTGAATGTTGGTATGCTACTACTGATTTTAACCACAGATTTGTGCAGAAGTAGTGTTTACCAGAATGATCTTGTAGAGAAGCTGTATCATGACACACCTTTTAAAAGCTCAGTACAAGGTAGAATATTCACATTTTGCATTTCTCTGGCACATGCATGCAAGGTGGGATGTTTTCTAATATTTATTGTCTCCCAAACACTCTGAAGCTGACAAATCAAGCATTATTAAATAGACACTTAAAAAAAATTACTCAGCTGCTAAACCAATCACTGTAGGTTGTAGCTCAAAATGAAGCTGGAAATCTGCACCTTTTAATAAAACAATCTGCTTGAGAGCTGATGATATTTGGTTATGGAATTTATCTGTAAATATAATTAAAAATTCAACGAGAGAGTGCTCAGAACTGAGGGGTAAATATTCAGCACGATGCAGAGTGCTCAAGCTACATGATTCCCATTATCGTTAATGGGAGTCCTACAGCTAAATCCCTAAGCATCACGCTAAAAATTTACCCCCTAGTGTTTGCAGATGGAACAAAAGGATTATTGTACATACCAGCAGAAAATAAAGTTACCACTGACATTTTGACCAGAAAGCTTCCATCAGGATTGATCAGAGAAAGATTTAGCCTACTAATTCCCCAGCAGACTGTTTCTTTGGGGTTTCTCCCATCTGAAAAGGCATTCTTGATTTTTATTTAATTCGTTTCTATTTACTGGTTTTCATGTCATTATATCTCTCAATTTCCTCTCCTTCTGGCTTCCTACCAGAACACTTCTCTCTGCTTCACACCAGGCTTCCTGGCTTCAGTGTGCACAATTTCAGGCTCCTGAACCTTAAACATAATGGAACTAAGGACAAAAGAAAAGTACATATGCCAATGACCTTTCAGCTGAGTTGGCCAAGTGTGCAAATTTACCCAGCAATAAAATGCTGCGGGGAACTTTGGGGTGATTAAAAAGTTGAGGGGGAGGGGAGCACACACAAGCAACTTCATTCTTTCCTGGTTTACACCTTCTGTGCTTCTTGGGTCAGGGCTACCAGCTGTCAGGTGTCCCTACCCCTCTTAAAATCAGTGACAATTCAGGAGTTGAAGCCTGATTGTGCCAGAAGATTTAACAAGCATCGTCGATTAGGTATGGGCTGGAGCTAAACAATGCAATCCATTAACTTTTCTAGGTGCTTTTTCATAACACTTTCTTAGATAATGAAAACAATGTTTCTGACTCATTTTTTAAAATATAACTATATATATACACACATACATACACATACCAAAATGAGAGAAAACCTCTAAGAGTCTAATTTCCTTTCTCAATTTCACTTATTCTAACTCAAAAATAGCCAAAAGCATTTGTTTATCCTTTATAGACCTTACTGCAGTCCTGAGTGAATTTTTATGGGTTAATTTTAAAGCCCTCAACAATAGGGGCTTATAATGGAAACACTGATAGACCATTATTATAGTGGTGGTCATAAATACAATGCAATTTCATTTTATACAACATTCTTCATAAAAAATATCACAAAATGGTTTACAGTAAGCACCAACTTTAAGCTAAAGCAAAGTGAAAAAGAATTTAAATGTGAAATTTCATTGACTTCAGCAAGGGGGAAAGAAGTCCTTACAGGATAACACAAATAAAAGTGCAAGATTTTTCCAGCAAGGCTTTTCTGTAGAAAGCTCTTAGAAGGCTGAAAATACGTATATAAAAAGTACCCTTCTCTCCAAAATTCAGGATTTCAGCTCCTTGCTCCTCTCTTTGACTTCATATACTCATGAGGCTCCATTACACACCTCAGCAAAGACATTTGTTAAACATTCTGTCAGGATCAGGCCCAAACCCCTGAAATGTCAATTTCAAAAGGGCTAAGGGCACCTGACAGCTTGTAGCCTAGTAGCCCTGACCCAAGAAGAGCAGAAGGTGCAAATCAGTAAAGAATGAGGTTGCTTGCCTGAGTTCCCCTCCCCCTCAACTTTTTAATCACCCCCAAAGTCCCCTGAAGCATTTTATTGCTGGGTAAATAATATAATGAAAAAGTACCTACATAACACAAGCCACATGGGCACAGACAGCTATTAAAACTGAAATGATTTATTTCATAACAATCCGAGGTAGCACACTTTAACTCTAGGTATAGCAACCCCTCCATTTCTGCTTGCCTCATTTGCATAGGTAATTGACAGCTTGTTAACAGCTCATTAGGAACACTGAAAACCATGTGACAGATACAAACCTAGTGCTAGAGGGGAGAAAATCTGTGAATTACAGTATATTGAAAACTCAATCAGATTCAGAATTACAGGTCACAAAACAAGTTGGTTATTTTATTAGGTTAAAAAAATTAAAAGGTTAACATACCAGTTTTCGACCTGTATTTTTAAGATAGCAGGCTACAAGGTAATTAATTAAGAATCTGATTGTGATGTGGGCTATTTGCTGCCATGGGTAGTGTCATGGTTTGAGCATGTTTTGAGGGTGTTTTTGTTCAAGGTTTTTTTTTCCAGCCAGGTGGAGGAGGGGAGTCTGGGAGGAAGGAGAGACAGGACACCTGACCCAGGCTAGCCAAAGAGGTATTCCATACCATAGCACGTGATGCCCAGGATGCATACTGGGAAAGGGAAGGCTGGAGGGGGGAGCTGTGGAGGAAAATGGAGGAGGGAGCACATGGTGCTCGGCCGGGCAGGGTGGAGTGAGTTATGGGTCGGTGGCTGGTGGGGTGTTGTATTCTTTTCACTTGCTGTTTGCTGTATCATTATTATTTGTAGTAGTGAATGGCAGTAGGGGGTTTGTGTTATGCCTTAGCAATTAAACCGTTCTTATCTCAATCCGTGGGGGCTACATTCTTTGGATTCTCCTTCCTAACTCTCCGGGAGTTGGGGGACTTGGTTTAAACCACGACATTTTTGGCGCCCAACGTGGGGCACAGCATATATATATACATCTGCGCACACCCAGACAAACAAAAAGAAATCATTTCTTAATATATGGACCAATCCCTACAATGCAATTGAGTCCATTTGGTCCATGACATTAAGTTTGTAATAGTCCTTTATAGTAGGGAAGTCTGTGTGCAGTGCTGGATAGTTGCCTGCCGATATTGATCATCCCTTTACTGCAGAAGTCATCTGGTTCTATCAAAGTTCATTCTCTGTTGGGACGATGGTTAGAGGGAAGTCAGGGCCAGTTGCTGGTGACCTGAAGACATCTAGTTGATGGACTATATATAAAAAAAAATTACACAGCAAGCAACAACGTATAATTAAGTTCATTGGCTGTTTTCCCCTAAAATCAAATCCCCTTGAGGTATACATCGGACTTCCCCATCTTCCTGCATTACCCACCAAGTACCCGGTAACATCCCGAAACAGCGAGATCCAGAGAAAAACCTCTAAGAGCCAATAAATCAGCATTGTGACAAGAGACCATAAATCTGCTCAGATCTGTTCTTATCTCAAACCCTCGTGCCCCACGGGGGCCAAACGGCTGTGGCAGAGCAGCGGGAGCAGGCGGGGGAGGAGCGGAGCAGGGCGGTAGCTGAGCGGCAGGACCAGGCAGAGGAGGAACCGAGTCCCGCCGCCGTTCCCGACCCTCCGACGGCCGAGAGTGTCCCCCGGAAGTCACCCGCCGACCCCCAGCAGGATGCAGGAGACCACGCAGCACTTCCCAGCAAGGCAGAGGAGGAAGATCCAGACTTGGGAGAAGAGAAGCTGGTGGTGGGAGAACTGGCAAGCAGGGCAGCTACATCAGCCCCAGTGACAAGTGCAGCAGCAGCAGCTGAGAGTTCTGATGGTTTTGAATGGCTTTTGGGTGCCCTTGGGACCTGCCTGCTGATTGTGATGGTGGTTGGCATGTTGGCCCATACACAGAGTGTGTTCTACCCACAATCATTTTGTCTGATCCCAAAAGTTAAGCAGAGTCAGGTTTGGGTCTTGTCTAGGGTTAGACAAGGATATTGGAGCACCAGTAGACTGTTCCCAAGGCTGGACAGTCATGAGTGGCAGGGCATGTGGGACAGTATAGCCGGGTATCTGATCCACTGGGCCCCTCCAGTGCTTTGGAAGCATTGGAGGTGGAAGGCAGCTGTATGGAGTCCCCAGCAGCAAGCTGTAGAACTGCTGAAGGGGACGGTGAATGATTTTGAGCCTGGTGGGCCCAGATACTTCAGGCCATCAGTCCAGAGATGCAACATAGAGATGTCTCATGATCGAGGGGTGGACTTAAGAGTGATGGTGTATTGGAAATGTGGGATCTGGGCATGACGTGAATGGTATGGAATAAGGGGTGGATAATGTCATGGTTTGAGCATGTTTTGAGGGTGTTTTTGTTCAAGGTTTTTTTTTCCAGCCAGGTGGAGGAGGGGAGTCTGGGAGGAAGGAGAGACAGGACACCTGACCCAGGCTAGCCAAAGAGGTATTCCATACCATAGCACGTGATGCCCAGGATGCATACTGGGAAAGGGAAGGCTGGAGGGGGGAGCTGTGGAGGAAAATGGAGGAGGGAGCACATGGTGCTCGGCCGGGCAGGGTGGAGTGAGTTATGGGTCGGTGGCTGGTGGGGTGTTGTATTCTTTTCACTTGCTGTTTGCTGTATCATTATTATTTGTAGTAGTGAATGGCAGTAGGGGGTTTGTGTTATGCCTTAGCAATTAAACCGTTCTTATCTCAATCCGTGGGGGCTACATTCTTTGGATTCTCCTTCCTAACTCTCCGGGAGTTGGGGGACTTGGTTTAAACCACGACAGGTAGGTTTAGGAATGATACTAGATTGATACAGAAGGACAAGTAATCATTGCTGAGAATTTTTAAAAACATTAAAAAGACTTGATTCAATTTTGGGCTTGGAATATACCTTTCTGAAAAAAAGTAACTTACAGTCACTGCTATCTAATATTCTGTAACTGAGAAAAATGTGAGGAATAATTTTATTTTAGTCTATAAAAAGAAGATAAGTGTTCTGATTTGCACACTCTTACTATCAGTAAATTTTGATGATGCTTTTTTTTAAAGGACATTTGAATATAAACAGTGAAAATAACAGTTATATCAGCAAATCTACTTTTTGTATTAAAGGCAAACTATAATCTTGTTTTCTAGAACTGCTAGCAGAAATACAGGAACTTGTAGAATTAAAATTATTTTCTTGTATAAACTCTCACTTTCCTTGAAACATGATATGGATTCTCTGTAATTCATGTAACATTTGTTGTTGAGGACAGAGCTGGCCAACTGCATCTTAATCTGTAGAGGAAACCAGTAAACTCTGTGATTCCAGATCTTGTTTCAGACATGAGTGGCTTATAGAATATTCTCTCTTCCCTCTGAAAATACATCAACAAAATAGGATAAGATTCAAACCCCTGACTATTTAGGAAAAGGAACAGCAATGTTAAAGTGAAGGATTATTAAAATCCCTTAGTATTTGTTCACATGGAGGTTTGTGCTGTTTCAGGTCAAGAGAACTGCTGCAATGTGGATGCATATGCTATTTAGATATGTCCCATACAAATAATTTGTTATAGAGTTTCTGATCTGAAATCATGGATCTACTTCTGTACTACGAATATAGCCATATGACTATAGTAGTCTGGCTAGTAGGGATAAAATATCCTTGTGTACATGGTTTAAGAATGATTAATGGATCTGTGACCTGCGATACAACGAAAGTCGCACTTGCAAGTCACTTCAGTACTTTTGAAAGCTCCATCTTTAGTCTTCATTACGAAAAACACCAATAGGGCTGTTGTGCCCCCTCCTTTAATTACGTTGACTCCTGCACCAGTGAAGTTATACTGTTGTAACCACAGCAATATAAACTTCTAATACAGACACGCTCCAACAGTATAAAGAGAGTTTTACACATAGCATCACTGACCCCAGATTTACACTGAGCTTAGACGAAGCATGATCCACATACACTGAAGAAAAATTAGCTCATTTTTTTGCCCCTAAGCCCATATCAAATGAAGCATATTTTTGTCAAAGAAAATGTCAGTGCATGACTGCTGAGAAACAATCACAATGCAAGTTCAAGAAGTTCAAGATCATAATCAACCAAGACATTGTATTATGGCAAATAAAAGAGATTATAAACTCACCACAGGTAAGGGTAAGAAATAGATAAAACCTAGCCTTCAAAACCAGTTAATTTTATTTACACGGCCTTGTCTTTTACCATACCAGTACAAACAACAATGCAAATGTTGTGTTTGACAATAGGTCTCACACCTGAGTACTGAGTCAAAGTTCTCAGGAAAAAGGGCTTGATCTTGGAACTTTCCCCATGCCATGTTTCAATCATGTATATGACTTCACTGGCAAGTTCAATATTCTTAGAGGCCTGGGTTTTGTTTTCAGCTTTTGGAGTTTTTTTCCACTTATTTTTTTACAAGTGAGAATTCCACTTTGATGTGCTTTCTGTTTATCTGTTTCTGTGCTTTGTTTATCAGCAAAGATAAACACTGAAAATCAGTAACAAAACTTTTTTTAAGAAGCAGGTAACTTTCCACTTAGACTGGACTGAATTACAGCTGAAATTCTGGGAATATATTCTTTTTCTGCATTAACCACTCAGTCAACCCTTGTAAGCAGATGACATGATTAAAATGAAGTTTGAACTTTTTCTGTAGATTAATTCTCTGACTTATGACAAGAGTCTTCTAGTTTTCATTAACTTAAGTGCCATTTCCTTAGGACTCTTATTTTTACAGTATCTAATCTACAGCTTTGTAATGACCTTGTCTCAGGAACATATTATGCTATATTTCCCTTCCCTCAGTCCTCAAACAAGGGGCATATAGGTTTTTCAGAAAAGGAAAAGGAGTGCTTCACTTTGCCTTCCAGCTTCTGAGTGCATAAAACATTGGGGTTTGCTACTGAGAGTGCTTGATGGTCAACCCATAGCTGCAGTCATCTCACTGGTTTGAGCATTCAGGTGTCAGTGCTACCCATGAAAGGTCTCCAGCTTTTTAAAACTTTCCTATTCTTGTAGCATGTTCTTACACCCTTCCTTACAGAGTATGCTGCCCATTACTTCACACTGCTGCTAATTAAAGGTTCATTTCCAGAGTACAATCCAGCACAAGGAAGGTACTTTGGCATCCAGGTGTCCAAGTGCAGTGCTTTACTTGAAGGAACAGAAATGGCTGGGAAGCCTCATTAGGAAGCACGGGGTAGAGTGTGGGCTTTGCACCTGTGTGGCACTCTTCTTTTGAGCAAAACAAAGTCATTCTTCATCTGCTCACATCATAAGTTCATACAACAGCATCTGTCCTCTAGTATCTTTATATAGTCCTTGCCACAGCAGCAAGCACGTTTGCTCACCAGCTTCATTCTAGTTTTTTTTCAATTTCCATCCGCTATCTTAGGATGACCTTACTAAAGATAATAAGTATGAGATTAATTTGATTTTTTTAGTGTGTTTACTATCAATATACATCTTTTAGACTTTTGACTATTGACAGCAAAAATAATTAAAATGTATCTGTAAACTTCAATCCTCCTAAGTCTTCTAGTGCAGCACTAGGCAACAAAAACATTTATACGTCGGCTTATAAAGGACAATGCTCCCTGCTGCCAGTTTTATTGGATAGTTACTGAAGACACCTTTTTTTTTTTGCGTGGCTGGAATGTACAAAGTTTTTAGCTCAATGCCCAACACACTTTCACCAGGTTGCTAAACTATGCCTAGGACAGGAAATCAGAGGAAGGAAAATCCACATTTGGAATCACTGAATTCAGTCTTGCAACTCCATTCTTCAGGTATCCGACTTCTTTAGACAGCTTTAGACATCTCAAGCTTTCCTAATTATTCTTCCTATTTAAACAAATAATGTAAATAGCTGTAGTATGTTCAAAGAGTCTCTCTGGGAGTCTGGGTGACATAAAGAGCTTCTTCAAAGCTTGAGAAAAAAGACCAGATTTCAATACTGACTGACAAATTGATAACAAATCAAATGAGCCCTTTCTAAGAAGACCTGACACTCCACATTTACAAAAGCCATGAGATATCCTGCAATGTTAGAATCTGCATTTTTTGGTTTGGGTTTTGTTTTAGGGAAGGAAGAATTCAACTGTGGCACAAGTTTTGCATATGTTCTCTCATAAATTATGACAACATCACATCAGCCTTACAGAGTGATGCCCTACAGGCGGTCCCTATTTCAACTCTGCACCCTGCAAAGTACAGCAATTTTTTCATTAAATCTGAAATGAAAGTGTAACTAGAAATGCTGTGTTTTAGGGATGAGAGCAGTATCTTGCCAATAAATTATTTGAAACCTCTCTTTGAGTTGCTATATCTCTATAGGCAACGGGCAGCCAGTAAGTTAAAAACATAATCAAATCCACTAGTGACATTTTCTCTAGACTATTATCTTACTTTCTGCTGCACTTCTACTGAGCATTGCTTCCTATTTAAGACTGTTTAACTTGTAAGGCTCTGAGAACACAGCATAGGAAAGAACAACAAAAAACAAGCAGAAATAATGCCAGGTTGCAAATAAGCTGCACGTAGAGAAGGTCTGTGAAAGTACATCTATGAAGCAGTCCACCTAACAATATTTGAATATGTTCCTGAAAACATAGATGCACCAGAAATGCCTCTGTTTGTACTCACTAACATAACTGGTTGGGTAAATGTGTATAATGAAATAGCCAGGTGTTCAAACATCTTTCCAGCCTTTTAAAACATTACCGTTCCAGAGAAGTGCAGTTAGCACATTCACTACACACACAGATTTGGACAAATTTACACATTTTCAATTCTTTTAGTAACTTGCCCTATAGATGCACATTATCATGTGCACAATAAATTAGAGCCAGAACATAATTTGGCTGGTTTCATCCACAAAACTTCTGAGCCACTGCACTAAAGTGCCCCATGCCTCACTAAGCACCACAGGGGCATGTAAAACAAAAGCAGATGGAGCAGGCACACACATAGATTTTATGTATATTAACACACACAAAAATATATCCAAACAAGTTTTAGCCTTTTGTACACTCAAGACGAAAATGAGAAAAGTTATGTAATTCCTGAGATAGATAACATCACTAAGGACAGGTTGCGTCTTTACTTCTGTTCTAGATCCTAACATTTTATCTCTTTTTCTAAGCTCTTTTCCTAAATGGAATTGCAATAACAGAGTGGGATTTACCATACCAAACCTATCCACTAACTTGAAAAATTCAGAATACATGGATGTAACAAAATCTATCAAAAGAACCCTATATTATTACATTGCCCATGTCTGGTGCAGTTATATGTACGTCCAGCTCTCCCCACACAGACGAATTGGTCTTAGGACTCCATTGGTAATAGTTTACTAGTTGCTTTCTTCTGTCAATTATGAGCTTTTATTTCAAGATATGACTTGTTTACCAATACTAGTTTTAAATGTGTGCATAATTTTAGGAATGTGTATGTTTATGTGGATGCCTATATGAGTGTGTGTCTATATTTCTGCACATAAATACAGAAAATCCTGCTTCAGATACAAAGCTACAGAAATCTCCTTTTTCTGACATCATCTTTCTGCACTGTAGGTACCAAAGACAGTTCCCTTAGTTACTTGAGCAGCCACAAGACCTTCTCTGTGACTATGCTGTTGATGGGCTGCCATTTTCTTTTAGTTCTCTTCTTTGATTCAGAAGAATCTGCAACAAAGTTCTCAGGAAACCCCTAACAACATCTCTCTCCTTTTAGGCAGTGAATCAAGGGTGTTTTCATAAATGTCATAAGTGCTTCTTTTCTTTCTCCCCCCTCTCCACTCCTTTCTTAAGCCTCCCCCTTTCCTAAATGGTGTCTTGCAGGCTTTGAAAGCCATCTATTTAATATGGCAGGTGTGGAAATTCTAAAGCTTCTCCAGTTTCTTGGACATACATTTTTTGTCTTGTCATCGTTTGTTAATTCAGCTGCAGTGAAAGGGAGGTGTATTACAGAGGTCGCTCTAAAACTAGAGGATTAAGTTCTATGAACATTTCAGACAGCACAGATTACTGGACTGGGATATCTCCATCCAAAATTATTCTTAACTCCACATATTACAGTTGAAAGTCACAATAGTGCTGTAATATGGAGTTAGTGCTCATTAATATATTTTTTAAAAATCTCTGCTTTCATTAGGAATATGTCTAATTACAGGTCATTTACTCCCACCTGGGACCCCCTTGTGAATGCCTGAATGAAACAGTTCAAAACTCTGTCCTTTTCCACTTCCATTTCATTCAAGTAACGACAGGGTTAAATTGCTAATAGAGGTTTCATGAGGTCTGCCAGAGCCCACTCTCCAACACTTACATCTGTTCAACAATTATTACAGCATTTTTGTCATAAAAAATTCAACACCCTGAGTGTCGTGCTAGCAAAACCTGAAAATTTATGCAGTGAATAGAATAGCTAATTTCTCTGAGGAAATGCAGGGGGGAAAATTACAGATTTAACTTAAATTCTCAAGTACTGTAGAGCACACATCTGACTCCCTCTTTAGGTTTTGTCACCATGTAGCATAAGTAGGAATACCATCTACAGTAGATCAAGAAACCTTTGCAAAGCAAATTTATGCCTTCGAAGAAACAATGTTTAAAACTCAGAAGGGGGCTGTACTGGATTCATTGTTTTACCTCACAAAATCTCATTTAAATAATAAATTATTCAGTTTATTCTCAGGATAGGGTTATTCTCTCACTACCTCTTGCTGTTACAGAGTGAACCGCACCTTTCACAAGGTACAGGTAAATGACACAGATGCAGAGGCAAAAAGCCAACAGAAAAACATTCTTTAATCTCATGAACTTTATGTCGAGCTGCTTGATGTTTTCGATAAAAGGAAAAAGAAAACAGAACCTGCCTTCTTCCTCCATAAGGTTAGGAATATGGATTTTATGCTAAAACTAACCCTGTCTAGTTAAGACGCCAGTGGACTGGAACAACATGCTAGAGGCTATAGCCTTCTATTCTCCAGGGCCAAACTCTTACTTCCAGTACCGGTGGTTCAGCCATAGTGATAACTGCAGCCACAATGAATGGGGAGCTCTTCCAGAGTCACAAGAGCAAGAAATAACACAAACAGTTTGGCAGTGGAGGAGGGGTAATTTTCAAAATGTAAGGTGCAAAGATGACGCTGTGTTAGAAGAGGATGAATACCGTGCATTCCTTTTTTTCAGGCCGTATCCTGCTGGGATGACAAGAGCTGGAAAATGCTGCTACTGCAGGGGCATTCATCTTGTGAGTTCAGATAGAAAACTGTAGATTGAATCGAAGGATATTTACAGACAATTATTGTTGTTTTTCACAAAAAAAAAATATTAGCACAACAAGCTTATGAAATTAAATGCTCAAACAAAACTCTGTAACGGTTGGACCTGGTAAACTCGTCTTTCACTCAGGCATTAGAAACCATAGCCGCAACACCCAGTCCTATCCCTTGGGGATTTCACAGGGCACCATTCAGCAGCAGTAGAAAAACTACCCAGAAAAATTTTGATACTGGAATTGAGTGCTGGACCAAGATTTCAAATAGGCAACATACTAAAAAACAAAGTTTGCAATTTTCAAACTGCCAGGTGATCAGATTTCGGATGGGTTTGGGGTATTGCTGGTAAGTAAGTGAAGTATTACAGAACACTGAGCAATGTCCAAGCTTCAGCTGTTTGCAGCATCTCAGCTGAAAAAACACTTCTCAAAACGGAAATTGTTTCTAATCCTGCCTGTTTCCCAAATACCAATGAGGTCTGCATAGGAACTGCCAGATTTAGTTCTTACTTGCTACTATGTTTTGTCTGATGTCCAGGTTATTCATCTGACTGCAACCAGGAAAAATGTGTATGAAAACCAAACACTTTGCACAAATAAGAATAATTTTCACCCTGGAAATTAGCAACTAGTGTGAGCACAGGATCTTGAAGCCTGGAACCTGCAAAAATACCATTTCAATTATTATTGCCACTCACTATGTTATAACTATAAAATCATATGTTCCCAGATTATTATTCAAATACACATTTTGATACTTCCTTATTTCGTAAATAAAAATTGCAAATGTGCATAGCCAAAAAAAGTTTGCATTTTCAAGTCCCAATTTTAAATTTCTGTGAAATATAAGAGTTCATATGAGAAATGATTCTCTGCTACTGCTCTCCCTTTCCTCTTTTTTTCAGCAGTGGAGTCAGTGCCCATGGAGGATGGTTGGACATCACAGAACACAGATGCCAAGTGTTGGCAGATATTATTCCAGTGTCAGAATCTTTTTCCTTGTCAAACTCCCCAAGCAGTTGTGTTAATGGCTCTGGAGCTGCCTCTGGGTCTGTCACATGGGGCAGCAACTGATGGGCTGTTTTCTACAGTATCCTCCTGCATGACATCTTCCTTTAACTCATCTTTGGTCCTGAGGAATTTATCCACTATTACCTACTTGGAAAGAAGCTCCTATAAATTTTGCATTAGGGCTATGAGTTCTTCACAGATTTGCTTACTGCCCTGGAAACCTACATGCACACATTTTCTTCTGTGGCACAGCCTCTCTATAACTCTAAATTCCGTGTCGATAATTACACCCCAACAATAAAGAAATATTTGAGAAAATGAAACTATTTACTAAGAAATTGTTTCTCTTCACGCCCATTACCACCCTGTCCTTCTTTGCCCCCATTTTGTTAACAATTAGTGATTCATTCTTTGTGAACTGAAGCCAGTCTTCTGTGTTTGTTACTTCATTTACAAGCTAGGAGCAAGAGCTTTCAGCCATTAGGTTGTTCATGGACTGGTTCTATAGATTATTTGCCATTCATGCTGCATGAGTTAGTCACTTAAATTTCAGGATCTTAATCCTGCAAAGACTAGTTTGAACTCAGACAGGGTGTTCAGAACACATGTAAATCTTTGCTGCGCTATAGCATTTGAGGACCAGCTCCTATAAAATCTTCAAGGTAAGGAGTCCCAGACCTGAGCTGCCAGATCACCTGAGTTCCCATCCAGCAGAGAACCCGAAGTGTGAGAGCAGCTCTGTTGCAAGAACAAGAACAGGACAAAAGCTCTCAGCAATTTGCACTGGAGGCAGTGAATAGAGATCAGTCTCTGAGGAGAGCTGTTACGCTTGACTGCAATATAAATTCTAAATGTAAACAAATATGTAAAGCTAATCCACGTCATACTATCATTGCTGTTACTCGACTGAAATATTTTAAGAAGGAAAATAACGATTAACAAGAGGCAAATTACACACTCTCATGCAAATTCTGAGAAACATTCATTGCAAAATCTGTGAATCTTTCCATTTTTGCAGGCACTTTCAGAAACGCAAGGCAGTTGCCCTACACATTCACAGCTAGCAAATTGTGTCTCCTACAAAACAAAATCAGCAATTTTAGTCACAGTTGATTTGAGGGATATACAGTATAAAATCTGTATGGTTTGGGTTTTTTTTTGGTTGTTCTTTTTTCTTTTCCCATTGTTTTTGTTTTGATAACAATCTGTTCAAGCTGGTTTGGGTTCTAATACCTTTCTTTGTAAATTGCAAGGGAAATCTCATGGAGTCTTTAGGAGTAAAGGAATAACCCAGCCTTACAGAAACAGCATTTGGAAATCTTTTATTCCTGTTTGTCAGAAATGTCCTGCAATAATCTTTCTGGTTTTCTATTTAAGGGGTGTGGGAGCTTTGGTTGCTTACAGGCTTCTCTGATGTGAGCAAGAAGCAGGCCTTGATGAGATGCTCTTTTCTTTGGTGGCAAACATGGATTAAAGACAGTCCGTAGAACGAGTCACTTCCCAGGGCATCTTCACAATTGGTCTTGTCCAACCTAGAATGCACTTGCCCTTTTAGCTGTAGATTCATTCTTCATCTGCTAAGAAAAAATTCTAGGTAAGTTTTTAAAACACTCTTGTTATGCTCTGGATGAAAAAAAAATGCAGTACAGATGAAATACCTGATAGATCCCTGCAAATGAAAACAACAGGGAACTGGCAGATCCCACTTCCTACATGCTATCTACCTTCAACGGTATCTCCAAACCCATATATAAAAAGCCAGATAGTCAGTTTTCATTCCTTAGTCACATAGGGAAAAAAGTTTTGAGGAAATGTCTACAGAGACAGCTAATAAGGCCATAGTGTCAAGGCCCTTTTGCCCTGAGTTCTCCTTCTTTTTGCATTTCCATCTTTCAGGCCTGTCTGATCTCTGGAGAGTTATACATAACCTATATAGCCGGGATTGCTAAGAAAAAAAACCATGTTCAGCTTGACTCAAAGTCAGAAAGCAAATAACTACAGTAAAATATAGATTTGAATAAAGCATCTGCATTGTGTATTTGAGCCATTCTTCACATCCTTACTCCTCATACAAAATCATATTTTTTTTTCTTTTTAATTTAATAAAGCTCAGTCTTCCTCACTATCATTTGTAATCAAGGAACAGAGAGGCTTGAGTTGTGAGTAAGTGGTTAACAAATTTCTCTCCTACACAGTCCAAAGACAGACTCAGCACTTACTGTGATAAAGCCATTTCTTGATGCAACAACACAGACTGTCCTAAAAGTAGGACTTCAGCAGTTTCACTTACTGAAACAAAGCCTCAAAAAGGTCACGTTTCCCAGGTACCTCCTGTAGGCTTAAATACTTCTTCTTTTGGTATCCTGAAACTGAAACTATTTACGCCTGATTCTCAGGTATATGTTCAGACATGCATGCAGATGTAACGTGACAGATTTCAGTGGGATAATTTCTGCTCTACATCTGCACAAGTGACAGCAGAAAAAGGGCCATTGTTGGTTTTAAGCTTACCTGGCTTCCCTTCATACTGATGAGTCAGTACAGAGTCACAGCTATCTCTTATCCTCCCAAAATATGGCTTCGTTTCAAAAACCCAAAATAGCAAAGTCTGCTGCATTGCCAAACAGGAGACCCAGACTAAAGAATTTCAGACAGCAGTCTATCACAAGCCCGTCAAAACCATGTATATCGTGCAAATAGTGATTGGAGAGACAGATCAGGTGACTGAACCAATATAGCAGCGCAATATGTTCGCTACCTTAATTATCCCGACTTTTTTTTTTTTGGTGAGAAACCAAAACTATTTGCTTCTATCCTCCTTATAATGATATTTAGTGTTACTATGCCCATGGTTGTGCAGCTATTTTTTACATATAACTAGGAAAGGGGATTTTTTCCTTCCTATTAATAGGGCTTTTGCTTAAAAATATGTAGTATTATTGAGCTGGTACTCAAAACTAATAATTTATCCAAAAATAGCCTCTCTTCACTGTTCCTTCTGCTGTCCCCTCTCTTCCCTCTTCCCTGCAACCCATGAGGCTGTCTTCTGCCTCTCATGGAAGAATTAGCAACCACGACAAATCAGTGTACACAAGCAGAAAAACATTAGTTCACAGCAATCTATTATTCTTTGAAAAATCGTCCTGGCATTATTTTTAATTCTGAGCACAAACAGAAATTTGTAGGCAAATACAGCTTCAGCTGGTTTCAGTTTGTAAAACGGTCATTAAGTCCATATCAAACATGTGTGTTTTAAAGTTAAATCCTCTAAGACAATGAGATGAAATAAGTAATCATATGATAGAAGCACTTATAATGAATAGATTTGAAAATGTCAGAAAGTCATTCAAGGAAAATCCTTTTTTTACCTTACACTGAAAACATATCATTAGCCTTAATTTAAGTCAAGGTGAGGAGGGGAAGGGGGGTGAAGGGGAGGGAATAGACATTGCAGGAAACTCTTGAGTGACTATTGTTTAATCCCATTTAGGGACACTTTGAACAATGACATATATAATGAGATATTTAAAATTCTTTGGTCAATCTCTAACTAAAGGCTTTTACTGTGGAAAGAATGAGTAATTCAATACGGACTACACAGCCTTTCACATGCTTTTATTCTTGATTTGTTGGACATGTGTAACATAAATTTCAAAACCAATCTATTAATGACATAAATTGGAAACCGGTTTCCTTTGCTTTACATACAGCATTTCAGTAACAAGCATAATAACAGGTGGATCAATAGATACTATTTGGTGCAGTATTTGCAGTATGTTAACATTAGTCCTGTATCTCTATTATTGAACATTGTGCCAACAAATTCCTGTTTCATGGAGGATGGCAAAAATATTTTCCAGTGTCAAGGTTATTTAACCATATGAAATGGTAAGAGTTTTTTGTGCATTTTGTTTCCTACTAACCTTGCCTCTCCCTCCTTCTTCTCCAAATATATTTCCGAACTGTTTTTGCATCGAATCTGTCTTCTGTCAACTCAGATTATGCTTTTTCAAATGGACAGTGGTTCTGGGGAGAAAATAATTTTTGTTTCTCTTAAAGAAACAAACAGAAAGAGAAATACACTAATGTAAACACAAATTTAGAAAGGAACAGAGAGAGAGTACAAATGGTTAAGTTTATAATTTGAAGAAATTTAGCTAGGGAGTTATTCCCAACATATAGTTCTCAAGTGCAGCATGAAAAGAAAGGAAAATAAAATTTTAGTCATTAGAATTTGACAGCTCCCAGTCATAATATGCTGACATGTGTAACAGGAATTAAGGGGTTCTGCAGGCAGAGTAAGCACTAACAATTTTTTGGGCAAATCGTTTCTTTCAGCTCCATGAATCACACAGTGTTGGAGGATCACTGGACACTTAGAAATGACAGGTATAATGTAACTGTAGTCTGCTTTGTATTCTTTGTTAAACAGATTTAGGCCAGAAGCATTAATTACCACATAACTGGAACAAAATTTCTATGTCACAAATAACTAAGGGTGCTATGTGATGACCACAGCCACAGCAGGGAACACCTTGATGGCTGCAAAATCAATTCTGCAACGTCATGGTACTCACTTCTAAACTATTTTACCATCAGTGAAAAAAAAAAACCCACCTCAGTACACAATGGATGTTTCATGATGTTTGTCTGGTGACATCCAGGGTATGACTGCACCAGAGTTTCTCAGACTTTGAAGGTGTGAACCTTTCTTGGTTCACCTGATCCACCAAACACACAACAGTGTTGTAGTCTTACAATGTTGGGTGTATAAGGAAGACAAACACTCTTTGGCTAACTAGTGCTACAGATGTGTGTATTATAAGAAGCTACTAAAATTATTTTACTTTCTAAAATAAATATTAAAGATACCTACTGACTTTCTGGACACTTTACATTCCTTTCAGAAGTGTGCTCAGAAGTTCTAATCCACAGACTCATAACTCAAAACCCAAATCCAAGGACATATGGTATTCATTTTAACTATATGTTGGGCAACTTCTTGGAACACATTTAAAGGGATCAGTCAGCTGATGAGATCTGGCTCAAACTAGGAAGGTGAGCTCAATTGGCTTGAGCTATGTGGTATGGCAGCAGCTGAGCAACGGGTAACAACGGCAGAGATACAGCATTGCTTTCACACTTCAACATATGACTCATGCAGAATATGAGTGACTCACATGCAGTATGTCATACCCAATAAAACTGAGCATACTCAGGGAAAACATGAATATAATATGGAGCCTCATGCTCAGGACCTAATCACCTTGTAGAATTAGCTGTGATACATTCCTGCTGCCTCCTGCTATACTGCTATTAGCTACAAAGAGAAACAAGGATGAACTCAACATGCTGATTTCAGGACATTCCTCAAGTAGAATCACTGGCATTTTATGAGCAGTACATCATAAGACTTGTTTCCAGCAGGTGTAACCTTACAACATCCAGGTCAGGTCTATTAAGCAACAGGGGATGCATTTCTTTGGCAGTAATCTGCCACTGTGGCACAAACAATCAGGGATGAGTACCTGACTCAACAAACAGCTGCTGAAATTCTCCCTTGCCTTTTCTTTCTAAGCAGATAGCACAACCCACCTAGCCTTGTACCCTCTGCATTGCACAGGTTCAACAAGCTCTTCAGCCAGTGCAGGACTGGTTTCTAACTCAGAAACATAAAACTGCTAACTCCTCTTTGCATATCCTTGAATCCTGCAGAGAGAATAAAAATATCTCTGGAGCTGACAGTCTTTATGTTTCTCCAGTTCTGTGTTGCATAAACCCTGCAAAGTCCAAAACCCTTGTTTGCCAAGTGTTTCCAGGTAGTAAGGGATGGGAAGAGCAAAGCAATACTATTAGGAAGGTTTCTGGCACAGTGTCATTTGCTGTTGGGGGCTTTATAACTGTCTGTTAAGACAATCAGGGAGGTTGGTCATACTTCTCCATCTGGAAATAGCTTCTCTTTTCTTCTTGCTGAATATTGAACTCTGTTGACCATAAATAAAATCCTTTGCAAAATCTATTAAAATTTCAAAAGGAGAATATAGAAGTAGTTCAGAGAAATGAAAAAAACACACATCTTGGATCCTGAATTCAGTTTCTTTTGCTTCAACCTTCCAAACTTCCTATTCTTTTCTGAAGCTTATCATATATATCAAGAATTTCTCCTCCTATCTTTTAACTTCATTCATATGCTATCATTCTTTCTTCCAATCTGAATCTGCCTTCTCAAAACCCATCCCCTTCCTTCAGAGGAGAATTTACATTCTGTGTTTGGACCTGAGGAATTGCTGTGCTCCTTCTGAAATTTCTGTTTTTTATTTCCATGAGTTCAGTACTAACTCTAAATACTGAACTTAGATGATAATTTAACACATCAAATCTGTCTTTTACCATGCCCTATATGTCTTCCTTTGGACTAACACTTGAAGACGTGCTCACTTCAAAACATACTCCAGACTCTGCAATGAGAGAATGAAAAGAATGAATCAATTGTGCTTGAAGTGGCAGTATGCATTATGAAAGAAGTTTTAATTTCAGATAATAAAAGACTGAACCCTATCCTCCAGAGGCCTGTGATAATGAACAGACTCTAATGGTGGCAAAACCCACGTCTCAAAGATACTGCACTCTGTTCATGGGCTCAGCATTGAACCAGCAGTGACCTTTATATCTTCCTCTTTGGATCTGGCATGCATGTGTCAGTTGAGGTACCCAGAGACAGCACAGATGCCCAAACGTGGGCAGGAAGCCAGGCTGCAGGGCTTACAGTATAAATATATATTTTTTAGCTTCATACAGACCCTTTTTTCCCATAAGTGTTTTAATCGGGCTTAGATACTCTGTGTTCTTAGCTATTTTAAGAAACCTGAAGGGTGAGAGATGGAGAAGCAGCAGACATGTTGGCAACAAAGACCTCTCCATGAACAGAATGCCAAGATTAAAAACAACCAGGAAAAAAAAAAAGAGGATTACCTTTGACTTTTTCTTGCTCTTCTATCTCAGAAAATTGGCTCATCTGAAACTGTTGGATTCTGGCAAAGATTTAATATCAAATGAGAGAAATAGCATGTTCCTGAAGCAAGGTGATTTCCAAAGTGAAGCTAGATGTGCATTCAGCTCCTTCTACTTGGCAGCTATCATGAAGGGCAAATGATTTACCAGTTCTCCAGAGGGTATATAACAGGGTTGCCTCAATCTGTCAGGAAGTGTTAGAACTCAGTAAGACTTGAAGTGGGACTTAAAGTTACTGAAGATCAGATGCTCACAATACCAGGTGTGGATCCACCCCAATCAAAAAAGAAATTAGGAAGAAGGAAAAAATGTAGGGAGTCCTAAAGAGAAGCTCTTCACTCAGCCAAGCTTATCAAGAACGTTAAAGAGGGCAAATGAAGAAGTCCTTGTAGTTACTGTATATCAGCTGATCTATTGGACCTATCCATATGAATGACATTTGCCTGCAAAAAATATGAAGTAATCTGAGTTAGGCTGGCCTGTCATCAAAGGGAAGTTACACATTTTATGTATACAGAGAGAGAGAGAGAAAGACAGAAAGGGAATGTTACCCATAATACCAATGATTTAGTCACTAGCTCACAGTTTATATGAGGAGATGAAGATGAGATACTAGTGGAGGCTTTACATAGTGCTTTTGCATTTGTATGAAAAAGAAAGCTAAAAAATAGCACTGCATAACTTCCACAAAATGGTTCACAACTGGACTAGAAGTAATTGCAGAAGTCCCATTTTGTTTAACAACATTTTTCTAACGGTCTGTCCAGATTTATGTCTAATCCAATCTATCCATACGCCCATCACTTTGAAAATGACTTGTCATTTTTCACATTTTATTAATCCACATTTGAAATTTCAAAATGCTATTCAGAAGCAGGAAATGTCCGTGTGAAGCAGAAATAATAATAATCATTAAAGGCACATGGTTAAATCTGCATGCTGTCTTACTTACTATGCAAGGGTTAAAATGCATACTGCATCTGAAAGATCTTTTTATTCTTTCAAAGCAAGAACTAATGGAATAAGGGAAGGAAAAGTTTCCACGGCCCAGATATGTCTTTGCTGAATCACTTTGTAAGGTGTGGACAATTGAGTCATAAACTTTCACACTACAGATGGCTGTGTTTCTTTCATAGTGATTCAAGCTCTAAAAGATCTGTGACACTTTATGTTATATGTTAACTAGAGAGGCATATTATGTAAAAAGCACATAGGGTTTCACATGCACTAGTGCTCTCTACACAAGAGAGCATCATTTTCAATATTCACTCAAAAAAACAGCTTCCATTTTTATTTACTAACTGTCCTGTGCAATTGTCTGAAGTACATTTGGGTTCGTACATTCACACTGATATTAGACTTATTGGAAATCCTGCTGTGTAGAGCTTCGTAGATTCACTAAATACATCTTTCTATATCCCACACAATTTAATTTTTTTCTTTTAACGTTGAAAAAGTCAAATAATATCTTTCTGGATTTTCAGCCAATCAAACACCACTTTAAGAAATTAAAGAAAAGACAAGCAACTTGATATATATATTTGTGTGTTCCCACATGATAAAAATGTCCAAATAGTTTAGACACATTTTAGAATTCCGGACATAATATGACAATGCAAAAATACTTGCTGTCTATCTTAAACCAAATCTCTCTTCAGCAGAAGGCCTCACAGCAGAAAGGCCAATACCTGTAACTGCAGGTGCATAGTATATAGTTACTGTACACTGACACTGTAAGAGGTTTAAGAGCTCCAGTAAAATTCCTATTTACATTTTGAGTGCGAGCATGCTTCCTATAAACATTAATTTTAAAACCAGATGAAAAAGCTTAAAATGATGCCTCCACAGCTAACAGGCAGTTCTGTGGCAATGTACAGAAGTGCAATAAAAGAAGAGGATCAATAGCTGAAATGAGCATTAACACTTTGTTTGAACAAAGAACATTTTGTTCTCATGTTTCTGAACCAGTGGAACATTGTTAAACACCATACAAATAGTCTCCAAGGCAATTATGTCCAGCATAATTTTAAACATTTTTAAAACAAATTAAAATTATAGGTAAAAATCTACAGTCTACCCCGCAAGATATATCCTCTTCTTTGGACAGGACTGCTTCACACAAACCTATCATTTCTTGTTCAAGAAGAAATCATCTTAATTATAAAAAGGTCTGTATTCACTACCACACTTCAAGCCAGACAGGGACTAATGCTGGGGATTAGTCCCTGTATTTTCTGAATTTTTTCTTCAAAGAGTGTACTGTCTGAGCTTTTCTGCAGATGTAACAATGTTTCAGGCTAAATTACAAACTATTTATTTCTTAGATCAAGCTGGCTAATCACCTTGACCCAGTGGATAAAAATTTCTTGGAGTTACTGAAGGAGCACATTTGAGTCACGTCTTGAGATGCATGAACTAAAACAAAAAATAAAAATAGGTAGTGGAAAACAAAGAAAAGACAGATACAATGAAACCAGAAATTTTCTACTAACTTTCACTGTCTTTGCAATTAAAGATAACTTCACACTAAATGCTCCCTCCATGCAGAAGACTAGCTTGATCACTGACCTAAGGTCTAATGATGTAAAGTTTGTTATTAATACTTTTTCAGTTTGAGGTAAGACCCAGATTTCCTAGTATATTATCTGTAAAGTACTTAATTTTAATATTTTTACAACCATGCCATCATCTTTCTGCTTCTTTCACCAATGTATGGATATATAGTACCATGAGACAGATTTTTGGTATTCCCTTCAATACCCTGTCATGCTTCTTAAGTGGCAAAACCAGAGCAATATTTGTGTTAAGCAAGCGTGGGATAAATAAACATTGAAAAACTAATTTAACTTGATCCCCAGCATGCCTCCTTAGACAGGTTGAATTACACAGGGTCCTACTACTTAAACTAGCTGAAAAAAACATTGCTGGTAATCTACCACTATCAATAGCAGCAGCAAAGGGTACATACCACCACTCTCCCAGTTATTTTCTAAGACAGTAAGCATAAACTTGTGATTCGGGAAGCATTGTCCTTCCCAGGTTCTCCATGATGACTGCAGACCCTTGACTCTGGCTCTGTGAAGCAACCATTATCCCACAGCTCTTTTTCCTACTCTTCCACATTTCTTGACAACAAAAAGACAAACAGTATTGTGAAGGTTCCCGCTAAGTCTGTCTCACAGACACCTTTATTCCCATCCACATGAAATTTCCCACAAAAGACAAAGCTATTGCTTTTGCTCATCATCCACTTGTCCTGCCAGTGGGTTCCCAACTGAAGGGTACCATTGTAGGTATAGTGTCTGTTTAAACTCTTGGATCTTAGTTTTGCTGTGGTCTTGTAAATATCTTGAGGCATTTAGAGGTAACAGATAAGCCATCTAAGACATGGAAAATGTATTTTATTATGATGGTATAGAATTTGCTGATTATTCTTTCTTAAACTATAAGTCTATAATGCTTGCCACCAGCCTTCAAATACATTTGAGCCTATTTTGCCCAAATGAACCATCACTGAACTCTTTCCTCTTGTCTCTCTTATGTCATTATGTTGTTTCAGGTATGTACTAACATCTTCAGCGGTTTTCTGTTTATTGCACATAAGCTCTTTTACCTGTGGCACAACTGGCATTTCAGACACTCACTCATAATAACCTTCTTGTTAACTTACTACTACGCCCACATCTTTAGACAAATTATAAAGGTCTTGCAGGCTAATTTGTCCTACATAATTAGGTCCTGTGAGCTTTTGCAATCTACTTTCTTACTATGCTTTAAATTCCAAAGAACCTCTTTGGAAGTAATTTGACACATAAAATGCATGCAGTCCTCAGTATGTTTGCCACATGCTCTGCTGTTTCCTGCTATGTTATTATGGCCTTTCATCATTTCCTCTCACCACATCCTCTTGACTGTGCTTCCTTCACCCCCTCCTCCATATACTTTCACTGAGTTATCACTACTCCTCAGAGAGTTTCACTTACAGTGGAAAATAGCATCTATAACAGAACCAGTTTGTTATTATTTAGAGAAGATATTATGGCAAATAATCAACATTTTCAGTTTCATATCAAAACATTTTTACGGTAACCTTCAGCTTCTGTTTGTACTCTTTCTTTTTTTTTTTCAAGTCACCACTAACTATTCTCTTGGCTGTGTTCATACCAAATTGAACAAGCCCATTGAAATACATATCACTGGCAAGTTTAAAAAGATTGAAAATTAGTGTTCACAAAATAACACATTTTCAGAGAAAGGGCAGGTTTTGATAGACTTACTCAAGTAGGAAACAATATGATTTCTCAAGGAATAGAGTAACAAAAGGTAGATGTTATATTGCTCCCAGTAGAATCCTTAAGTCCCTTGCCAAAAGACATTTAATGTGTAACCATCTCTACTGTAAAACAAATGCTGAAGAGGGGCTGTCAGTGATATTTGCACAGATTCATTCTCATTAAAGGCTTTTATAACAGCATTCACTCTGGAGTAAACTTTTAAAAATTGACTCCTAGATCCATTAATCCCTTTCATCTGCTGCTCATGAGTTTAATGTGTGACATTGTAGCTAAAAGGACTAGATTGGTCCTTAGACGAATAAACAAGGGAACACAGAGTAGAAAAGTTGCATGTGTTTCTAGTAGCAGTGGGACCAGTTCTAGATTTGTTCAAAAGACTTCGAAGCAGGAAAGGTTTTAGAGCAACTAAGGGGCTGGAGAACAGGACTTAAAGTGAAAGACATAAATAACTATTTAGTTTAGAGAAATGAGATAACTTGATTATGGTTTAGACATGTCTTTAGAGATAATAGGAACTTAATACTTAGGGAATTTTTATCCATCATTGAAAACAAAATACCGCAAAAATAAATAGCTGAAAACTAAATCTATAAATCAGATGTATAATTTAACAGCACTGAAAAAGTTGTGAGGTTTAAGATGGGTTCTCTGCCACTACAACTAGCAAAAGTGTCACTGGACAGTTGAATAAACTGATACATATCTTGTTCAACTTATCCAACTGCAGCTGTTTGATTTGAAGCAGGAATTCATCCAGGGAAGCCCTATAGCCTGGAATATGTAGATGAAATTTTAGATTTGGTCTCCCCAGCTTCTGAAAAGAATTTTTTAAGTTCTGCCCATACCTGTGGAGAGCACACTCATGCCCCATGGCTGCAACACTCAAGCCAGTCACTGCATAGCCAATATCCCCAATGACAGCTTTCTACTTTCCATCAAGTGAAAGAAAGGGAGGGACTCTGAGGAGAATGCAGTCACTGAAGGCCTGCCCAGTAGGACACTACTTACACTGTTGCTCACCTTCTGGCAGTGTCGAGGGTTCCTACATAGTCAGTAGAGCTTCTGAAGTATAATTCAGATCACCAACATTAAAACCTGCATCTTCTTGCTGACTGGTCAAGAAGTCTGGGATCCTGACCGTACATTGTGTGATGGCACGAACAGCCATCAAAAAGCATCTGACATTCAGCCCCTATTCTTTTCCTATAATTATAATGAAAATTATATGTGAAAGAATGAGAAGAATGCTGCTTCTCCTTTTAGTCCTAAAAAATAATAAAAATGTTCTGCTGTGCCTTTCATCTCTTGTCTCACTTCTCTTGTTTATTCCTCTCCCTCCATATTGTTTGCAGAGTAGAAGACTGGGCTATGAGAGGAATTGCTAAGGCCTCTGCTGTCTACTCCTGGGACTATTCTCTACCCTGATGGAGCTGCTCATAGCTCTGCCTCTGCTATGGATGTTTCCCAGTGTTTGTACTGGTGCAGCTTGTTCAGGCTTCAGCACTAAATGTGATGTTACACGTTGGGATAATGCTTCTGTGCCGAATGTATGCATTGGCCTAGCTGTGTGGGCAAAACAGACAGACAGGATTAAAAGTGTTTTCTAAGGTTCAGCACTGAGCATATAATGACTGTCACAGGGGAGAGCCACTTCCCAAGGTGATGAAAGAGCAACACGCCATTACACATTATTTAAACACTCTCTGACATCTCCTGCAAATGCAAGGCCATAGTGTACTGGCAAACTGTGTCTTACAGTACAGCTAAAAAAACATGTGAGTTTACTGCACTGGGGATAAACATCCTCAAACCATGTCAGGCTGAACTTCATCATTATAGAGATTATGGTTTAACTCCTCATTCGCCATTAAAACTGCTTTACTCATTAGACTGCTAGAGGCCAGAGCATAAACTATTCTGCAATACTGAGGAGTTGGAAAGACCACTGTTTTCCTCCCTGTTTTTGAGCAAATATTTAGCATAGGGGACATGATTAGCTCAGCATTAGAGAGTGTATTTTTACCAAAAGTGAATTAATTCCCCTTTGTCAAAAGCAGAGGACCTGGTGATGAGCACTGCAAGAGTCTGATGAAGTAGGATGCACCCTGACACTATGCCCTAGCACTGAGGTAGATTTTGGAGGTACTTTCCTGACTTGGTCATCACAAAATTCTCCTGTATAAAGCTGGTAAAGCCTAGTGAAATTTAATGAGGGTGAATATATCCTCTTGTTTGGAGCTTGTTTCTAAGATATTGTGAAAGCAGCATTTAAGTGTGTGCCCCTGATTCCTCTTGTGCATGCACATGCAGACCCACTATGCAGACCTGGTTTAGGATATGAGTATATCTTGACTTGTGAGGCAAAAGATCCCTGAAACCAGCAGGTGCCAAAAAAAATACTTATTTACCAGTAGAAACATCCTGTATTTCCCTTTATAGTTAACTCTGAAAATAACTGGGATTTTAGAGTGAAAGAGAAAGTTACATCAGCCAGATATGGATTGTTTTTCCTTAAAAATCATACTGAATTTTTCTAAATGTCAATTTATTTATATACAATATAAATGAGTCATTCTTATTTCACATTAATAAGGAAACTTCTTAATGGTTTATGCCAACATAAATATGCCTCTATCTTGAAGAACACAGCAATATACAATAAACGCTTCTGTTAAAATTCATGCATAATCAAAACAAATTGAATATCCACTGTTATTTCTATAGGGAACAGAACTATAAAGCTTAATGTGAGACAATGATATTTAATTAAAGCTTATTTACCTTGCAAGTACTTCCATGTTTTCAAGAGTAGTCTCCTTTTTTGGAACAGGAAACTGTAATGCGTTTCTGAGCCATCTAATAGTCATCAGTGAAGGAAACTAGTTATGATCACATCACAGTGCTTACAGCAACACTGACAAACTGTCTAGCAAAAATTTTCACATTAAAGAATTTTGGTGCTAAAGAATTTAAATGCATTTTAATTGACTTTTCAAAATTCCATTTTTTATTCACAAACACACCAAAACACAATAACACGAATTCATTTTTATATGCATTATTCTCTCTGATGACATGTTGCATTGTACACATACTCCTCTCTTCATTTTTGAGACAATAAATGAAAGGTTATGATCTTATGAGTAATAACTAAGTTTCCTTTCCTTGGGCACTATTCTGCTGCTAATAATACAGATGCTTTTTTTTAATCAACTGTTAACTGTTTCCATGAAATCAGAAGAACTAGTTTGTTTTCAAATGCAGATATTAACATAAAGGGAGTACAGAACAAAATTGCACAGAATGGCTCTTTCATTCTGCTTACTGAGGTTAAAAATGCAATAGGACTTTGGAACACTGATTTCTAAGTCAGGTTTAGTTTTAAAATGCAAGAATTGTTGGGATATATGTGGCTGATGATTGTTTCTCATCAGCATGAACACACAACCTCCAAACAGCACTTTCAATAACAGTTGTATTAGTCATCTACAGCTACAAGACTGTTTAAGATACACAAATAAAATAGCTTTATTTGGATTGTAATTAACATGGCAAATATCACAATATTCTACAGGAAACAAACATTCCAAATCTATGTATTTTATTTCTTCTGACAACTGGCAAACTATATTTTACTGCAGAATGCTTTATTGCTTCTTAACTATTCACCCTACACGGTATACATAAAAGCTTAATGAGTATAGCTGCATAAAAACTAATTTTAATGCGTTTAAAATCAATGGTGAACAAAATGTTGCTTAGATTGTTTTCAAACAACTATACCACATCTGATACTTTGAGAAAAAGCAATTACTTCTTCTTGTCATAGCCAATACATTTCTGAATCCTCTTATTTCAGTTGTACCATTCTTGGGGACCTTTACACCAGTTACCACGTAAAGAGCCAAATATTTGTGCAAATATAGAATAATTGTTAGGGACCTTTACACCAGTTACCACGTAAACAGCTAAATATTTGTGCAAATATAGAAGAATATTGTTATTAAATGTCTAATCAATATGATGTCACTTCCACTAATAGGCTAACAGTGAGGAGGGCAAAAAAGGGTTTTTTGTTTCAAATTAACAAACAGCATATGCAAGTTTGGCTAATGAAATAGGTCTTTAAGGAAAATTAGCAAAAAATATTTTCTAAAGATATACAAAGATCTCTGCAAGATAGCTGCTATAAACTGAGATTACCTCCTGATTCTTCTATCCATTCTATGAATAAGCATCAGCTTTTTTGTATTTTCTAAGGAAACATCAAATGTAATAATTTTTTGTAAGTTTCAAGTGCTATAAATCATTGGAAACTTATGCACATCTAATTTATGCAATCGCATTGGTAGTGAGGAAATCATCATTCTTTAATGTTTTGTATCTCTGCCATTCTCTCCCAGAGAATTTTATTATAGCAGGCACCACAACAGTTGAGAATTTCTCAGCACTTATATTAGTGAGACCAATTTTTTTAGGTACGTAACTCGGTCATAAAAACTGAGACCATAAGCTCAAACTATTAGTTTGTGAATTTCCAAGCACACGCACACACGCACAAAAACACAAACAACACAAACATTTTCTGATTTAAAATGCTTGCTTTTTCTTTCCCCTCACCTTCACTCCTGAAATCTAAAAACACATTCCTCCTTTTTAGCAATTTTGCAGGCCATCAGGCCAGAATACAGACTATCTCTGCTGTACAGTCAAAGGAAAAAATAACTACAAACCAACTGGCTGAGGCATTCAGATTTATAAAGTGTTCTTAACACACACACACACACACACCCATAAAGGCCGTTTTTCAGATGGAGTTGTGATGCATTCTGGAGTGTGTTTCAGAAAAACAAAATTGTACATAATACGCAAATGTTCACTATTGTTCATAGAGATTGGCTGTATACATATATGAAGTGTGTGCTGAATTCATATTAACAGTCATACAGAAACATCACTAAACATGCTTCTTCTATACAGCCCACATTCTCTTTTTACTGGAATACAGCCCCTGTTGGCAATGTTAGAAATAGGAGTCTCTTTAAAAGTCATGGTTCTGTCAGAAGTTTTGCCTGAGCAAGGACTGCAGTTTCAAGCTCTGCCTTCACCACAACAGAGCAATTAGTTTCAGGCAGCTTGCTCTTACCACTATGAATTAACTCAGCCATTTGGAAAGAGGCTTTTTGGGGACATGTGCTTAACCTCTGTCTATAGCTGCTGCTCCAGTAAAAATAGATATCGTAGGTCTTGTAATTTCTAAGCACAGTTATTTATGTACCTCTACTGTATTTTTTTTCCCCTTGGATATGTAAATAAAGAGAGAGCAATAGAAGCAACAAAACCTGAGCATGAAAATACAACCCTAGTCACTTCAGTCAAGAATTAAGTAAAAATCAGGAAGAAAAAAGGAGATTAAATTTCAACTTTAAGGTAATAAAAGACGGAGTTAGAGATGCCAACAAAATCTGACGAAACTAGATTTCAGAAGCATGGCTTTCTCATCTTGAAATGTTACACCCGTAAAAGCAACCTATAAAATTAATCTACCTGGAGATTTTCCATGTTAAATCAGCTCAGAAATAACTTTTAAGCACTTATGGCATTATATCTAAAATACGTATTCTCCTGTTGTCCATATATCAAAATCTTGTGTATTTTGAAAAATAAGATCCGAGCTGCACTGAAATGTTTGTATTACAAGAAAGAACAGTAATAAAGTATATCACTTTCAGAGAGCTTTGACATTTGAAGCATTCTCTAAAAATTTGCATCAGGTTGCAGTACTGGGAGAGCATGCAGTTTAAAGGTTCCTAAATTCACTTTTTTTAAGAAAGTACATAGAACAGGAAAAAGCAGCAAAAGGAGGCAAAAAGCCAGTGTATTTTTTCAAACTGGGTCTGAAAATAAGATTCCTAAAATGTTACTGTTTTCTGTTATCCATAGTGCAATATGGCCCATTCATATAAACTCTTTTATTCCATTTGCTCAAGGGAAAGGGACACTCAATATGAGAAATGGAAAATCAGTGGAGTAATTTCCAAAGAAAACAAACCTTTACTTGTCTCAGGAAAATAATGTGCTGCTTCAATTTGCCAGGTCTGGAAATAAAGAGCATTTAGATAACGATGTTTATATTCTAATCATTTTTTCCAAATTACGCTATCTTAAAATTTAGCAGGAACTATATAATAATTTGTGCAAATTCAGGAGTGGGTTTTTCTATCCCTCCGTGTCCCGCCCCAAAAGCTGTAATAGGCAAAGTAAAAGATACAAGTGGAGAAGGAAAAAAAATAAATTAAAAATATTCCATATATTTGTGTTCTTTCCAAGAACTTTGCCACATTTTGCAGATTCTCAGTTTTCAAATAAAGGTGTCTTAGCCCTTGAAATTGTGGAGATATTCCTGCTTCTGAAAATCAATGTATTGTTGCTAGCCAGCCTTGCAGAAATCTGTCTACAGCCAGTCAGACAGAAACAATAAGAGTGACAATTATATGTATCCTTTTCCCTCCCTCCAAAATTAATGTGATTTTGCCTTAAAATTGCAAGGCAATTTTAGTAAAGGATGTGTTAGTGTTCAAAACACTAAGTTGGAATCAAGCAGAGGTTGCATTGTAAAAGCGCATGTAATTAAAGTGTACAGACTCCTTTTTTTTGCTTATACAGTGCCAGTTTGGGTTACTTTTATCAATTCAGCATTGCAGATTAGGAAAGGAGACAAATGAACTCTAAGGAAATAAATTTGGGATTTTATTAGGTCTGGGATGTTTGGCCAAATAGAATAGTAGAAAAAGCCAGTTACAGATTGAATTGTACCAGCCTGAACCACCGTTAAAGCACTTTGTGCCAGGAAGAGAATAACTTCAGAAAATCTTGATTAATGTCATAAAACAATGTGTTGGTGAAATATCTCTTCATTTCTACGAACACAGATGAATTCAGGATCTAGTCCAATCAGGTTTGTTGTTTGTTTTGTTTAGTTGTTCACCTGGTACTTTTATTAAAATCTATTTTGCTCTCCTCTTTCAGCTGTTTGTAACTTGTCTTACTTCTCCAAAAATCCACCTGAACTTGAATGAAACATCAGGTTGCAGAATTTAGCAACTGTACAAAGGTGGTGTGGTATAGTATGTTGTTAATGGGCTTTATATTTTTGAATCTGGAAGCTCTCAGCAAGTTAAATGTGTTCACTCACGTTTCTGACACATTTATCTGCAGAATGGGTTCAGAGGTGGACACTCTTTGATGTGAAATCAAGGTGCTCCAGAATTCTGCAGAATATATAGAAATACTTCCACAGATTTTGCCAAAAAACCTCAGCAGATTTATATTGGCCCTGCCAATGACTTTCTGTTTAACTTGTAATCAAAACAACTCAAACCCAGTTACTGTTTGCATATCTGCCAAGCCTCTCAATTTCAGCAGTAGGCAGCAGACTCTCAGTATGACAGCCTGTCTTTCAGATTCAAGCTGAATCTGCCAAGGCTTCACTACAGAGGCAACTGGTAAATTAAATGCCAACAAGCAAGGACATTCATGTACCTTTACACTCTACACATGAAGAGACATCACAGGCCTCTTCATTCTAATGGGTACTTTGTGTGTTTTGGGCTGCAAAGTAAAGAGTGCCTGCTCTTACACATAATGAAGCCATTGCATATATATTAGTTTATCTGTATTGCTCTAATTCTGTGGTCACAAATTGCCTAAGAGCTTTTCTTGTTACAGAAAATCAGAAAATCCTTTTGAAAACCCACAAAAAGCAAGCAGTGAAAAAAAAAAAAATCAACTTCTACCTAAAGAGAGCAGATAACATTATATAGCCAGGTTACTACAAATTCATTGCCAAGGGTACCTTGAAATAAGAAACATCCAAAATCCTGCTGTAAAATCTTTAATTCTCTTGTTCATAATTCAGGCATGCTCCCTGATTCTGAAAATGGAGATCTTTTTTAAAGCCATCAGTTCTACTGATGATTCTTTATAGCAAGCAGAAGACGTTAATTATTTTTAGGTAATTATTGACTCTTATATTCACAAGTTGCATGAGACTTTTTGATTATTGATAGCTGATGCAGTCACTATTGCCAAGTTTAGATTGTATTAGCAATTTTGAGAGCACAACCATAATACAACCAGAGATATTAATACCACTGAGCATAAATAACAGTACTTGACAGACTCAAGTGAGGGGAAAAGCAGTAACACTGGTTACTCTAATGGACAGAATAAATGATAGAATTGCATAATGAGTTTACGGCAGCCAGGTTTAGTGAAATCTATTTCTGAAGTAAGAAGGGGGGAAAGGTATCAGTTTTGGTAACAGAATGAGGGTATGAACACATTAAAAATTAACAGGGTGTTTTAAGATAATTGAAAGAAAAAGCACAGGCATGGGAAATTTAACCGCTGTAACTCATACCATTCTGCAGTGGGCATTATCACTGTTTCCTGCCATGGGTTTAATTTGCCATCACACCTGTAAATGAAAGAAAGAACTAAGAGCTTCCCAAGAGTTCCTACAACAACATGAGAGGGTTGGGTTTTTTGTTTCTTATTTCTTTTTTTTGTTTCTTTGTGTTTTCTTTATTTTTTTTTAGAGGGAAGAACAGAAATATTCCAATATAAAAGAGGTTACTATTGTGCAAGTAGCTTTTTTATTTACTATAATTTGGCAGACACAGCTCTTCAAGACTTCAGAACTAAGAAAGTGGAAACTTTGACGCTCCTTTGACATGAGCTGGTTGAGATGCATCTTCTTTGTAATTGTAGAGAAATATTATATTCTTGCAGATGACTGGTGATAGCAGTGAACTATGCTTCATTTTATAGCACAGGTTCCTCCCTTCTCCACTTCCTCCCAGCATCAACAGTACTCACTTTTGTCACACCAAGATTTACTTTAACTGGAATCATGTCAGGTGTCCCCAGAAAAATGGCAAACTAAAATTAACCTATAATTGTAATATGAGCCTGAAGGCATGTGCTTAGTGGGAAAGAATTCACCTTCTATGGACACACACAATGGGGGAATATTAGAGGGATATTTGAAATTCCAGACATCACAATTTCATTAATCAATGAGTAAGTCAGCAACCAGTCATGCTCTTTTGCAATGTGACCTAATCCTTAGGTTGAACTTGCCATTGCCTGGTTGTATGTTGTTTCCAGGGCTTGATGTGGTGATTGCTGAAGATACTGGCAAAGCTCTTGTGAACCACAGCAGTGACAGCATCAGGTCCCTGAATCACTCCTTCCTCTTCCACTTATTAACAGAATTTTATAAATATGTAAGTGAAATGTGTCAATATAAGGAGTGCCTAAGTGTGGAAGTATAGTCATGAGTTCTTCCAGGTTAAAAGAACTCAGCTCCAGAAATCCTTGTAGCTTTCAAGTTCACTTTTTCTCTACTCCTTTATTTTAGTCACCCATCTATAGGCTGGAAGTCGGCTGCTGGCTAGCTTGAGATAGGCATATTGCAGCTGATAGGACAGACAGCTAAAAATCTTGTGGAACTATAGTATATAAAAACATGCTACCCTCTCCCTGAGGCCTACCTAAGTTAGAAGATAAAGTGCAAGTACATACATGTTAAAAATAATGAAACTTCTCCACTCTCCAGGAGCTATTGAATTTGACTTCCACAAACTGATATTTGCATGTAAATATATCCCCAACCCTAACTTGAAGTAACCCAGTTCTCTCACTCTGCTAGACCTGTTTTGTTAAAGCAATTTTTTAAATTAATCTCATTGAAAAGTGATTAATAGAAGTAGTTTAAAAAAATAGAATAAAATAAACCCAAGCAACAACAACAATAAAAAACCTTACAGCACAATTTACACTAATAATAGGGCAATAATTTACTGGCTTGTGCTCTGACCCATTCACCAGCAGTTGATTTGGGGCTGGGGGGGGGGGGGGGAAGGGGAGCAAGGTGATTAAAGGGTTAATATTCAAATGAGAAATTTGCAAGGCCTGCATAATGGAACTGCCACCCTGATAACAATAGGAATTTTTAACAATATCGAGCCTTGTTAGCAAGAGAGTTACAAGCATTGAGGGCAATCAGTGTGTCTTGTCAGTTTCTTTTTATCTACCATCTCCAACCGCCAAGGAACCGAAATGAAGCACTTTGGAATTATCAATTTCAGCCACATTTGCATAACAAAGCCCTCGAGGAAGAGGCATGATAAATGTGAAGGACCCCTCTTGGAAACGGAACTGTCAACCGCGCCCCGAAAGATTCTCCGACCGAGCGCATTCTCGGGGATTGTAGTCAGCGAAAATAAAATGAAAGCATTAAAGAAAGTCATTCTCTCAGAGAGAAAAATCTCCCCCTCTGCACAGAGAGAACTGGATGAAATGACATTATGCATATGAAAATGTCCAGAAAGATGTTTGATTTATGTATGCATTAGATGCAAATTCCATTACCGCACGCGCGCTGTTGTGTGATTTGGCTCTGAACACATCACTGCCCTGATCAAATCTGATCTCATTAATTCCGACAAGGGGAGAGAGAGAGGGAATTGAGAAGAATTTATGGCCTGGACACTTGAAAGAAGTAAATTGTAATTCTGTTTAAAGCTGTAGCGAACCTTTTAAACACCTTTTATTATAGAAAAAAGCACTTACTTTTATAACACTGTTAGAACTTACTTAATCTTGTACTTGGAACTTCTAGTCCTCATTTAAAAAAAAAAATCTATGACCTTGTTGGGGGGGGGGGCAGAGATGGAGAGACAGAGAGACAGGAAAAAATATGCCTGTCTTAGACTGAAATCCAGGAGAAGCATCATGATAATATGATCAAAGAGGACCGATTGACTATCTGAATAATCATGTGAAAATTCTGCTCTGCTTGTATACGTTTATTTTTAAACAATCTTTTAATATCCTCAAATAAAATATCAAATACTTTACAAGTGGTTTTATGGGACTAGATAGACACTGCCTGCTTAACAATGTTATTAATTGTGATCTAAATAAAAATGAGCACATGTATTATAACAATATTCTCAAGCAGTGCAGTGGTGTCAGCTAAAATTGATGTGTGTTCAATTCTGAGCTATAGATAATTTAACGACAAAAAGATCATTGCTAAAAAGTAAGTACATTACTGTAAGGAGAAAAAGAAAAAAAAAAAGCCCACCAAAAAACAAAAGCAAACCAGATTGTTTTTTACATTAATAAAGATTCCTATCCTTGTTTTGCTCCTGAGAAAGACCTTAATAACTCATTTCCTCCCTTTATGAAAGATAATCACCCTTCATGGGTGAGATATCCTGTATTTACTTGATACCAAGTGTAAAACTGAAATAGTGTCTCAATATGTTATTGCATTGTATAATCAGTGTTCCTCCCCCAACATTCATGAACCCCTAGGGTGCTTCATAGCCTAGAATAGTTTCTTTTCTGTTATACATCTTCCGTTTTAGTGAGATATGATGAACTACCTCCCCAGTAAAAAACAGAAAGGAAGAGAGTGAAAAAACCCCACCCTCCCCTTGTTTCCTAAAATCTTAGTTGCCTATCATGATTCATTTATAGAGAATTGAAGTGATCTCTGCGAACAGTTTCCCCAATGAAGCCTGCAGCTTTCTTTGATAATCTGCTCCAGCTTAAGTAATTACTGAGCAAATGTTACACAGAGAGGTACAGGAAACTTATAAGTTATTGTATACATAAAACCACAAAATAATAACTTGTAGGTAAACCATGTGAATATATTTTCAGCATCATTCATATTTTCAATACGTAATACTGATTTCTTGAGGAGTGTTTTTTTTTTTTCTTTCTACATGCAGAAAGAATGTGTTTACAATTTCCGTTATTCAAATACTGAAAAATGTTACCTTTGAAGTGTTAATATATTTGGCTACCAAATTCAGTTTATAAAAACCTATTACCAAATAGTTTCTAAAAAAACAGAGCATAGTTCTGATTTACATAAAAATTTCAACGGAGTCCTAAGTATGCATTCAAAAACCACTTACAGAAACAGGCAGACGTTACAATATATCAATGAGTGCAGATATGTCCTGTCATTTTATTATTTTGTCATCAGTATGTACACATTTCTGTAAAAGTATTTGAATGCATATATGTATATATGAAAAATAGCAGAGAGAGAAAATTTGTAAGTTTATAACAGAGCGGGCATTTGTTAGCATGAATACAACACAGAATGCTGCTTTTTGACTGTACTAAATCGAATACACTGAAATGTGCAGTGTGTATTGTGCTGAGCGTACAAAATAACTTAGCAATGTGGATATCTAAAATATATACAGTGCAATATTTGAAAGTGCTAAAGGAATATTTTTTGTTCTAAATAAATATTCTTTCCATTATTCACTTGAGTGTGGCTTACTTTATGTTATGTCTAAGGGGAAAAAAAAAAAAAAACAAAAAAACCCAGGATTTTCTTTTCATGTAGACTTAAGAAAATTAGCACGGTGTGAGAGAAACTGGCTTGGTGTTTTACATAACGTTATCTCCCTCTTCCTGCATATTCTTTAGCATATAACTGAATGTATTCAATTAAAATACTCAAGCCACCTGTCCATTTGAGCCTGTTTCAGTTATCACCCCAAAATAAAAACAATTTTGTACTTCAGAATACGGGCATCCAGAACTAAGTTTCCATTTACTGGTGGCTAATTATGCAAGCTGGGCATGCTGTCCCTTTAAAAAAAATATATAAAAAAAAATCCTAAGCCAAAACACAACAACAACAAAAGAAACCACATCCTTTTTGCCACCCTAACCCCTCCTCCTGTCCCCCCCAGTACATACACAGACACACATACTTCCCTTCAGTGAGTGGTTCAGGCTGCCTGATTAAGGTCATGCCGTTTGTTCATTACTGGCCTGGCTAATGTGATTGAATTGGAACAATACCTTTGAACTCCTTGGCTCTGATCTGCATACTAATTGACTCTCTTGTCCTTGGCAGTGACCTTGACAGTCTTTCCACCACTCTCAGAATGGCTGACCAGTTTCTCATCAAAAGTTCCTAGTAAAAAAGCCCCAGTCCCAAAATAAGAATTCGTCATTTATACTACTTTTCTCTGTATTCGTATTTCCTTATATACCATCAAAAAAAGCAAAATTGCTACTCCCTAGCTCCCCCTGGATGTTTATTAATACTTGAAAATCACTGTGTCACTTTAAAGTACTGAAACAGTGACAGCATTGTTTTGAAAGAGTTCATTGTTGCAGACTAAAACACATTTTACACGTATTTTCAGGTGGCTTTTTTTCCTTGCTACATAAAAGGTTGCACTTTAACTCATGGGCCTTTACATCATTGTAATTTTTTTTTTTTAATTAAAATTAAAAAAAAAATCTTGGCTGTATCCTAAGAAAACATCATAAATTAGTTTTCTTTTCACAATTTACATTAGCACGCTAACAGCCTGTGTTCCAACAGGTTTTCTAGTATTACTATGATTTCAAACAAAACAAAAGCAAGCCATGCAGAACACTGAACTAGAAAATGCCGGGTTTAAAGTAATGAGCTAAGGATTTTATTTGTATCTCTCTAAGACTCTTAGAGCAGCATATTACTCGAGAGGTGTGATTTCTATACAGAAGACATTATTAAAGACTATACCAATATTTATGAAAGAAAAACCAAACACAAAAACAACAACCTAAAACATTATAGAAGAATATTCTACTGATGCAAAAGGAGAGGTTTACTTCATGTTTACTGGAGTGGAGATTTACCTCATGAAACAAATGTCAGCCTTGGTGAAGTTTTGCTATTAAAGTAATAAGCTAAAAACTAAACCAAACTAAACTTAAGTAACATCAAGAAAAAAAGATGGACAGTATGCCGAGAAATGTACTTTTATCAGGTTGACAGCAAAGATCCACTTTAGAAAAAGTCCTATTTTTTCTTTAATATTCATTCTTACTTCAGGCAAAATCTATTATGAGAAAAACAGCTAGAATTTTAAACTCATTTAATAACACTTTGGACTTTTCCAGCAGCCCTTTACTAAGTTCTCAAAGGGCTTTAGAAACATGAAGGAATGAATATGTATTATAACCAGGTGAAGTATTATTATGGAACATTAATAATGACCTGCAAATCTATAAATAGTAAACCAACCTACAAATTTTCTAACACATATTCTTTGATGCAATTCTCATTTTTATTCTGTTGTGGTTACCAGACCAGGTGTTCTGAAAAAAAGTCTTAAAACAGAGATTTTCACAATTAAGAAAATAATTTTTAGTTTTTAAGGCAGTAATAGCCAAGCATCTGGCCAATATCTAAGTACTTAGACAAGGCAGACCTCACAAATTTGGCATTAAGTTCAGACCATTACAAAAATAAGTCACAGACTTCAGATTTGATCCAAACATTCCTAAAAATTCAAGGATGGCCTGGATCCAGAATTTCAGTACGAATTCCAAAATTTTAGTACAAAAGAACATGTGGGGCTCCACTGAGTTTCTATGACCACTTTTATTCAAGATCCAGTCCAGAAAGAGTCTTCTCATCATCACACTTGAGCCTGCACATGCTCCTTATGCCTTTCCTCTCCTGGTAAATTCCTCAGGTTTGCTCCACAAACCAAAAAGCTGATGCTGAAACAGTGAAAGCCAGAGAGGGCAAGGTACAGACCAGCAACTGCAGAGACCTGCAGCAGCAATGGTGGGTAAGCCTGAAAGCAGGACACCTGCCAGAGCACTGTGGCTGAGAAGAGGCATGTGTAGGTGGTTGGATCTGTGAACAAATTAAAGCTACACAGAGCCACACAAGCAACATAGGACTGAAGAGCACATCCTGAAGGTATTTTGGTGCCTAAACCACATACAGACAGTTATAGCAGTTTTCAAAAGCATTTAGGCCAATTTCTTATTGACTTCACTTTGTTCTGAGGTTCTAGAAGCAGTAGCTGAACAAAGTTAGAGTTTATATAAATTACTGATCAATTTTCTCACCAAAAATAGCAATGCTTATACAACAAGTTAATGTTTCTGGTATTCTGAGACCTTCCGAAAGTGTATTGAAATACATGCACTATTTCATAAACCAATGAAAAGCAACTACCTCTGCAATAAAATATACCAGGTATCCCTGCAACAACACAAAATACAGAAGAGTTTTAGAAAGAGTATTTTTAAGTGAAACTGCAAAAGGAACAATTAGTGAGATAGAACGCACCCTGTGAAACAAGGCTCTGCTTTCCCATAGATATGTTTTTTTTTCATTGCAAATTGTCCATCCCTGGTTTTAGGACTCAGCCAAAAGCTGGTATGCCCATCACTGTCACTACTTCATTTTATTTAAGCAGTGAGCACCACCTACTGCAGGGGAAGTCTGCAACCTGTTTAGTTAGTACATCAGTCACTTCCTATAATAATTTGTTTTCCTGAAGCTGTTACTGCTGAGGTTCTGACCAGAACTATGTACAGCTTTCATTTTGTCTGCTGTCCAAAACAGAGTGTTTGTGAGCTATGTGTATCATGTATAGGCCTTAGACATTAATCAGCTGAAGAAAATTTAAAAAGATGATCTAATCAATAAACCCAGTATATAATATCAGAACTCAAACAAAATTGTTTTACCCTACCCTCTATACTTGATCTGTGACTAGCACATTAGAGAAATCATTCACTGACCAGGGTAAGAGCTTTTTCATTCCTTAAAATAACAAATAAATAAGTTCTAGCACTGAGTTTGATGCACTTCTATATAAGAGCTAGTCATGGTTTAGGAAAAAGGACAAGAGGGCAGAGAAAATCTCTCCCCTTTCCCATCTCAGAAGACTGGCAGGGGTTCTGACACCAGTACTGGTTCTGGTATTCAGGCACCCTCTTCCCACTGCTGATGAAACCCCCTCACCTGCTCACCTCTTATCTGCTCCCTCACAGCTGCCACTGCCTGCTCACCTGGTTGCTCTCAAAGATGATTCAATAAAAACCGTTTCCTTAATGTGCATCAGTTCGACTGCTTTGGACTAAAAAGCAGTTTTGTGATTCATGCTGGTAGACCTGAGGAGGCAGCAACTTTCAGTGGAGCCTGGGTGTGATCTGAGGGGATGCTTAAGCAGGGAGAAATCAGGGTACCATCTGCAGCCAGAACAGGCTGTCTGACTGCAGTGCTGAGCTGTTGCCAAGCTATGCTAAGTTGCACCGGTCATATAGGTTCTTCAACAGCTTCTGTCTGAGACAGAAAGATAGAGAAAATCTGAGCTGTGTCAGCCCTGATCCTGCCATCACAGTCAGAATAAAGGTAAAGATCCTCAGCAAACATGCTTCTGAAGATGAAGCAAGTTGCTCAGTTACTTGCCCTGATGGGCATTTACAGTAACATTGCACATGCCTGTGCAGTGCAAAAAAGCTGCAATGCGTAAGACAGTTGATATGTCAGAGAACTATTTAAAGAAAAAATATTAATATAACCTAAACACCTGCAAAGAACTATAGACTCACACCCTTACTGGTTTTTACTTTCCGCTGACATGATGGCAGAGTAAAGCAGAGAAAGCCATCCCATCAACCCATGATAAAGAACATGATCTTGCTTCATTTCAAGACATTTAGCAATATACATGTAGAGTTCTGCAGATTATAAAAAATAATTACAAATTTTCTGTGTACTGCTCCGCCCAAGAAGAGTACAAGAAAACAAACATGTGACAGCTGTGGAAATGTACAGAACAAGACACACAGTGAATGAGGTCATGAACAAGGTGTCGTAACTAGAGAGAAGAGAATGCAAGTGAAAAGTATTAATTATTGATAAGGGACAGGTAATTACAACACTTCATATCTACCTACCTAAGGAAAAGACAGTGTTTCTTAGCTGTCTAATAAGTGGAGTGGTGGTGGGTTTCAGTTTGCTCTTTTGGCTCTGTAGGCCAGCTCTCTTCTGTGCTGGCTGGCACTTTCGTGCACATGCTACATTATTCCAGGTTACAGTTATTAGTCTATTCAAATCACTTAGTAGTAACCAGGATAGCTATTACAGTCAGATCTGATCAGAATACAAATTATAACAGAAGTCCAGTACCAAAATGCATCCCTCTCTGGGTCAGAAAGAAGGCAGATAATACATGAAAAGAGTCCATTATTTTACCTCAGATTAAAACTACAGTGAGAGATTTAGTCAGCAAACTTTAAGGTATGTTCTTTTGAAGCCACTAATACAGTAAATACCTAACATTTTGCATGTAAATACTCACATGCAGAACTTAGGATACACTTTGCCCCTAACATGCAAAATGGGTAAAAAAGCTTAAGTAAATTCTGAACATTTACCTGCTAAACAGCTGGGACAGCTTTCAGGATTCCTTTTGCTCTTTGCTGGTTTCATTCTGTCATTTACTTTGTGTTCACCCTTACACAGTAATTTCACATTTAATAGGATACAGAACTTATATTTCTCACATTTTATTTTAATCACCATCTCTTAATGGCTACTTTGTTAATTGAATAAAGACTTCTATATTTATCATTTAATCTAAAAGATTAACATAAAAACATGTGACAATTTAACAACAGCAAAGCTGAACTTCAAGGCACAAATTGTATGCTGTTAGTTAACCATGGCACACTGTAATGAGAACATTCATAACAAAATCCTTCTTAGTGGTAATGCACCTGTCTCCAGGTTTACAACGTATTTGTTGTATCAGAGTAGTCTTACTAAATGTCAAGCTGGTTTGCGCTTCTTCTTGTTTAAAAGTGGTATTAAGCTGGTAGGTTGATGGAGAAAGCATCATCATAGGTTTCTGCATGTTTTTTTTTTTTTCTGATATGGTAGGAGATGAACTGTCAGTTGGTAGAGTCAAGAGATTCTGGACCTCTAATGACAGACCTCCAACATGCCTCAGCATCTAGTCAGAGTTGAATCTGCTGACATCTACATTCATGGAAAAGCTATGTTCACGCCCAAGAAACCAATAAGCTGCTCTGCTACTGGACAGGTATGTGGATGACAAAGCAGTTCATAGATGGTGTCCTCCAAAGCTTTTCCTGACTACCATGAATTCAGACAACCCAGCAGGGCTCATACTAGTTGCATGAGAGGACCCTGCCACTGTAAGCATTTACTGAGACTCAGGAGCCACAGCTTGGCTACACCTGCCTTATTCAGACAGCTGAAGGGCACAGAGCCTATGTTTGGTTTGAATCATAGGCCAGATCACCTTTACAGATCTGTGTTTACTTGCTTCAGAAAGTCCCCTTCTTTTTTTACTGTGTTTGTGATTCCCTTTCACTGAGTGAAGGCACTGGTTAGCAGTGCAAGAAAATAACTTCACAGGTTATAAAAGGTGCCATTTTCTAACATTTCTCTCTCCTGCTAGTTCACGAAGTAGGAGACTTAAAGGACCTTATGCCGCAAGGCATCTCTGTGGAGATTCAATGCTTGCCAGTTTGCAAGATCACCCTCACGAATGAGTTCAGTGATTCCCAGACAAGGGATCATGACCTCTGGTGACATGAAAGAATCGCAGAAGTGCAAGATGCAGCAGCTTTCATCTGACAGACTCAGCTGAACAGGGAAGTAGACTACCATTTTTTTTGCCAGCTTTCAGGTGCCAGAAAATGGGTCTTAGCAGCTTAATCACTTGCCTACCTGCAACGGTTTTGTTTTCCTTGAAGCACCTTCTGTGAATATAACTGCCTAAAGATACTACTTACAGGCTGAAGACCTGACCTTTTAGTAACCTGTTTAAATCTGAATTTGGAGCACAAAGCAAGCAACCTCAAAAATAACCCCAATATGGGGACAATGAAAATAGAGCACACAGAGAAAGAACTATCAGATGGAGACACCACTGAGACAATACAAACCAGATCCCCTGACTAGGGTTAGATTATGGCATCTCTGCTCTATTAACAAAATTCTTTTTCTAGAAATCCCCAGCCTTAAGTCTGGATGGCCAGGATGGTCCACAGGCCATCTCTTAATGGCATACAGCAGGGATTACACAGGCTTGGGATCTGGGAGACAAAGCACATCTTTAGAGGGGCACATGTGAGAGGCAGAGGCTCCCCCACCTTCCAAGCTCAACAGGGGCTGAGAAACTACAGCTTTGTGCAGAGATGATACCTCCAATAAGGTGATTGGCAGCATCTTGCTTCTGTGAAAGGCAGTATCTCCCAGCTCTTGCTGAGTTTCTAACAGCACGCTTAACTTCTAATTTGGGAAAGAAAAATACCATCTGGCACCTCAACTTTGAAAAGTTGCCAAACCTTGACTTATTCTCTGAATCCTCCCCAGGAAATCATGGGAACTACCTACCAAGAAAAGCATTACAAAGTGTGAACAAGGCTCACGTGAGCTAGCTGCATGTAGTCTACTACAACATATCTTTAAACAGAAAAATAACTGATTTGGGGCAGTTTAGTCATGCAGCACCTTAAGAACTTGCTTGAGTTTCCAGCTGGAAGTTAATGAACCACCACTGGTTCATTAAATTCTTGGTGGATTTTCAGAATAAGGAAACAAGATGTCTTTTCTGAATTAAGAAATTGGAGGTGACTTAGTTTTAGAAGGAGGGCTAACAATGAGCCTGCAGTATCAGCCGGACAACACGTGAGCATTTGATTCATGTTTGTGATTATTACAGTCTTATTTGTGCAATCTTTTGTTGATAAAATTATTTTAAAACAAAAAGTGTCAGAAGAGTCCTTTTACCAGAAGAAAATGCATTCTTGTCAGGGAAAATGTTTTTAAATTGCAACCAATAAAGAATTAAAAAGAGAAACTTAAGGAAAGGCAAAATCTGGAAGGAGAAATACAATTGTTGTTCTTCACAACCTCATTATTTATAACCAGTAGTATGTAAATTTCATATTATAATACAGATGCAAATATCTGCATCTGTACCTTAATTCTATACATACAAGAAAGAAAACAGTGAAAATGTTCAAGCATGCTCAATTTTGCTATTTCTGTGTCCTTCAACACACACAAAGTTTAAGTAGTAACACATCACCTGAGCAGATGTATGCTGAAACAAGCAAATAAATGCCATTATAAATATTATGTGCAAACTGAAAACTATAGCAAGATGTACTGTACTATATCTAGATAACAACTCCGCAATATTACTAGTTCAAATTATTTCAGAATAAATGTATTATATAATAATTTTATATATCTAAGTCACTAAGGCAACGTACTCATCCCCATGTTGCTTTATTCAAGTAAAATTTCTTCTGAATTCAAACATACAAATTCAAGCCATTTATGTTTTTAAGTCTCATATACATATCTGTACAGAGAAGATGAAGAATGTATCTATTTAGTCTTTAACAATATGCTGAATAAAGATCAAGCGCACCAATTTTAGAACAATCCTTTTCTTTAGTCTAATAGTTAAGTTGCTATTCCACAGAGACAGATCTTCTGCTCAAGTCTACTCCCTCTGTGATCCAATATATGCACCGTTCTCATTATGCTAACTGGAGCTGTGCATGTAGCTGGATACAAAATTCACATCCCTCATGCAAAGCTAGATATCACTGTGTTTGCAACACTGAGTCCTGACATGAGGATTTACAGACATAGAATGCCTTTCTACCATCTGCCAAAGTACCAAAATCCCACATCCCTGTGTCTCAGTTCATTATATTCCTATCCCTCCTGTTTCTTCAATCAGGCCATATAGTTTGCATTTATAATGCAGGCTCAGGCCAAAGCTCTCCTAAAGTTAATGGAAAGATTCCCTATGCCTTTACAGTTTCTGGAATGTACCGTGTTTCTCTTAGCTCTTCCCAGCTCACATTCCTGCAATGCCATGGGAGGCAGCATTATGAAAATAGACCCCATTGTGTAAACAGTGCTACAGAATTTCCTTCAGTGAAGCTTCTTCCTTCCTTGCCTTGTGTGCAATTATTTGAATTTCAGCACCATTTTAGTATGTGTATGGCATAGGTGGCAGCTCAGTTTCACCCAGATTTTATCCATGGCAAAAGAAATGTCTGTCACTCAGGGTGTACTTCATTCCATAAATTCAGTTTCATTTACTAGCAATGTATACTTAAGAATCACAGGCATACTCAAGATATTTATATATTTAAGGAATATGTCATACACTTTAAAAGCAGGCTATAAACAGGCATACACGCTATGTCCTAACTTAGGAAGGTCTTACTCATGACAGTACGTCCAAAGTGAGGCAATCTTCCAGCTATGATGAAAGCAAAAGGTCAGGAAGTTTTCTAGCTGGACCAGTAAGTACAGTGGAGCCTAAGGTGATTACTTCATTCTAACTCATCCCATCTTCCTTCAGTAGAATATTTCTGCGGTAAGAAGGAGTCTGGTGCTCACTTTGTGCACAAGTGAACTGAAATAGTGCTTGACCACGGAGGTAGAGAACTCAAAGCCAGGCCTGCTCCTGTCTACAGCATCTCTGGAAAACCACTCTCATGTTTTCACACTAACCCAACAGCATTCAACTAATCAGCACACTTGCTGCAATACAACATTAAACTGACACATATCCAACATGGGCAGAAAAATATTGATGTAGATAAAAGCCTTTAAGAGCATAATGTGTCCTGCAGCAGCATTATGAAAGGTAACTTACATCCAAATGTGCAGAAGATTAAATAACTGAACTATTTTTTCACTCCCCACATGTACAGGATGCTTTTATCAAAAGAAAAAAAAAAGGGGGGGTGAAAAAAAGAGTAAAAAGTTTTTGACTTTCGTTAACCTTCTCTTGTAGTTCAGGTTATTTCTTTAATGCATTTATCTGCTTTAAAATTGTCTCCTTAGCCTCTCAAGGGAAACCAATATAATACACCATCACATTTCTCACAGGAGAAAAAAGAACACTTACTCTTAATAGGTGGCAATTTTGCCAGATGTTATTGACATAGTAAGTGCGAAATTTCAGTGATACTAAATGCAAAGTGCAGCAGATTAAAGAACAATGGAACAAAGTGCAAAATGAAGTTTAAAAAGCAGCAGTGTCAAAGTCAGAGAAAGTGTGAAAAAATTACATTTTAACAACACTATTAAGAACAAGTTTACTAATTACTGTAACTGGCACAAAAACTCTAGTACCTCCTTCGACTCAGAAAAGTTTTTTAAAGTGTGATTTTTTTTTCTTGTCAGCATTTCTTCTTTATGCGCTGTAGCAGAGACATAACATTACTGGTACTAAAACAATGACACTTGGAGCTCTTTATTTTTCACTTCTTAACCCTTTCTTACCAAGTAATATTGCTGTGAATCGTGCTATTTGAGCAGGGTAGTGAACTACAGAAAATGCTTTGATAACTAATACTGAACAGTTTAAAATAAAGACTATGAGATTGATTCAGTCATGCTTTACACTTTCACCCACTGACAGTAATGGAATTTACACACTAAGACTGACTTCTCATTAAAAGACTGGCAAAATCCTGTTTTCCCCTTACAAAAAAAATCTATACAATGTGCACAGTTTTCTCATATTCAATTATTCACTAAAATGCAATAATAAAATATTACAGTTGAGATGTTCATCTTCTATAAATCAGAGAAGCTCCATTGCTTTCAGTGGCAGTACACCAAACTTAAAGAACCCAATTTTCCAGATTTCATTTGTATTCTTCATATTGTATTGACAAATAGCACCCCTTTGTCAACTAGCAGCTATATATGGTCCTCTGCCAAATCCACTGCAACTACTCTTTGGCCCCCAGGACTGAGACTGTAGCCCATACGCTCTTCAGTGAGACTATAGCCAGCAGCAGCACAGCTAAGACCTAAGTACACATCCATAAAAAAAATAAAATTGAGTGCTTTAATGTTCTAGAAGTGAATCCTTATTTTAGCAGTGCTAGCAGTTCTGGAGTCTTTGCTCTGACTGGGGATGCAGCCATCCACACATCAGTTACAGAGGAGAGCAGGTGTAGTGTGGAAGACAATATCCTCACCCTAAACTTATTTTTTTTTATTTTCATAGGTCAAATTCTAACACCAAAATCCTACAACTGAAGAGAAAATATTAATTTTCCAGAATAAATTATCAGCATCACTCTTTTCTTTATTTTCACTGTTTTTTCATTGCTCTGTAGGTACATCCAGATTACAGTGACTTCACTGTGGAGTACCCAAGATACTTTGGTGCAGCTAATTCAAACAGAAGCACAGAACCTGTAATCCATGGCACTAGCTGCTCAAGTAACAGTCCAGAATCCTTGAACTATTCCACACTACCGCACATCAAAACTTAATTTCAGCATCATGCAAGATACCTATATAGCAAGCACAATTCCAAATACAGCTTTAGTAAGTAATTCCGATCTCCAGTTATTGTCTGAGAAAGGGTTTAATTTAAAGACTATTTGGAAATAAAAGTAGTAAAGCATCAAGCTTTACTATTTTCTTATCTGTGACAAGGGAAAGCTGACATTGCACAGAGTGCAAGTAGCTTGCACTAATTATGATTCCATTAGTGGGAGTTCTAGCATATCAATGGCTACCCTTTTCATGGAAATCTGATATTATACAGCTGAATACATCTGTACAGCTTTCTTGGGGCACTTTTCTTTAACGTGCATTTATCATAGTCATCTATCACCACTTTTCCACCTCATGACTGCACTTGACTCAATCAAATAATTTGTGAACTAGAAATAAAATTGGTTCATCTTCAAAAATTGTGTACTAGACAATTCAATGCAAGGCCTAAAGCTCTACCCACTTAAGAAAGAAAAGATGTGGCATGGTAGATGATTCATTTGTCAATGGATCTAATAAACAAAACTCAATGTATATGAAGTTATACTGTCTAGATCTTCATAAAAGTATAAAGAAGGATACTGGGATTTCTTTTTTTGAGAGGTGGGAGAAGGAGACAGAAGTGGCATTATTTCCCATAAATGCACTTTTTAAGGCCTGAGAAACCAAGTATAGATCCTGAACCTTGATGTCCAGTTAATATCATACATTTTAATATTACAAGCATTGAAAAATTGTCTATAGCAGATTTAGATAGAAATGTGGTTTTTTTTTCTTGTACTGTGTGTATAGCTCGCTCCCTTCTACTGTGAGCTAAACATGGTTGATAGTGTTCACCCTTTTCAATGCCTTTAATCAGTGTTTATCACCAGTGAACTGTACCAATGATTTGTGTTGGCTTCTTGTAAGGTGTAATATTACTACCAGTTTGGTATGTCAAGTCTTCAGTAACCAGTAGCTATTTCACTGTATCAAACAGTATATATGTGATAAAACAGATGACTACAAAACCCTTGCAGGCCCTTGGTTGCCCTTGCCCCCCAGCTGGTGACCTCACCTCTTACTTACAGATTTTAAAGGAGTTATTTGGTGCTAAAATAAAAATTCTTCTGGCCCTCTTTGCTATTTTTTTTTTAATAACAGTTTTGTCACGTCTGATCAGAATCATGATCTATAATCCTGGCGCAGGTCAGAATCATGCTCTATAATCACTGTCTTCTGTGTGAAAAACCACAGACAGCCTCAGCCGTAGGACTAGAAACCAGTTGTGCTGGGATCCTGAAGAAAGATACCCAGTGTGCTTGGTGCAAAGGGGGCAGTCTGGCTCTTAAGAATAAGGTAAATACACAAGAATAGTTTTTTAAGCACTCACAAAAGTTCACTGTGGCTCAAGGTGAGTCTTTGGCTCCTCAGCTCTCTTGTTTTCCTTTCACCTTCAGGCAAGGCAAATGGCACATTTTGTGCTCTATTCTGAGGTGGTTTGAGATTTTACAAACAACCATGAATGCAAAAAAGTGTGGCTTTTTAATTATTCCTATAGATTTAGCATGGTAGTTTGTGGTGTAAATCTATGACCTCAGCTAAACTCTTTACCTAGACTCTTTCCAGGATTTTAGAAGTGTGATAATATTATCTCTTCTTTTTCCTTCAGTGTTTATAATAAGGATGTGCCTCTAGAAGTCCTCCCAACCACAACTAGTGGAAAAATAAGAGACAGTTTTCACCATTTTCCCATTGTGGCTTTTTTTTTTTAATTTTGTTTCAGTGAGTTCAGGGTAAGTTTGCCAACCATGACTAATTTTGAACCATGATGTCAGGAAGGGAGTGGAGGGTCTTTATGTGACTTGATATTTTAGTCTTGACATGTTTGTGCTAAAAGAAAGTTCACTGTCTAGGATTTTATCACATTCAATTATTTCTATCAGCTTTTGCATTCAAGATGCCTTCCTAAAAACTACCATTAGAATAATTTGTTCTGCCTCCGTCTTCTAGACTGGCAATAACTGCCCACCCATCTCCCCCCTCCTTTATCTCCTTCTCACCTACTGAGTCTCTTCCAGTTCC